>NW_028270148.1:49679392-49986087 GCF_037043375.1 Chiloscyllium plagiosum | reverse complement strand
AAGTGTATAGCAGCTTCATATTTGATGCCTTGTGGTAAGATGATACAAGTTCATGAGGAATATTTAAATTATTTGTCTTCCAAAGCAGAACTATCAGTGCCAGTGACAGAAATAATGTTATGATGAGGAGGTGCTGGTCAGCAGCCGTCCTCTAGTACCATGAGTTGGGGGTCGGAAGTGGGGTGGGGTGGGGGGGAGGTGTCCCAGTACAATAACTATGTAGGGTGAATGAAGATATCCAATCTAGTCATCAGTTGAATTTAAGAATTTATATCCTTCAATACAGCTTTAAGAGCAAATTGAGAATAAATATTTAATAGCACAAAATGAAGCTGCGTTGCATTTGATTCATTGGAAACCAGACAAATGTCTGCAGATTCAGGACACGGTCAAAAAGAAGAAATTACCTGGTTCAAAATCTAGGATACCACAAAGATGAAAAAACTTGTTTGTGTTGAGCAGCTGTTCCATGATGAAAATTAAAATTAAAGACATCTAGATTCAGCAGAGAAGAATTCCTCTGTACAAGACATGCGGGAGATTTAGGATCCTTTTCTTTAAAATATATCTTTATTGAAAAGAGGAGAATATTTTTTGGACATTACAACAAATACAAAACAAACAATTCGAACCAATATAAAAAAAACCCACTGATTAAATAAATAAATAATAATTAATAACTAACTAAAAAAAAATGACCATAATAATAATACAGCTCAACAAAGCAAAGTAATAGCCCTTGACCATTGAGAGCATAAATTTATACATATTCATGTGATTGCAGTCCCTCCTGTCTGGATAGCAGACTCATTAAACAGAATTGTCATGGCTACATACAGGCCCTTATTAGTACGACATAAAAATCTGTACCTAAGTAGTCCAAAAAGGACAGCCATATCTTATAAAAATTCTCAGTTTTATGGTGTGTCATATTTGTAAGAAAGTCCAAAGGGATGTGTTCCATGACCAGCTTATGCCAGCCCGACAGCCCTGGGGGGCTTTTCAGACACCCATCCTAAGTGGTGAGGATGATGCAGAGAGTCTACAATAGGATATTGATACGTAAGTGAGTGGGTAAAAACATGGCAAATGGAATATAGAACAACCTCGACTATCTGAACAAGATTGAGAGGAGGAAGTATTTTGTTTCGATAACTGATTGTTTGGGGAACTGAATATTCAGATAACAGATAACATTTTTACAGAACCTTGAGATGTTGTTCAGATAATCCAAAATTCAGATAAATGATGTTCAGATAGCCAAGGTTATTCTGCATTGTGTGGGAACATTGCAGGTTATGCAGTCTGGCAGGAAGAATAGATGAGTAAATATTTAAGTGGAGAAAGACTGCTGAAAGCTGTAGCACAGATGGGTTTGGGGGGTCCTCATGCATGATTCACAAATGGTTAGAATCCAAGATCAGCATGGGATCCTAGATTCAATCCCAAGATTCTGGGATTGTTAACATACGAGGAATGGCTGAGGATCCTGGGATTGTATTCATTGGAGTTTAGAAGATTAAGGGGAGATCTAATAGAAACTTACAAGATAATACATGGCTTGGAAAGGGTGGACGCTAGGAAATTGTTTCCATTAGGCGAGGAGACTAGGACCCGTGCACGCAGCCTTAGAATTAGAGGGGTAAATTCAGAACAGAAATGCGGAGACATTTCTTCAGCCAGAGAGTGGTGGGCCTGTGGAATTCATTGCTGCGGAGTGCAGTGGAGGCCAGGACACTAAATGTCTTCAAGGCAGAGATTGATAAATTCTTGATGTCACAAGGAATTAAGGGCTACGGGGAGAATGCGGGTAAGTGGAGTTGAAATGCCCATCAGCCATGATTGAATGGCGGAGTGGATCGATGGGCCGAGTGGCCTTACTTCCACTCCTATGTCTTATGGTCTAATGGAATAATAAGGCAAATGGATTGTTGGCCTTTATTTGAAAAGAAATGAAGTATAAAAATAGGGGGTCTTGCTAAATCTATATAAGGCACTAGTCAGACTACAACTGGAATACTGTGAGCAGTTTTCGTCCTGTATCTAAGGAGAGAGAACTGGAATTGAAGGCAGTCCAGAGAGGTTTCACTAGGTTAATTCCAGGCATGGAAGAATTGTTTCATGAGGAGGTTATGAGTAGGTGGGGCTTTTATCATTAGAGTTTAGAAGAATTGGAGGAGACCTTATTGAAACATACAGGATTTTTTTGCGGTTGTCAAAGTAGATGCAAAGAGGTTGTTTCCCTTTTTGGGAAGGGAGCATAATGTCAGAGTAAGGGATTACTCATTTAACACCGAAATTTGGAGGCTTACATTTCTCAAAGGGTATTGAATCTGTGGAATTCTTTACCATAGAGGGTTATAGAGGTTGCAGTTATGTTTATTCAAGGCTGAGATAGGCAGATTTTTAAATAGTAGGGAGATAAAAATTATGCAAAAAAGGCAGGAAAGTGGAGTTGAGCATCATCTGATCAGCTATGATCTCATTACGGAATAGACCAATGGGCTGAATAGCCTACTTCTGCTCCTATGATGTATTGTCCCATCATATGAAATGCGCATGCACAAGCCTTCTTTTGTATTGTCTGTTGAGATACCTGTCTTGCACCTGTTAATATATGTGGGGTCAGTTCATTCCAGGTTGGGGTCTCTTTATCTCTCTCTAATATGTCTCTGCTATCATTCTGTTCCTATTTTTCTTTCTTTCTACATTTCCTTCTTTAGATATCTTTCACTGTCTCTTTTCTTACACCCTTTTCTTTCTACCTTTTCTGCTTTCCTATATTTTGCCCTTCTTCCCTGTCAGGTGAGAATGTGGAAATCCTTCAACATAAAGGTGTCAATCATTTAGGTAGGACTGAAAAAACCCCAGAAATTGCTAGAAAAGCTCAGCTGGCCTGACAACATCTGTGGAGAGAAAACAGAGGTTCAGGTTGAGTGACCTGTCCTCAAAATTCTGAGGAAGGGTCACTTAGTCCGAAACGTTAACTCTGATTTCTCTCCACAGATGCTGACAGGCTTGCTGAGCTTTTCAGCAATTTCTGTTTCTGTTTCTGATTTACAACATCCACAGTTCTTTTGGCTTTTGTTGTGAAAATAAAGGAACATGATGTGAGTTATTTCATTTGAAGGTTGCAGGTGTATTTGTACATTTCTGGAGAACTCTTACTACAAAGACAGCTTGCTTGATTAGCGAACACAATGCAAAAACTCCGTATCATGTGATATGTGACATTTTATCCTGCCTAATTAATTGAATTGAATTGAATTGAATTTATTGTCATATGTATTGCGGCACAGTGAAAAGCTTTGTCTTGCGAGCAATAGAGGCAGATCACAGAGTTAAATAGCATAGATAAGTAAAACAGCTGCAAAAACAAAAACACAGGTACAGGCGAATGTTAAGGGTTTGTGGGTCCATTCAGTATTCTAACAACAGTATGATAGAAACTGTTACGAAACCAGCTGGTGTGTGTGTTCAGGCTTCTGTACCTTCTCCCCGATGGTAGAAAAACATTGCAAGGGTGGGATGGATCTTTGAGAATGCTGGCGGCCTTTCCTTGACAGCGGGCCTGGTAGATGGATTCTACAGATGGGAGGTTGGCCTTTGTGATTGCCCAGGCCGAGTTGTATACAGGTGATGTATACAGATTACAGTCACGGTCACTTAAAGGAACACTACATTAGATGAGATGAAATGGAAGTGAAAGCAACCACTAAAGCTGTAGGCTGCATTTGGCATTGGGTTGCATAGAAAATATGGCCCTTTGTGATTTCCCCTACCATAACTTCACTAATTTCTTTCACCTGCATCCATCTTCTCAATCTCACTTGGTCCCCCAAATTATATCCCACTATCCATTCCTCTTTCTACCAAACCTTCAATCAAACACTCAAATCCTTTTAATCTCCCTTTCCCCTTGCACTGCTGTTATTAACCAGACCCTTTGTTCTTCATTCATGTCCCCAATCCCACTTGTTTGAAACATAGCAGTTAGAACATGGTTAGATATGTCCGAATCCTCAATTAGCTTGTCTTCTCACGTACCCTCCATTTCTTACAGAGGATTTGCTCATTTTTGAAAAGTCAACTTAAAAATAAAATAAAATTAGAAAGTGACATGATAATTTATTTCTCTTTATTGTTTCTTTCCCCCACACCCATTGTCTAATAGGAGATAGAATTTAATGAAATGCAAAAGAGCCAAAGTAAGCATCTAATAAATGGATGGATGTCTATTGCTGGCATTCCAAGTACAGGTATTTCTGGTGTAATGTGTGCTTCGTCAATGCGAATTGACTCTAACGCGACTGACGAATAGTGGTTGCTGTTTGGATAGCACAAACTATCTACTGCACAAGTATAGTGATTCTCTATAGCACGATTTTGCAGAGCGCTAGGCTCCACAGGAACACACCCATCACATTATACCAGAAATATCTACGGACCTGAACCAAAATTAGCTTTGAGTTGAATAAATGCTACCTGATACTGGACACCAAACAAGCGTTTTGCTGCAGTCTTTTCATTGAGGGAAGTGGGAAATCTGCCACCTCCAATGCTGAGGTCTGATCTGAAGAGTCCATCCAGATCACAAATCTTTTTTGGACCACAAATGCATTAAGGTGCACAGGAGCACTCCTGTTTGGCATCCCTGATGTTTACGATGGAACTCTGCTCTAGTTTGAGGGCAGGAAGTCTACCACAATATTCATTGTTTTCTCTCAAAAATAGATGACTGAGTTAAGATTCTCTCCTCTATCTGGTGGAAGCATCCAGTGATCATTTATAGCAAAATAAAATAAATGTAATCAGTTAATTTCAAATTAAAGTGGTGATTTTTCAAAGAAAATTATTAGGAAACGTAATCCATTTCACTTCCTCGCCAAACTCTCTAACTTACTCGAGATTCTGTTGTTAAAGTTCCCTTTACTCTCTCCATATTCTTAGTCTCTCTCACTTTTAAATATTATCGAACTTAAAACAAGTAATGGAACAGGTGTTTAATCAAAACACTGTTGTTTCTTCCTGAATGAGCAGTGTGAAAAAAAGCATTGCAAATTTTACCGCAGGAAAGTTTTGGCTTTTCATTCCCAGCTTTCTTTCAAATAACTTTAAGAACCTCTCAGCAGAAATTGTCAGAGCAAAAGAAAAATTGCTTTTCAGTATTGCAGACTGAACAACGTGGTATAATGTGAACCATTGAGTACACTACATATATTCAGACTGCACAATCATAATCTTTCTCACAGCATCCTTCTCTAGGTATACGTATGAATATACTGTTTCAACAATTGTTTTGGACATTACAAATATGAATTACTGAGACAAAAGTACTGGTTGTAAAACAATTTTAATTTAAAGAAAGGTCATGTTATGGAACCTCTGAGCCATGTTGTAGTAAGATAAAAGGTTTACATAGGTATTTTCTGTTATTAATATAGGAATAGGATTTTATAACAAAACTTTCAGACAAAATGTCACAAACACATGGCAACAAGAAGGGAAAAGCTACAGAAAAGAAATGTACACAAGTATAAATTTTTTAACATAGCTTATTCTTCCTTTACTTTTTTTCCTGTCCTGATCCCTTCTTTAAGCTTTCTTCATCCACTTCAAGTGTATCTCATCAAACTACTCATTTCCACCACAGTCTTCATACAAGAAAATATGAGAGGAAACAGAATCCCAGGACTGTTTCCAAACAACGTTCAAAATTCAAAGTTGAAGGTTTGAAGGTACTCATATGTTCTTATTAATGTGCAAAACACAATGATTGTGTTTTATTTCTTTTATAACTTAAATCCACGTTTTGATTATTTTTAAATATTGAAACTATGGTAATTAGAATAATCATTTAGAGGAGTTTGTACTATTAGGGAATCTTTATAAAATCAGAACATGCAAGAAACTTATATTTTGAAAACAGCTTAATTGAAATAACATGTTTAAATTTCCTCTATATGATCCTAAATGGTGCCATAGTTTTCTATTTATAGGGGCATAAATCATCTATAGCTTAATATTTAATTCTGTTCTTATCCTTGCCCTTTAACTTTCCTTTTCTCTACATTGAATAAACATGTATTTTTAATTTAAACCATAGAAGTCATATGCTTTTCAAATCATTGACTCAGTACAATTATCTGATTCCCCTGAGATTCAAAACAAAATTATAAGAGGTCTATAAAGTGGAGAAAAGTAATTCACTTCCACTGATTGTTTCCAAAGCCAATAACCAAACTGTTTTAACTCTGATTCTTCCACCTAGTTTATTAAGTTATGATTTTTCTTTAAAACCTAAATTTTAGGTTTTCTTTAAATGAGACCTGAAATGCAGTAACATTTTGGAATCCAGTTCCAGAATTTTGACCCTGCAACAGTAAAGGAATGACAATATATATTAGAATGCAGCATGACTTGGAAGGAATTGTTAGATGGTGATTTTTTTGTCTGCATACTACCCTTGTTCTTCCAGATAATTGAGTTTGTGGAATTGAAAGGTGTTGCCAAGTGAGCCTTGGCATCTTGCTGTAACACATCTTGTCACACATACAGACATTTATTTGCTTATGTTAGTGCATAAAAAAAACACACTTTTTCAGTTTTTTGCACTGATTTTCAAGCATTGAAACAAATGGATGATTAATATTACTTGAAGCACAGCAAAGAGGTCTAGTCCAGCCAGCCACCACAATGGAAATACTGAACCAAATTAGTATATTGGGAGAATATGAATTTTCCCATTCTTGTTGGCAATGGCCATCAGTGTGAATTGAATTAGGTCTGTATTTGCATAAAACTGAAGACTTATTTTTAAGTGTATCTGAGCAGCTCTTGGCATTTTCACCAGTGGGATATTTCTGCTTGCATAATCCATTGTTAAAACGTAGCTGATTAGACATAGTATAATATGTTCAATATTTACAATTTTATATATATATATATGGCTGAAGTTTCCAAACAAAGTTGTTCCAAAAAAGTATTTCAGTATGGCTTGCTGGTTTTTCTCCTCCTACCCTGAAAGGGTCACTCCTTCTTATTTAAAAGATTCTCATTATTGCCTCAATAATGATTTCCTCTCTTGTTTGAATCCCTAGAATCCATAGAATCCCTACAGTGTGGAAATAGGCCCTTTGCCCAACAAGTCCACACCCGACCCTCCGAAGAGTAACCCACCCAGATCCATTCCCCTACCCTGGTACTCTATATTTATCCCTGACTAATGCACATAACCTACACATCCCTGAACACTACGAGCAATTTAGCATGACCAATTCACCTGACCTGCACATCTTTGGATTGTGAGAGGAAACCAGAGCACACAGAGGAATCCCACGCAGACACAGGGAAAATGTGCAAACTCCACACAGACAGTCACCCGAGGCTTGATGCTGCTATTTTTATTTTCTTGTTAAGCAGACATACCATTAAATGTAAACTTCCTGAAGACAATCATACATAGCCTTCTTCTCTCTGTTTTTCATAAACTATTAATCCTTTCATGGAGTCTAATGGTTTTATGAAAGAAGGACATGTGATGGTAATGTATCGGTGTTAAAAATCCTCAAACCCAAAGTTGATGTTTTTGGGACAAGTGTTTATATCCCACCATGTTCTGGTTCGAATTTAAACTCTATTAATAAAATCTGCAATTCTGGTCTGGCCTACGTGTGACACCAAATGCACAGCCATGGTTCACATTTCATTTCCATCCACAATTGTCTAGCAAGAGATTCACTTCAGTTAGAGATGAGTACTAAAACCTGGCTCTGCCAATGACCCCCTCATCTCAAGAAATAATTAGGAAAACACACTCCGGACTGTATGCCAACATTAGCTCAGTTGTAGTACTCAATTAGTCAGAGGGTTATGATGTAACTTCACCTCGGAGACTTGAACATCTTGCTGTGGATTTTAGCTTCTGAGGCATTTGTGGAATGTCAGAAAATTGGGAAATTTTCTGACATTCCACATACAACTTAACAAAAAAAGTGCAATGAATAAATGATTCTTCATTCAGGGACAGCCATGTGTTGTGGGAGTGGAGGTGCTGGACTGCATTCTGGTGTCAGGATATGGGCATGGATCAATGGTGACTATTCTCAGGCTCCATCCATTCCAGCTCATGGCATCTTCAAGCCTTCTCCCATCCACATGTGGGCAGCACGGTGGCACAGTGAATGGCACAGTGGCACAGTGGTTAACACTGCTGCCTCACCGCGCCAGAGACCCGGGTTCAATTCCTGCCTCAGGCAACTGTCTGTGTGGAGTTTGCACATTCTCTCCGTTTCCTCCGAGTGCTCCGGTTTCCTCCCACAGTCCAAAAAAATGTGCAGGTTAGGTGAATTGGCCATGCTAAATTGCACGTAGTGTTAGGTGAAGTGGTAAATGTAGGGGAATGGGTCTGGGTAGATTGTTTTTCGGAGGGTCGGTGTGGACTTGTAGGGAATCTATTCCAAAATCACATCCTTTTATAACCATTTAGTCAAATTTGTGACAACTTATGCTAACATACCCACCCACACCCTTTGGCTTTACAAGCTTTACCAACTCAATCCACAAGGCAAGTCTCAGAAATCATGCTAAGATGAAACAAAATAAAGTTTAAATGGTCTACTACAGATTTCACGATATAAAGACAATGCTTATCGATAAAAAGGACTAATCTCTTAAGTACTTAATCCATTAAAAAAGACATCTATATTAACCCCAAATCAAAGAAAGTTAATTATTTAATATTATTTTAGAGTTGTCAGTTAAACTATGAACTTACATTCCCTCCACTGTGATAATCACAAGTTGTCAAAGCATTAATAATGCTAAAGTGACAATACTTAAGTTTGTGATCTCTTGAAGCTGCCAACACAGATATTTTTCAACCAATAGATAGACTTTGTGAATGTACATGCTTGCCATTTAAATAGCTTGACGACTTGACTTCCACAGACTGTATCCTTTTACGAGTATTTATATTTACTCTTAAAAAAAATGTAAGTCACATATTGTGACATAAACCCTTGGTTGCAGCAAACTCAAAATCTCCTTGAACTCAGCACTGTGTTTCAAATGGCTTGTAGTGATTGTAACAAGGTCAGCCAGGTGGACCTCATAGAATATATGAGTCCCCTGATTGTCTGTTAATCTAGTCCAATCAAGGAGCCCTGGCTGTCACATATACACAGGAGTGACACTGAATAAAGATTCGTACACCTTGTGTCTCTCACTGTGTCTCACACCTGCACACACACAACATGGGTGCTGGGGAAAAAATAAGCACTACCGCAGTTAGGCGGTAGTGTGGGGTAAAAGAGAAAAAAAAACAGGAATGTGGGGATTTGAGTTTGTCCTCATCTCTCTGTAAACTGGTTGAACGGTAGGGTTTGGTGCCTGGCTTTGTTGCTCCTCTCCCTTGTAAAATTGCTGTTGTATACAGCTGTAAATGTTAACTGTTTTTTGTAAACTGTTTTGTAATTGTTTAATAAAACTTTAAAAAATAAACAGGAGTGTCAGAGGTTCTGTTCACTCTGAGAGTTGGCTCTGAGGAAGCCAGACCAGTGTCAACTACTATGCATGTTTAAATAAAGGGTGACTTGGTGGTGGGTTACTAGCCTCTGCAGAATTATTTCAGCCCTGATGGGTTTGAGTTTCATCCATGTCTCAGTAGGTTCCATCTCATTCTTCTCTCTGTGAAACTGGGATGTGTTGAAGATGGAAAAGGAGCTTCAGATACAATGTCATGGCACCATCTTATTTAAGGCCTCCATGACTCTGCAAAAATCTAGGCCCTAATGTTGCTTGATACTTCAATGTAGCATTCAGGAAGCAGTGTTGTTTCATGTTAAAACATTGAACATTAACGAAATCCTGTGGTGCTGTTTGAAGATGAGCAGGGCAAGGTCTCATATGTTCTTGTCAATATTGTTTCAAAAAAGACCATGTTTAAAACAAATTCTAACCTTGTCATTTATATCATTGTTTTTGTGTAATCTAGCTAACTGCAAATTGGCCTTTGTGTTTCCCTTCATTACAACAATGACTGCATTTCAACTATTTTTCACAGGATTTTGGATTATGAAAAATGTGATAGAAATAAAACTAATTTCTTTCTTTTATGTCTGGCCCAGCATTGATGCAATTCTGGCAACGAATGCTTGTCAGTTGAATAATGAGGCCTGGGCCCAGTGTTTTCAAATGATCTTAAGTGTATATTTTGTGGTGGTTTTCTGATGACTATGGATTTGGATTCTGTATTGGTTGAGGGAAAATGTCTAAATTCTATGAATTTCTAAAAGGAGTAGTGAATTGTCTTGTGATATTAATAATTTTCAATGTTTGGTTATGACTTTATTAACAATGGAGGAGAGCTAAAATCTATTTCAATGTGTTGTTTAAGCATGAACATTTGATTGTAGTATCCACTGAGCAGGTTTTGTACTGCTAGTTTCCTCTTGGTGGTCTTGGTTCCTCTGTGATAGTATTGTATTGATTATACATGGTCTTCCCCCTTTAAAGATAAGCATTACTGAATAATAGATTTTCAAGCTGATCGGTCAATGCTGTGACATTAGTGATGAAAATGGGCAGGAGGAGGGGGTCACATGGTAACTTAGGAAACCAATTAATTTCCATCAACACCTTCAGAAGGGAGCGAGAGCAGGTGGCTAAGGGGACTACTTCCCAGTGTCTGAACTTGAAAGCAGTCACACAAGAAGTTGAAGGACCATCCAAATGGATTGGCGAGGTCAGTGAATGCATCTTTATATGACATTCCCTACCCACCACCTTCAGTTCAATGCATCACACTGTGATCAGTGACTCATCGACATACTCTAGCACTCACATGTCTAATATTCAGATTCGCCTCTTCAACTCTCCAATGTCCTCCTGCAAGTCACACATCACCTCTCACTGCAATCATACTCCTCCAGCAATCTGACCAGGCCACATTGCTCAAACATAACACAATGTAATCACTCATGTTTTATCTTCTCTCATTCAGACGAAGGTAGCACTGAAGTGAGCAGAGTAGAGCCTGAGGGGACAGGGATGCCTGTATCTCTACAGTCTCATCAAGGAGGTAGCCCTCAGCAGTGTGGTTCCAACTGCAACAGAGTCTGTAGCACCCAGCATCTCTGACAACATTGAGGATCATAGTATGTTCCTGACTTCTGCCCCTTTTGAATACTCCTCGGCAGACATCAAATCAGTTGCTTAGTGAGTTCATAAAGCTACTGATAGTCTGACTGCAGAACTCTTGCTTCCTACCCATCCCCTTTATCTCACACCAACTGTCCTCTTTTGATTTCTTGCTTTCAGCCACCCAAGAACTGTCAACTGCCAACTGACAACAGCTGAAGGAGAGCATACAGAGAGCACCAGAACAGATAGGGAGTCTTTATTAATGGATCTGACATTTGATGCCATTAACTGCATATACACCTTATAGGCCAGCATAAAGTTAGAATAAGCACATAGTGTGTCATTGGGCATGAGTAGGCACGCCAAGATAAAAGGATGATTCATTTGTTATTTCTCCAGGCTTTGTAGATGAGTTCTGCAGCAAAGGGCTCAGATATAGATCTTGATTGGGCAATATACAGAGAATGCTGATGGGCATGTATGCCACAATGTTGGCTGGCCCAGACTTCATCCTATCATTGACAGGGAGAATGGAAGAGGTGGGCTTGAGCTTGGCGGAGGGCATCACAAATATCTTGCAATCTCCATAGCAGCTGCTCCATCTCTGTGCCATGCTGCAGAAATTGGAACTCCCATATCTGTTGTAGTATTTGTGTGCACAAATCGCCAAGTTCTCTGTAATCCCAGTGAAATGAATCTAAGAATTCACTGGGATTAAAAAGTGCATTGTGGTCTCGCTATTTCGTGGGACTCTTTTAAAACAAACTTCTTGAGAAACGGTTGAGCATATGAAATAATGGCTACTAACATTTTGTGATAATGCACTAGAGGTCTCTGTGCAGAAATTAGAAAGAATAGAGACACTCTGCATCCACAGACAATGTAGACAAAGGAGGTCTTTGCACACATTGCTCAGGAGACAGTGGGAACAAAGTGGCAGCAAAGAATGTTATCTGGTGTGTTGTTTCAGGAACTTTGATGCAGTGCAGGGAGGAGTATAAAGATAAGAAACCAGGTGACTGAGTTCATTAAAATTGTATAACCAATGATGTTCCCAATGAATTGATGGCATGGTTGCTCAGTGGATAGTACTGCTGCTTCACAGCATCAGGGATCTGGGTTCGATTCCAGCCTCAGACAGTAATCTGTGTGGAGTTTGAACATTTTCCCCGTGTCAGTATGGGTTTCCTACAGGTGGTCCAGTTTCCTCCCATAATCCAAAGATGTGCAGGGTAGGTGGATCAGCATGGAAATGCAGGGTTACAAGGATAGGGTAGAGGGGGTTGCATCTGGATGGGATGCTTTTTGGAGGATCAGTGTGGACTCGATGGACTGAATGGCCTGTTTCCACACTTTAGGGATTCTATTAAACACATCCATTGCTCAATTCACCACAACTTTGTCACTTATTTATCAACAGTCAACACATGTTGACCTCACTCTCTCATAGTTGCAAGCCTTACACCTACAACGTAGAGCTCAAACATACTGTCAGCTACTTTTCAATAACTATATCACTCAAACTAAAGTTTACAAGTCACTTACTGACACTGAAAAATGTAAGAGAAACTAGTGTATGACAGGTTATAGCAACAGAAACTTGGAGGTGGACAAACACACCTGCATCTTTTAAGCCTCTTTTAAGCTCAGAGTGGGGCATTGCTGAGGACATGGTCGCAGGTGGCACTGGAGGGGTTGAAGATGAGGAAATTTGCCTACATCATCTCCTAATTTCTTCCCATTTCTCTCTTTTCCCATAATCTCCCTTTTGAGTCCCATACTGCTGGTAGTGTGGTCTTCATCGTCCTCCCATTGTTACCCAATCCTTGTCTTTTTGCATTTCAGATACTTGAGAACTGGCACTTGCTTAATCAAAGGAGGAGGAGGAAGAAGACAGTCACCACGAAATGGCATTATCACAAGATCTAATACTCCACATTACCAGTTCAGAGATTCACACTCTATGTGTTATATAGGATAGAGGAGGGACCTGCACATGGTGAGACACTGGGCACAAGTGTGCAGATGCTGGGGTATGGGAAAAGCTATCAGAGGTGCCAGCTTGCCAGCAGGTGAAATCGCACATTAATTTTGCTGGAAAGGAGCAAGGTGAAGATTTTGATTCATCAAGTTTCAGAAGAAGGCTGATGAGCACACATAACAAGATGCTTAATGCATTGGAATGTCAGCCAAAAAGCTTTTGCACAATACAAAGGACGATGAAGGAGTTCACTTCAAACTTGACAGAAAATTTTCCAGACACCATTGAGCGCATCCTCTCCAATGTGGAACCTGTATGAACACACTTATGGAAAACTATCCTTGCAGCACAAACAGCTTCCAGCAGAGCTCAGGCTGCTACAACAGCACCTCAGGCCTGATTTTGTTTTGCAACAAAAACTATGCTAGAGGCTCAAAGCTGGTGATCCCATCCTTGAGCCTGGCATCTACCATTTTTACAACAGGGTACTGAGCTGAATCTCTCTTTGGATGTCCATGACCCACAAATGTATTGCAGTATTAAACTGCAGCACCCTTGTTCGGTCTGATGTTTGCTATTGGGATGTCCAAAAGATAAGCTGCGTACATTCGATTTTGCAGAATATAGTCTGAATTTAGCAGATTTCATTGGAGAATTTGGGTACTCTTTTGGATGTAATATTGGGACACGTTTAGGAGATGTCCGATGCAGTTGGAAGAGGTAATAAATGCTTTGGAGAGGCCAAGTGACCTTAGGAGTTATTTAAAGTAGACTCGTTTGTGCATAGAACTTTGAAATGTTATTGGAATTCTCAGTAACTGTCAAAGAGGGCTTTCAAATGACAAGGAATTTAAAATTGAACTTTATGGATTTTAGAAGAAAAACTTCCTGTTGTTAAAAATGTCAGTGTTTTTTTTTATTCATTCATGCGATGTGGGCATCATTGGTTGCCTATACCCATCTGTAATGGCACTTGCGAAGGCGATAGTATGCTGCTTTCTGAAACTGCTACAGTCCATGTGGTATCGGTACAGGCACACTGTTGTGAAGGACTGAGTGTTCAGGATTTTGACCCAGCAATCGTGAAAGAAGGGCAGAATAGTATGGCTTGGAGGGGAACTTGCAGGTGGTGGTGTTCTCATGTATCTGCTACTTTTGTATTCCTAGAGATTGTGCGTGAGTAAAGTGGTCTTTAGCTGAAACATATGCCCACCATTTTGTCTCAGTGATGGAGGGAATGACTATTGAAGGTGTTAAATGGAGGGACAATCAAATGGATTGGTTTATCTGAGACAGTGTTGAGCTTTTTGAATGTTATTGGTGCTGTACTTATCCAGGCAAATGGTGAGTACTCCATCCCAAACCCAACTTGTGCTTTGTAGATGGTGGTAGGGTTTGGGGAGTCAGAAGGTGAATTACTTGCTGTAGAATTTCCAGCCTGTGAGGTCATAATATCTATATAGCTGATCAATAACTGTATAGCTGGTCCAGTTCAGTAACTCATCATTGAAACCCGCTAGGCTATTGCATGTCAAGGACCAAAGGTTGAATGGTCATTTATTGGAAATGGTTAGAAGGTTAAAGAATAATCTGATTGAAGTCTTCAAGATATTATCAGGAAAAGACAGAGTACATGAAGAGAAACTGTTTCCACTGGTTAGGGATTTTAGAACTAGTGGATATAGCCTGAGAATTGGGGCCAGAAGGTTCAGGAGAGATATTAGGAAACACTTCAATGTAGAAAGAGTGGTAACTGTTTGGAACTCTCTTCTATAAACAGCAGTGGATGCTGGATCAGTTGTTAATTTTAAATCTGAGATAGACAATTTTTTGTTAAACAAATGAATTTCACAAATGCTGTTATGAAAGACCCAGCTGATGGTATCATTGGGCAAGTCAAATCTCAGAATGAAACCCTGGCTTGGGAGAACATTTTTTTTTGTTGACTGTGGTGGTCACTCATTGAAATATAGGCTGCAGATTTTCTTTAACAATAAAACAGAAATTTTCTTCACACATGCTCTTGATAAAACATCTGATGTAACATTGTCTTTTCTGACACATTAATGATTTTGAAATTGTATGTCTGAATAATTAAACAAAGAACAAAGAAAATGTACAAGCCAGGAACAGGCCTTTCGGCCCTTCAAGCCTGTGCCAATCCAAATCCACTGTCAACCTATCACCCAATTCCTAAGGATCTGAATCCCTCTGCTCCTCACCTACACATGCATCTGTCCAGATGCACCTTAAATGAATCTCATGTGCCTACCTCTGCTGGCAATGCCTTCCAGGTACCTACCACCCTCTGTGTGAAGTACTTGCCACGTGTATCCCCCTTAAATGTTTCACCTCTCACCTTGAAAGTGTGACCTCTCATTATTGAATCCCTCACCCTGGGATAAAGCTTATCTCTATCCACCCTGTCTATACCCTTCATAATTTTGTAGACCTCAATCAGGTCCCCCCCTCAATCTCCTTTTTTCTAATGAAAACAATCCGAACCTACTCAACCTCTCTTCATAGCTAGAACCTTCCATCCCAAGCAACATCCTCGTAAACCTTCTCTGCACCCTCTCCAATGCGTCCACATCCTTTTGGTAACTTGGCGACCAGAACCGGACACAGTATTCTAAATGCGGCCAAACCAAAGTCTTGTACAATTTTAACATGACCTGCCAGCTCATACTTAGTACCCCATCCAATGAGGGCAAGCGTATCAAATCTGAAAATGTGTTGCTGGAAAAGCACAGCAGGTCAGGCAGCATCCAAGGAACAGAAGAATAAGCCCTTCTTTAGGAATGAGGAATGTGTGTCCAGCAGGTTAGGATAAAAGGTAGGGAGGAGTGACTTGGGGGAGGGGCGTTGGAAATGCGATAGGTGGAAGGAGGTCAAGGTGAGGTTGATAGGCCAGAGTGGGGTGGGGGCAGAGAGGTCAGGAAGAAGATTGCAGGTTAGGAAGGCGGTGCTGAGTTTGAGGGATTTAACTGAGACAAGGTGGGGGGAGGGGAAATGAGGAAACTGGAGAAATCTGAGTTCATCCCTTGTGGTTGGAGGGTTCCTAGGCGGAAGATGAAGTGCTCTTCCTCCAACCGTCGTGTTGCTATGGTCTGGCGATGGAGGAGTCCAAGGACCTGCCATGTCCTTGGTGGAGTGGGAGGGGGAGTTAAAGTGTTGAGCCACGGGGTGGTTGGGTTGGTTGGTCCGGGTGTCCCAGAGGTGTTCTCTGAAACGTTCCGCAAGTAGGCGGCCTATCTCCCCAATATAGAGGAGGCCACATTGGGTGCAGCGGATGCAATAAATGATGTGTGTGGAGGTGCAGGTGAATTTGTGGCGGATATGGAAGTATCCCTTGGGGCCTTCCATATCCGCCACAGTGGCCTGATGGGATGTAATTTTTAAATATAAAAACTTACCTCGGGAGTTTCCGGTATATATTTTGGCAGCGGCTGAATCTAGGGACTACACATATAGTGTCTCCCAGCCGTCCTCCTCCAACCCAAAAAAAGGACTCTCATGTGTTGCTAAGGTAAGGCGTTTCAATTGATATATCTTGTGTATCGTGTGATTGATTAAAAGTTTACTATTAGTTGGTTAATTGAATAAGACGACAGAGAAATACTAGAAATTATTTAACTCATAAATTTGTAGTTCTGTTCGCCGAGCTGGGAATTTGTGTTGCAGACGTTTCGTCCCCTGTCTAGGTGACATCCTCAGTGCTTGGGAGCCTCCTGTGAAGCACTTCTGTGATCTTTCCTCCGGCATTTGTAGTGGTTTGAATCTGCCGCTCTGGCTGTCAGTTCCAGCTGTCCGTTGCAGTGGTCGGTATATTGGGTTCAGGTCGATGTGCTTATTGATTGAATCTGTGGATGAGTGCCATGCCTCTAGGGGACGAAACGTCTGCAACACAAATTCCCAGGTCGGCGAACAGAACCACAACAACGAGCACCCGAACTACAAATCTTCTCACAAACTTTAATCATAAATTTGTATAAATGAACTAAATAAGTAGAGATGGCTGGTCGGAGATGTGCTAAAGCTGTATGATGTGGGAACTGGCTGATCCCATTGAGTACATCAGTGTGCACATCTGCAACAAGAGTTGGTTGCTGGAAGAACTCTGGATCAGAATTGATGATCTGGAATCTGAGCTTCAAACACTGCGGCACATCCGGAAGGGGGAGAGTTACCTGGATGCTTTGTTTCAGGAGGCAGTCACACCCAGTAGATTAAATAATTCAAATT
The DNA here is from genome assembly GCF_037043375.1 of Chiloscyllium plagiosum. NCBI lineage: Eukaryota > Metazoa > Chordata > Chondrichthyes > Orectolobiformes > Hemiscylliidae > Chiloscyllium > Chiloscyllium plagiosum. The sequence goes on along the minus strand of NW_028270148.1, from coordinate 49,968,719 downwards.
CAGTTAGTGATCAGGGACAACAGGGGTGACTGGGGATTCTGAGTTCAGCAGTGGAGGAGCCTCACCCCTCGACCTTGTCCAACAGGTATGAGATTATTTTTCCCAGTGTGGATGAGGAAAAGGGCTGTGGACAGGATGAGCCAGCTGACCACGGCACCATGGTGCAGAAGGCCATTCAAGAGGGGGGAGCAAAAAGACAAGTAGTTGTTATAGGGGATTCTATAATTCGGGGGACAGATAGTATCCTTTGTGAGCTGGATTGGGGGTCCCGCATGATGTATTGCCTGCGCGGTACCAGGGTCCATGACATCTCTGACCGACTTGAAAGGATATTGGAGCAGGAGGGGGAAGATCCACTTGTTGTGCTCCATGTTGGCACTAACAGTGTAGGCAAAGCTAGGAAGGAGGACCTGTTTGGGGAGTATCAAGGACTAGGAAGGAAATTGAAGAACAGGTCCTCAAGGGTCATAATCTCTGGATTACTGCCTGAGCCACATGCTAATTGGCATAGGGATAAGAAAAATAGCAAAGAAAACATGTGGATAAGAGATTGGTGTGGGAAAGAGGGATTCCATTTCATGGGACATTGGCAACAGATTTGGAACCGGAGAGATCTATACCGATAGGATGGTCTCCACCTGAACCAATCTGGAACCAGGGTGGTGACTAGGACTTTAAACTTGTGAGTCGGGGGGAAGGGAAAGGGAGTATGGAGTCAAGTAGAAAGATAAGCAGCAGGTTAGCATGTGTGCAGGGTTTAAGTTCGAGGCAGACTAGGAATGAAGCAAAAGGAAAGGATAACTTAGAGATGATGGAAATCATGAGGATAAGAAAATTAACATTAAGGTGCTTTACCTGAATGCTCTAGTTTTCACAACAAAGTAGATGAGTTAACAGCACAAATCATCGTGAATGATTATGATGTGGTAAGCATCACAGAGACGTGGTTGCAGGGATTCATGACTGGCAATTAAACGTCCAAGGATTTGCAACTTATTGAAAAGACAGGGAGGTGGGCAGAGGGGGCGGGGTTGCCTTGTTAGTTAAGAATGAAATTAAATCTATGGCACTGAACGAATAGGGTCAGATGATGTGGAGTCTGTGTGGGTGGAGTTGAGGAACCACAAAGGCAAAAAAAAATGCTGGGACCACTTCCAGCAGTGGTCAGGACCAGGGGCGCAAGATGTACTAGGAAATAGATAGGGCATGTCAGAAAGGCAAGGCCACGGTAATCATGGGGGACTGCAATTTGCAGATAGTCTGGGTGAATAATGTTGCCGATGGATTCAAAGAAAGGGAAATCATGGAATATTTACAGGATGGCTTTTTGGAACAGCTTGTGATGGATCCCACAAGAGAGCAGGCTATTCTGGACCTAGTGCTATGTAATGAGCTAGACTTTATAAAAGATTTTAAAGTAAGGGAACACTTAGGAGGCAGCGATCATATTATGGTAGAGTTCAGTCTGCAGTTTGAAAGAGAGAAGGCAAAATCAGATGTAATGGTGTTACAATTAAATAAAGGTATTTACAGGCATGAGAAGGAACTGACAAAAATCGACTGGAAGCAGACCCTCGTGGGGAAGACAGTAGAGCAACAATGGCAGGAGTTTCTAGGTATAATTGATGACATAGTACAGAGGTTCATCCCAAAGAAAAAAATAGATTATCTGGGGAGGATTGGACAGCCATGGCTGACAAAGGAACTCAGGAAATGTATCAAAGAAAAAGAGAGAGCCTATAAAGTGGCCAAGAGCACTGGGAAATTATAAGATTGGGAAGACTACAAAAACAAACAGATGATAATAAAGAGAGAAATAAGGAAGGAGTGGATCAAATATGAAGGTAAGCTAGCCAGTAATATTAGAAATTATAGTAAATGTTTCTTTCAATAGTTAAAAAACAACCGAGAGGCAAAAGTAGAAATTGGGCTGCTCCAAATTGATGCAGGAAGGCTCGTGATGGGAGATAAGGAAATAGCTGGGGAACTTAATAAAGACTTTGTATCAGTCTTCACAGTGGAAGACATGAGAAATACCCCAACAATTAAGGAGAGTCAAGGGGCATAGGTCAGTATGGTAGCCATTATAAAAGAGAAAGTGCTAGAAAAGCAAAAAGGTCTAAAAAAGTGATAAATCGCCTGGCCCCGATGCGCTACATCCTAGAGTTCTGAGGGAGGTGGCTGAAGAAATGGTGGAGGCTTTGGCTTTGATCTTTCAAATGTCACTGGAGTCAGGGAAAGTCCCAGATGATTAGAAAATCACTGTTGTAACCCCTTTGTTCAAGAAAGGGTCAAGACAAAAGATGGAAAATTATAGGCTGATTAGCCTAACCTCGGCTGTAGGTAAAATTCTAGAATCCATCATTAAGGATGAGATTTCTAAATTCTTGGAAGTGCAGGGTTCGAACAAGTCAGAATGGATTTAGTAAGGGGAAGTCGTGCCTGACAACCCTGTTAGAATTCTTTGACGTGTAACAAGTAGGTTAGACCAGAGAAACCCAGTGGGTGTTATCTATCTAGACTTCCAAAAGGCCTTTGATAAGGTGCCTCATGGGAGGCTGCTGAGTAAGGTGAGGGCCCATGGTGTTCGAGGTGAGCTACAGGTATGGATTGAGGATTGGCTGTCTGACAGAAGGCAGAGAGTTGGGATAAAAGGTTCTTTTTCGGGATTGCAGCAGATGACAAGTGGTGTCCCACAGGGTTTAGTGTTGGGACCGCAGCTGTTCACTTTACATATTAATGATCTGGATGAAGGGACTGAGGGCATTCTGGTGAAGTTTGCCGTTGATACGAAGTTAGGCGGACAGACTCTGAGAGCTGGGGAGGCTGCAGAAAGATTTAGACAATTTAGGAGAGTGGTCCAAGAAATGGCTGATGAAATTCAAAGTGAGCAAATGAGAGGTCTTTCATTTTGGAAAAAAGAACACAGGCATGGACTATTTTCTAAATGGTGAGAAAATTCATAAAGCCAAAGTACAAAGGGATCTGAGAATGCTAGTCCGGGATTCTTTAAAGGTGAATTTGCACGTTGAGCCCGTGGTTAAGAAAGCAAATGCAACATTGTCAGTTATCTCAAGAGGGTTGGAATATAAAAGCAGCGATGTGCTACTGAGACTTTATAAAGCTCTGGTTAGGCCCCATTTAGAATATTGTGTCCAGTTTTGGGCCCCACACCTCAGGAAGGACATATTGGCACTGGAGTGTGTCCAGTGGAGATTCACACAGATAATCCTGGAATGATAGGCCTAACATACAATGAATGGCTGAGCACCCTGGAATGATATTCATTAGAGTTTAGAAGATTAAGTTTCTAATAGAAACTTACAAGATAATGCATGGTTTAGAAAGGGCAGATGCTGGGAAGTTGTTTCCATCAGGAGGGGGATATTAGGACCTCGTGGGCACAGCCTTAGAATTAGAGGGGGTCAATTTAGAATGGAAATGAGGAGACTTATCTTCAGCCCAGAGTGGTGAGTCTGTGGAATTCATTGCCATGGAACGCAGTGGAGGCCGGAACGTTAAATGTCTTCAAGGCAGTGATTGGTAAATTCTTAATCTTGCAAGGAATTGAGGGATATGGGGAGAATGCGGGTAAGTGGCATTGAAATGCCCATCAGCCATGATTAAATGGTGGAGTGGACTCGAGGGACCGAATGGCCTTACTTCCACTTCTAGGTCTTATGGTCTTATGGTCTTACCTTCCTGGCAGCCCCTTGTCTCCAACATCACCTCCACTCTGACTCCCCAGACAGGAAAAAGGCCTCGGGCTTCAAAGGTAAGTATTTATACTAAGTCATTACCTTCCTGGCAACCTCCTGGTCTCCAATGCCACCACCGCTCCATCTCCCACTGCTCCTGGACAGGAATAAACACCACTGAAACAACCATACTATTTTGTCCTGAAATATCTCCAAAAATATCAATAGGTGTGGTACACAGGAAGAACAATTTCTTCTATATTGATGCACTGACAGTGGCCACATGTTTACTATACATTGAGGGAGTGGAACCCCTTTGTGTTCAAGGAGATCAGATAATGGACATATATAGGCAGCCCATGGGTCCCTGTACCATGACAAAGTGTATACTCCACGCAAAATCCTGAAGTTGCTGCATCTATTTGACTCAGCTGGCAAGAGGGAATGAGGTGAGAGTGTTTCTCTTTGTAAAGAAGGCCTCAGTGGTCTGCTTTATACAGCAATGCACTTCAAACTGCAAGAAGCTGCTTGTTTCTGGGGCAGCCTGAAAAGAGACAAAGTCACAAAAAGACTGTCAAAGAGCAAACACAGATGATGTGGTTCTTATCCTGCTTTGATGTTGTTGATGTGGCTGCAGCAGTTAATAAACTTCAACCATGACATTATTTTGTAAACTGAGGGCAACTTGCATTGATTATTGCTGAACTTGTACTGAGAGACTTGTTCTCTGAAGACCTTCTGTCATTACAATCTGTTGCTGAGTGGTCATCCCACTCTCCTAGTCTTCCTCTTCCTGCAGCTTTTCCCACCCCACGTTGCCTCTGGTCATTCTCCCAGCCGTATTTAATTCCCACAGGAAACTCTACCAGAAGTAGGTTATGTTAGTACACTGCATTAAATTGCACAATAAGTTCTGTAGATTCAGCCAGACCTCCAAACCATGTCCCCACACCACCTCCCCGCCCCCCGCCTCCCCACTCCAGAGAGTACTGAAACTTTAACTAAGTATACGATACTTCACAAATACTTTCAATTACACCAGCAACTAAATTGCAAATAATTTATTTACATTATACTGTACCTTGTATTTGCCCACTAGGCTTGTTTAAATCACCTTGAAGTCACTTTATATTCTTAACATCAATCACAATTCTACCTAATTTTGTGTTGTCAGCAAACTTGTAAATACTACTGTGATTCTTTCATGCAGATTGGTGACGTACGTTGTGAATAGCTAGAATACAACCACTAATCTCTGTCATTTGTCACTACCTTCTATTATAAAAAAGACCCATTTATTTCCATTCTTTTTGTCGTCTGCTAATCAATTCTCAATTCATGCCAGTGTATTACCCCCAATACCATGTGTTACAATGTTCCATATGAACCTCTTTAAATATGACTTTACTAAATCCTGGTTTTGGGTTGGGCTACTTCACTTTCCATCACAAAGAAGAATTCTATCATGTTATGGTCAATCTTCCATGAAGGACCTCGAACAAGATGATTAATTAACATATTCTCATTGCACAATGCCAGATCATGGATAACCCAGAGTGAGAGGATTTGAGTACAGGAGCAGGGATGTCTTGCCACAATTGTACAGGGCTTTGGTGAGACCATACCTGAAGTATTTGAGGAAGGTTGTTTTAGCAATGGAGAGAGTGCAACTAAGTTTGACCAGACTGTTTCCTGGGATGATAGAGCTAATATATGAAGAGAAACTCAAGTAGCTAGGATGGTATTCATTGGGATGCAGAAGAATGAGGGGGGATTCACAAAGAAACCTATACAATTCTAACAGGACTAGACAGAGTAAATGCAGGGACAATGTTCCAGATGACTGGGGAATTGGTAACCAGGGGTTACAGACTATGGATAAAGAATATGCATTTTTTGGACTGAGATGAGGAGAAATTTCTTCATCCAAAGGGCGGTGAGCCTGTGGAATTCTCTGCCATTGAAAGCAGTTGAGGACAAAACATTAGATGTTCTTAAGAGGGAGTTAGATATCATTATTAGGGCTGAAGGGATATGGGGAGAAAGCAGGAACGGGGTACTGAGTAAGATGATCAGCTCTGATCATATTGAATGGTGGAGCAGACTTGAGGGACAGGAATGGGCCTATTTTCTATGTTTCTAACCTGTTCTCCAGTTGGATCCTCAATATACTGATCTGAAATAAATCTTGAACACACTCCAGGAATTTATCCATCACAGTATCATTGCTAATGTCACTTCCCCAGGCTATAAAGTTAGATTAAAGTTAGCCACAATTGTTGGAGCACATGTTTTTCTTGTTTAATGCCTTGCCCTCCCTTACTACTGTTTGGCAGACTATAGACAACATGCATCCCTTGTTGATCCCACCACCCAGACTGATTCAACATCAAAATCTTATAAACCCCTATCCTCTCTTAGTATTGTACTGATTTTATCCTTCACTAGCAATGCCACCCATCTTTTTCCTTTGGACTTGTCTTTCCTAATTATTGATTTACCTTGGATATTCATTTCTTAGCCTTGATCACTCTGCAACCATTTCTCTATAGTCACAATTATAACATATACATTTACAGCTATTTGTGATATTACTTTGTTAACTTTTATGCCATTTAATGTTATATTCAGCTGATCTCTCCTTGGTAAAATAGACATTGTTTGGGTCACCTTTCTTTCTGTGTTCTCCAGGTTGAAGGATTGCACTTGTGTGATCGCTCAAATTCTCGAATGCCACTTCAGTGACATATTGAGGGAGTTTTTTAACCTTTGTATTACTTCACACATTGATGCCTTAAATGATTAAGATATCTGTGAAAGTTGGTGATTATGTTTTAAAATATGTTAGACCCAAAACCAAGACAACTTGCCAATGATCAGATCCTAATGGAGAGTTCAACTGAGCTATATAGTGAAATTGCATGAGTAAGATTTCCAACTTTGCCATTGTGAACTTAGAACTGCTCTGTGCGTCTTGTATTTTTCAATGTCTAGTCAATACCATGGTGGAATTTTCATTACAGTTCCTATCTCCCTCTGCCTCTCTCTCTCTTGCTCTCCTTGGTAATTTAATAAAGTAGCATTGATAATACAGTTACTGGATTTATGGGGCTGGAAATTGATTACCGTGTGTTTAAGAGCAGGGGGTATTCATAACTCACTGTGCCCTTTGCCATTCTGCCAAAGTATATCATTAAAGTGATTTCAGTATTCAGCCAGCATGATTTGCATGAATAGTTAGCTGAACAATCATGACTATTGCTTAGCCATAGCAAAACTAGCACATGTTCCAGAAAAACTCCTGCTTGATCTTAGAGGGGAGCTGTGATGATTCTCAGACATTTGCTGTTGAATTACACTTCCACAATTCTGGACATGGGAAATGGAACACCAGGTGAGAGAAAGAGCTCACAGGTTTCATAATGCTATGCTGGAGGTATCATTAATAGTTCAGTTACCATGTCCTTCTTGAACACGAGTCAGTTCAGGCAAAGTCTCTGACTGATCGCAAAAAAATGTGATCCCAAAAATCTTGGGTGACTAAGGCCTTTTATCTGAAACCCTAGTAGCACAACTGTCTGGGCTTGGTACTTCAGTAGCATGAACACCAGATCAATTTTGCAATAATTTGTTGGTCAACAAACCTGAGATATAACATTTTGAGATAAAAGCTCAGGAGGTAGAAGATAATTGCAAGTTTTAGAAATGATTTCCCCTCTTTTGCAGGAATGGAAAATCAGTCAAACCAAAATTCGTGTCATCTCCACTTTAATATTCATATTGTTTGGATGTCTGTTGTTTGTGGCTATCCCCGCAATCATTTTTAAACATATTGAAGGCTGGACAGCTTTGGAGTCTATCTACTTTGTTGTGATCACCTTGACAACGATTGGATTTGGGGATTTTGTCGCAGGTAAGCTTTGCCTATATCTGTTATTGTATATTAATTAAACTTTGCCAGATCTGTATTTGGGAGGTTTCAGATGGGCTGTTGGTTACAAACACCATTTTACTCCTTAAGCTGTTGTTTATCTCATTGTTGTGCACAAAGTGACTACTGCGATGTATGACTTGAAAATATCTTATCCAAACATTTTTCAAACATTTCACTGGTCTGTGAAGCACCTCTAAGGATTGGAAAAGTGTCATTTTATTGTAAGCAAATTTTATTTGATATGAATTATTATAGAACATAGAACATTATAGCGCAGTACCCTCGATATTGCACCAAACTGTGAAACCAATGTGAAGCCCCATCTAACCCGCACTATTCCATTTTCATCCATATGACTATCCAATGACCATTTAATGCCCTTAAAGTTGTCGAGTCTACTACTGTTGCAGGCAATGCATTCCATGCCCCTACTACTCGCTGAGTAAAGAAACTACCTCTGACATCTGTCCTATATCTATTACCCCTCAATTTAAAGCTATGTCCCCTCGTGATAGCCACCATCGAGGAAAATACCCTCTGATTATCTTATAAATCTCAATTAAGTCACCTCTCAACCTTCTTCTCTCCAACAAAAACAGGTGGCAACTTTCAGGGACCAATGGACGTGGACACCAAGATCCCTTCATTCATCCACACTTCCAAGAATGTTACCATTAGCCCTGTACACAGCCATCCTGTTGCTCCTTCCAAAGTGAATCACCTTACACTTTTCAGTATTAAACACCATTTGCCACTTCTCAGCCCAGCTCTGTAACTTATCCATGTCCAAATGTAACCTACAACATCCTTCTTCACTGTCCACAACTCTACCGATCTTAGTGTCATCCGCAAATTTACTAACCTATCCTCTAAGTCCTCATCCAGGCCATTTATAAAAATGACAAACAGCAGTGGATCCAAAACAGATCATTGCATTACACCACTAGTAACTGAACTCCAGGATGATCATTTCCCATCAACCACCACCCTCTGTCTTCTTTCAGCTAGCCAATTTCTGATCTAAACTGCTAAATCACCTCAATCTCATACTTCCATATTTTGTGCAATAGCCTACCATGGGGAACCTTATCAAATGCCTTACTGAAATCCATATACACCACATCAATTGCTTTACCCTCATCCACCTGTTTGGTCACCTTCTCAAAGAACTCAATAAGATTGGTGAGGCATGATCTACCTTTCACAAAACCATGCTGACTATTCCTAATCAACTTATTCCTTTCTAGATGATTATAAATCCCATCTCTTATAACCTTTTCCAACACTTCTCCCACAATTTGACCAAGGTTCATTGGTCAAAAATGACCAGCATTGTCTCGACTCTCCTTGAACAAGGGAACAGAATTTGCTATCCTCCAGTCTTCTGCCACAATTCCTGCAGACAATGATGACATAAAGATCAAAGCCAAAGGCTTGACAATCTCCTCCCTGACTTCCCAGAGAATCCTAGGATAAATTCCATCCCGCCCAGGGGACTTATCTATGTTTACATTTTACAGAATTGCTAACACCTCCTGCTGTGAAATTCTGTCCCGTCTAGTTTGGCAGCCTGTATCTCAGTGTTCTCCTTGCCAACCTCATCTTTTTCTAGTGTGAATACTGATGAAAAATATTCATTTAGCACTTCCCCATCTCCTCTTACTCCACACACAACATCCTGCTACTGTCCTTGATTGGCCCTAATCTTGCCAGAGTCAATCTTTTATTCATAATATACCTATAGAAAACCTTAGGGTTTTCCTTGATTCTATCTGCCAATGACTTCTAATGTCCCCTCCTGGCTCTTCTTAGCTCTCTCTTTAGGTCTTTCCTGGCTAACTGTAACTCTCAAGTGCACTAACTGAACCTGCACATCTCATCCTAACATAAGCCTTCTTCTTCCTCTTGACAAGAGATTCAACTTCCTTAGTGAACCACGGCTCCCTCACTCGACAACTTCCACCCTGCCTGACAGGTACATACTTAGCAAGGACACACAGTAGCTGTTCCTTGAATAAGCTCCACATTTCAATTGTGCCCATCCCCTGAAGTTTCCTTCCCCATCCTATGCATCCTAAATCTTGACTAATTGCATCATAATTGCCTTTGTCCCAGCTATAACGCTTGCCCTATGGTATATACCGATCCCTTTCCAGCGCTGTAGTAAACATAGCCGAATTGTGGTCACTATCACCAAAGTGCTCACCTACCTCCAAATCTAACAAATCTGGTTCATTACCCAGTACCAAATCTAACGTGGCCTCATCCCTTGTTGGGCTGTCTAAATACGGTGTCAGGAAACCCTCTTGCACACATTGGACAAAAACTGACCCATCTAAAGTACTTGAACTTCAGTATTCCCAGTCAATATTTGGAAAGTTAAAGTCCCCCATAACAACTACCCTGTTGCTATCACTCCTATCAGAATCATCCTTGCTATCCTTTCCTCTACATCTCTGGAACTATTCGGAGGCCTATAGAAACTCCTAACAGGGTGACTTCCTTTTCCTGTTTCTGACCTAAGCCCATACTACCTCAGTAGACAAGTCCTCAGATGTCCTTTCTGCAACCAAAATACTGTCCTTGACTAACAATGCCCCCTCCATCCCCACTCTTTTACTATCTTCTCTGTTCTTACTGCAACATCTAAATCCCACAACCTGCAACAACCATTCCTCTCACTGCTCTACCCATGTCTCCAAAATGGCCACAACATTGAAATCCCAGGTACCAACCCATGCTGCAAGTTCACCCACCTTATTCTGGATCCTCCTGGCGTTGAAATAGACACACTTCAAACTAATTTCTTGCTTGCCGGTGCCCTCATGTGATCTTGAAACTCTATTTTGGACCTCATTGCTCTCAACCTCCTGTATACTTGAACTACAGTTTGGGTTCCCTTTCCCCTGCTGAATTAGTTTGAAGCCACCCTGAGAGTATTAGCAATCCCTCCCCACCTCAGGATATTGGTACCCCTCTGGTTCAGGTGAAGACCATCCTGTCTGTAGAGGTCCCAACTACCCCACACAGAACCCCAATTATCCAGGAATCCAAAACCCTCCCTCCTGCACCATCCCTGTAGTCACATGTTCAACTCCCCCCTCTCTCTCTCTCTCTCTCTCTCTCTATTCCTCACCTTGCTAGCACATGGCATGGAAACAGGCCAGAGATAACAACTCTGTTTATCCTTGCCCAAAGCTTCCACTCTAGCTCCCTGAATTTCTGTCTTAAATCCCCATCTCTCTTCCTACCTATGCCATTGGAGCCTATCACCAATTATCACTAGAACACATTAAAGTTGATAAAATAGTTTACTTGTGTTGATTTGAAGTTGCTTGCTTTTAATCTCTGCTTATTCAAATGCAAACCCTGCAAGAAATACCTCCTGTACTGTGTTATTGAAATAGCTCAATTTTAACAACAATTTTAACAATTGTTTTTAAAGAGAGGAAGCATGACATTAAATTAATTGTAAATTGTTGTAAGGGAAACACATACACATACATAAGCCACCTGAAATCAAAGAACTATCTTCCAGCGAATTATAAAATTGAAAGACCGAAAAGATCTATTTCAGTATATGTCACGAGAGACATAAAGAATGTCAATGAGGAAATCTAAGACATTAATTGTACATTTCATGGTAATTCTCTGTTGCTGGCAATGTATGTCTGGAAATGTATAAAATGTAATGTTAAATTGGCTAAAGTATTTTAAAATTAAACTTCTAAAAGTTAAAGAACATAAAAATGTAGTAAAGAGTAAAAAAAGCAGCACAAATATTAAGTAAATACTTAAATAATAGTCTAGTTTGGCTTGGATTCCATCCTACTTCAAAAAGTATTATAATTTCCAGATTGGGGCTGTGGAGAAAAAGGGTCCTACCTACATATCCATTATATCAAGCTGCCTTTCTAGATAAGTTATTGGGCATTGTCTGGATTTCTGCCCATTACTTCCTTGTAAACCTTGAAAGGAATTCTACTGAATGTTGACTTGAGTTCTGTTGAACAGAAAATGCTGGAGAAAGTCAGCCAGTATCATAGCATCTGCGAAGAGAAAAACAGAGTTAACATTTCAGGCTGATAACCTTTCATGCGAACTACAAGTGATAAGTTAAAGATAAAACAGATTTTAAGGGTGTACAAAGGCAGCAAAAGGGAATGGGGCCAAATAAGAAAAGGCAGAAGAGATGAAATGAGTAAAGAGTTGATGGTACAAGGCAAAAGAGAGTGGTGTTGGGAAAGTAACAATAGATGTGTCCAGAGGGATTGTAAATGATAGAATCACGAACAGCTGCAATTCAAAAGTAAAAATAAACTCAAAAACATGTAAAACAAATAGGAAACAAATGCAGGCAGTGGTTAACATCTGAAATTGTTGAACTCAAAGAAGCTGAGCACAGAGAGGTCAGAGTGCAAATTGAGTAGAAAATTAAAATGCTCTGTTGAAGTAGCCGTGACTAAAGTGATCAATCAAAGTATTGAGGACTTTATTTATGAGCTGTACAGCTCTTTTAAGAGCTGAAGAAACTTCCTAATAATTTTCTTCAGGCTGAGAAAGGCCTCTGGGTAGCCTGGTAAAGTGTCTGTCGGCCACATCTCTTTTCTTTGGTAGATCAGGAAGGACATGTTTGCAGGCAAGAAACTGCCCACCTCAGCAGGTTCCTGGCCACCTCCCAGCTGTTTGGGGACCAAGAATGTGTTCTTTACCAAACCACACCAAGGGGATACTAATGGACGGAAGTTCCATTTCACCACATTTTCGAAACTATAGCTTTTTGGCTGCAGTGTTTCAATATCATAATAAGGAAATGTAACTTTATAAATGAAAGAAAGGAACAAAGAGTAAGGACACATGAAAGTTTCTCTCACTGAAAAGATGTGGTACCTGTGCTGGGACAAATCTTGGTCAATATATTTTTGTGCCTGAGGCTGGAAGAGTACACTTTTCCTCTAGTCCAACTATTCTATAGCTCACAAATAAAATAAAAAATACTTACCCCAGTTAACAAAATGACTAATTAAGTACCTTATTGGTTTTAAATTTTAAAAATCTAAATTAAACTAAAAGATCTATCAACGAAATTTCTTAATAAACACAGTTATTGACTTATTATCAAAACAATACTCATTCAATGAAGATACAATAAGTGGTTAACAAACACAGTCACTAATATAGAAGTATGAATTCCTATCCTTCTAAATATTCCCAAAACACACATGCATTTAAACAATTAAGGAAAACAGAAATACAAAAATAAAATAATTTTCTCTGCACAGATCGGCTTTCTGAAAAGAAAACCTTTGGCTGATTTTTTTTTCTTGAGGACGAAAAGGTAAAGCACAGAATGTTATGAAGCCTGTTACTCGAATGTTCTGTCACACGTAGTTGAGACACTAATCATGTATGATTATCTTTGGAACCTTTCAGCCACATCTTGCTCAGGAAATATTAGTTCCTCCAATCACTTCTTCGGGAGAACAAGTTTTACTCTGAACTCGGAGAAAGTGAGGACTGCAGATCTCACTGCCTGACCCGCTGTCCTTTTCCAGCGCCACCCTTTACCCTGAACTCAACTAGAGGGTTTTATTTTCAGAAATGGGAGAGATCAGCTGGGCAGCTTTTTATTACAGACTTTTTGTCCTTCAGCTGATAAACAGAATCAATCCTTCAGTCACTGTTCTAACAACTCAACCAGGCATCTGTACCAGTGATGTGACTCCAAAGGAAGCCTTGTTTTTATTTAAAAGAAGAGGTCTCAGCAGCAAACATAGTGAATGCTGGAGAAACTCAGTAGCATCTGTTGAAACATTAATAGTGATTCCCTTTCCACAGATGCTGCCAGCTGAAGAATTGCTTAAGCACTTTCTGTGTTTGCTCCAGATTTCCTGCATTTGCATTATTTTGCTTTTAATCAGTTCTTAACAACCTATTTTAAAGAACCAGCTCAACTTATTTATACAAAACTTGAAGTGATGAAACAAATAATGGGACTGGACAGGTTAGATGTGGGAAGAATGTTCCGGATGTTGGGGAGGTCCAGAACAAGGACTCGCAGTCTAAGAATAAGCAATAAACCATTCAGGACTGATGAGGAAGAATTCCTTCACTCAGAGTTGTAAACCAGTGGAATTCCCTACCACAAAGCTGTTGGGGCCAATTTGTTAGATATATTCAAGAGGGAACTGGACATGACCCTTGCAGCTAGAGGGATCAAGGGGTATAGAGAGAGAACGGGAATGGGATGCTGAAATTTCATGATCATATTGAATGGTTTGAAGGGCCAACTGGCCGATCCCTGCAGCTATTTTCTATGTTTCTATGTAAATCCATTTTTCCACAGTCCTTCAAAACCTAAGCCTTAGATCATAGAGATGTACAGCACAGAAATAGACCCTTTGGTCCAACTCATCCATAACGATGAGATATCTTAAATTAATCTAGTCCCATTTGCCAGCTTTTACATAGAACATAGAAGAATACAGCGCAGTACAGGCCCTTCAGCCCTCGATGTTGCGCCGATCCAAGCCCACCTAACCTTCACTAGCCCACTATCCTCCATATGCCTATCCAATGCCTGCTTAAATGCCCATAATGAGGGAGAGTCCACCACTGCTACTAGCAGGGCATTCCATGAACTCACGACTCGCTGAGTAAAGAACCTACCCCTAACATCTGTCCTATACCTACCCCCCCTTAATTTAAAGCTATGCCCCCTTGTAAGAGCTGACTCCATACGTGGAAAAAGATTCTCACTGTCGACCCTATCTAAACCCCTAATCATCTTGTACACCTCAATCAAGTCACCCCTAAACCTTCTTTTCTCCAATGAAAACAACCCCAAGTGCCTCAGCCTTTCCTCATACGATCTTTCTACTATACCAGGCAACATCCTGGTAAACCTCCTCTGCACCCGTTCCAGTGCCTCCACATCCTTCCTATAGTATGGCGACCAAAACTGTACACAATACTCCAGATGCGGCCGCACCAGAATCTTATACAACTGGCCCTTATCCTTCTAAACCCTTGCTATTCATACGTCCACCCAGCTGTCTTTTAAGTGTCGTAATGGTATCAGCTACATACACTTCCTCTGGCAGTTCATTCTATACACACACCACTCTCTGCCCCTTAGGTCCCTTTTAAATCTTTCCCCTCTCACCTTAAACCTATGGACTCCCCCAGCCCAGTCTTCCAAGATATTCATACATATGATATCTTTGTGACAATGTGCACACGTGTATTTACTTGTATTTGAGGGAACAACATTTGTTAATAATACCAAATTGGAAGCACAGTGAATTATGTTGACATTGCAAAAGACAGTAAAAGAATAAAGATGTGCTAGCAGGACAGATGGACAAAGGGAAGGTACATTTCAGTGTAGTGAACTCTCAAGTGATAAATTTTAGAAGTTACAACAGAGCAAGGAAATATGGTATACTTCAAATCACAAAATTTTAAACTGGGTCAATGTGCAGAGCATTTCGTTGTGAGGGTACAGAGCCATTAAACAAGATTGTATGAATAGAGAAAGATGCGCCAGGTTCTTGTTTATGTTAGCAAGTAGCGGTCAAAGATACAAAACCAATGGGGTAATGTTCAACCTGTCCAAGAAGTTGATTCAGCAGGTGGGGGGCTGTGTAAGTTTTAGACACCCCTTTGTAGTATATAAAAAGATTTAGTTTAGATTCACCAGAAAGTTTCCAGGGTTGGGGAAGTTACTTTGGAAATGAAAAGTGAGAAGTTTGGTCTGTTTTTAAGAGCTGAAATAGTAGCGGAGTGACTTTGTATAACATATCAAATAGATAGGAATAATTCAGTAAGATAGGCAATAAAGTCCATGAATTTAAATTGTCATTAAACAACAGAATATAGATCAGCCAAAAGATCTGTTTTTCTGTGAACATTTAAGATTCTGACATTGATACAGGCTATTTGGATGACAAGGCACATGTATAGTTGAACTATATTTTTGGGATTTTTCATTGCTCTGTTGTTAATTCTGTTCAATTCTGGGGTGATTGGCAGTGTGAAATATGCGAGAATTACTTCCTAGAGATGAAGGATATTTTTATTAGAAATTATTTTACAAGATAGTGTAAAAATAAACTGAACTTATTTTTGTACTTTAAGGAAGCTCATCCATCTAATCCTTTGCCAGTTTCAGACCTCTCCAAGATCTTGTCCTAACTTATCTTGACAATATCCGAGTTTGCCTTCCTGTATTGTTTGATTTTGTGTTCCTTTGTGCACCCTGTTCTCTTCAGAGACATGATAGAGTCATGAGCTATTTTGGTCTTTTTAAAGGCTGCACAGTCACTTTCCTTACCTCATCTGGCACTGCTCACCAGTTGTACCTTTATTTGCCTTAGGCTATTCAATGCGCTTTAGATCATTTCCTATATTAAAAATAAGATATAAAACTGCATCCTATTTTCTTCAAACCTTCCGATTAAAGTTCGAATGGCTCTTTTTGTTTCAAACTCAAAGTCAATTATTTCACAGCAAAACTCAGAATAAGGTCAGAAACATCTGTAGTTTTGTAATCTTTATGATCTTTCCAAAACAGACTATTAATTTAATTCTAATATTATGCGAACAATGCACCTAAGGCACTGAGTTTACACTTGCCAATCTCATTTTGGTCAGGGTTCTTAACAGCTCAGTTTTGTAAGCCTTTTCAAGTCACCACAGGTCACTACTCTAAGTTTAACAGCACATGAAGTGCCAGTTGCATTTTTGTTGCGTTAACCTTAATGAGAGATCCTTTAGGAACTAGATGCTATGGCTACTGCTTCAAGCTAACGTGTATAGCTTTGAACTTAAAAAATGTGTGAACATCTGTACTATCACCTTCAAAACAAAAACCACAGGCTATAGTTCATCTGAAATTGACTGACTTACTATTTTCTTAATGATGTTTAGGAGAGAGTCCTGATAAAGAATATTTAGACTGGTACAAACCTGCTGTATGGTTCTGGATATTAGTGGGACTTGCTTACTTTGCTGCAGTTTTGAGTATGATTGGAGATTGGCTTCGTGTCATCTCAAGGAAAACAAAAGAAGAGGTATGTTGCTCTTAACTGTTTATATTACCTCTTTAATGCAACTTATTTTTTATATCAGTTCTTTGGAGCCTGGTATGTTGATGATCCCTGGAATTTGCTTTCTTTTAACTAATTGTTTTCTTTGCATCTTGATTTAAAAACAACTTCAAATACTTTATGCATATTTGTCCATTGTGTTATCCATTATACTGAGCTTTTTTTTATAAGTCTGAGCCCATATTTGTAAAGCTTCTAAACACACATTACATGTGGTACTTTTTAGTTTACAGACTGACATGATCCATGAAGTCAGTGGCCTGGCTTTATGTGGTTGATTTATATTGCCTGCACTACAAAAAAAAACTTCATTGGTTGTCATATGTTTTATGAATGCAAGTTCCTTCTATAAAACTGGTTCTCTGATAACAAGCTTAGAAAATACTTGGATATACATTAAAAAGTCAAAGTCTCTAGGTGAATCCAGGTCATGACAAAGAAAGTAAACGTTATGAAAAAATTTAAAATACTTCAGTTTGCCCTGAGGCTGGTGAGAATGTGGCATTTGCGGCTACATGCATTGATTAAAACATTTAAGCTGAGGTTTGATGCACGCTTGAGGGAGAAGGTAACATAGGGGGCAGGCAGGGAGAAGTCTTTATAATTGAATGAAGCTCATCTGGAGAATAATCCCTGATGCAGAGTTGTTTGATAGAAGGCTTTGCTTTTCATTCTTGTGATCTGCATGTCATTGGCAAAGCAAATATTTATTACTAATCTGTGATTGCCTTAAGAAAGTGGTGGTAAGCCAACTTCTTCAACTGCTGCATTCAATGTGGTGTATCACTGAAAGTGATGAAAGGCAGGGCGTTCCAGTATTTTGACTCTTTGATAGTGAAGGAATTTAGTTCCAAGTCAGAATCATGTGCAGCATGGAAGGAACTTACAAATGGTAGTGTTTCCATTCATCTGCTTCTATTGTCCTGTATAGTGGATGCTGCACATTATGTACTGCTGAAGAAACCTTGTGAGTTGCAGCAGTGCATCTCATAGATAATATATTCTACAATCATAGTATATTGGTTTGGGAGAATGAACACTTAAATTAGATGGATATGTTGTGAATCAAGTGGACTGCTTTATCCTGGATCGAATCGAGCTTATTGAATATTGTTTGAGTTTCACTCAGCCAAGTTTAGAGAATATTTCATCACATTCCTGACTTATGTTTTGTAGATGGTGGGCAGGCTTTGGTATCTCAGTTACTCATCTCAGAATTCTCAGCTTCTGACCTATCTTTTCAGACACAGCATTTATACAGCTGTTTCAGTTACTGGTCAATGGCAACCCTAAGATGTTGAAGGTGAAGGAATTAGCGATGTTTGAATGCCAAGTGGAAACTGTTAAATTCTCACTCTTTGGAGATAGTCGTTATTTTGCGCTTGTGTGACCTGAATGTTATTTTCTATTTATCTGACCAAGTCTGAACGTTTTTCAAGTCTTGTTTCGTGAGGAGTTATCAGTGATGCTGAACATTGTGCAGTCATCAGTGCACAATGCTTCCTTTTTGTTGGAGGAAGGTTATTGATGAAGCAGCTGAAGGCGGTTGGGCAGTCACCTGAGGAAGACTCACAGTGTAGTTTTCGGGCTAAGATGATTGACTTCCAAAAACCAAAACAGTCCTCCTTTGTACAGGATATGACTCCATCCAATAGAGTGTTACCCCCCAAATTCCCGAGGACTTCAATTTTCCCAGGGCTTTCTGATGCCATACGTGATCAAATATTGCCTGGAAGTCAATGACAGTTACTCTCACTTCACTTCAACTCTTTTAATTGTACTTGGACCATGTCTATGGTGGGGACTGGAGTTCAGAGGTATTGGTGCTGTTAGACCACCTTTCCAGTCACCAGATTTGGAGGATCTTGCAATGACTTTGCTGGCGATACTTTTCCAGTATTTCTCGATGCCTTCATTTGATTTTCCAAGTCTGAAGCCTATAAGAGCCTGCAAATCACTGCTGTCTGTGATAAACTATGGCTTTAAGAGGTGTATTTATTTTGTTTGAAGAGAAGTTTGAAGGCAGAGATGCTGAGCTGTCCATTGAAAGCTAATAAAGTAAACAGCTTGTGTGACCTTGGTTTTTTTTTAATTGGACCAATAGAAGCAGCATGAATGGGTGGGGCAAGTTCCCACAGAACCAGGATTTTTAGTTTCAGTAGCAGTTATTGCTGGGTCTTAAAACTGAGTGGAAACTGCAGTATATCTCTCCTTGCTACTATTTCTCACAAAGTGTTCCCTTGATGTTTTCTTCCTGGGATGCTAGAATTGCATATGAGCCAATCTACTTTGTTGACTTAACCTTTGTCAAGGATCTGTTTATGGGATGTTACAATATTGGAACAGTTACTATTTAATAGTAAAATAATCTATTACTTTTTGAAGTTTTCTAATAGAGTTATAGCTAAGCTAATTCTTTTTCTTTTTTTTGTTGTACTGTAACTATAGTGTATGAATAACGTATATTTTGCTTCAAGTGTAATAGCTTGACCTATTGAATTACATTGGGAATGCAACACCTTACACTTACCTTTTAAAATAAGAAAAAGTTAGGGTCTAGACTATCTTCTTAATATATTTTTGAGGTGGTTTGGTCTGGTCCATAAATTATCTATTAACCAATGAGCCTGGTCCCCAAAATACTCTTTTCCTCAGTCAGCCAAAGGCAGCAGGGATTTGCTAAATAAGTGCTGCTTGATAGTTCTACCAACAACTGCACTTTGCTGATGATTGACAGTAAAGTGATGGTGCAGTAATTTGATCTTTTTGTACACAGTGCTTAACATTATGAGGGACATAGATAGAACAGGTAGGAATGAGCTTTTCCCCTTGGTGGAGGTATCCATGATCATGGGGCATAGATTTAAGTTAAAGGCAGAAGGTTTCAAGGGATGTGAGCAAAACACTTTTCACTCAGAAGGTGGTGGTAATCTAGAACTCATTGTCTGCAAGGGTGGTAGAGTCAGACTCATAGCATTTAAGAAATACTTACATATGCACTTGTGATGCTGAGGCATACAAGGCTAAGGACCAAGTACTGAAAAATGGTGTGAGAATATTTAGGTGTTTGTTTTTCACTAGCACAGACTCGATTGGCCTTTTTCTGTGCTATTGACCTCTATGACTCTGTGAATTATCTAGTCAATTGTCAACATTGTCCGTTTATTGTCAGAGTTGTAGCCACACTGGAGCAGTATGGTTAAGGGATTGGCCAGTTCTGGAACAGGATACATTAACACTGTAACCCAGATGTTGTCAGAGCCTTTGTTGTAGCCAGTGCCTTCAACAATTTTGGCATTGGAAATTCTATCTAATTCTGCGTCACCTCCTAGAATTAATTATCTATCAAACTACAAATCTATGTAAACCCTTTGGAAACCAATGCCCCAAGCATTGCTCTGCTGATAAATCATTAGTTGACTTCTTAATGTGAACAAACAGACTGGACCAGTGATCGGCATTTCATTCACTTTCTGGGTGATTCTGAAGCATTCCATTCTTTCTGTATCAGACTTTTCTCTGGTATTTCTGTGCTGGGGAGTCAGGTAGTTACCATTAAGGACAGTGGGCACCTTGTAAAAGATGGAGTGCCTTTCCAAGTGAGGAGGGGAAGGAAAGAAAAGGAACACTAAAAATTTATATAGCATCAAAGAGTCTTCAAAGATATGAAGTGTACTGTTGTATCATACATAAATATGGCAGTCAAACTGTATGTAGCGAGATTCATAAATTACAAAAAGTACCAACATATCGACAATAATGGTTAAAGAAATAATATTAGATGGAAGGGTGTCACCTGTTCAAATAGTGCTGCAGGATCTGTGTAGGATGTCCTCTTGAACAGATGGATTGAATACTAATTTAATATTTTAACTAAAACTTTATTTATAATAGTACATCACTGCTCTCTGTGCCACTTATATTTATATTCTGGAGTGAAAGTTGAACCTACAACCTTCTGACTTGAAAGCAAGAATGCCATAAATAAAGTATTTGAATAGTATTTGATTTCAGTGCTGAAATCTGGACTCTTAGGATTGGATCCAACTTCATGGGCTGCATATCTATTTTTGATCAATGTCTTCATCTTACAGAGTGCAGCAATAGTTGATTAAACTGTAGTCTGCTTCTTCAATTCTGTGCAATTTAACTTACACCTTGCCAACTTCAGTAGAGGTTTCTTGTCAATTTAAAATATTTTGTTTCTTCATCTGTCCTGCTGGGTTGTTTCTTGTCTTTAAATCAACTGCAGAGGTTTAAATTTACGAGTTAAGACGAATATTGTCATTCACCTCACAACTCAGTAATGTTTTGTTCATTCTATCATCTCTGCTGAATGGAGGAATGATGGAACAGCTTTCAGCCACAGCTAATAGAGAAATCAGGAATCAAGTCACTCTATGTTGACTCCTTCACCAAATTTCTAATTTGGTGACTGCCACAGCTGACAACTTTAATGTGCTCTTATAGTGTAGCAGTGCCAGGCCCCTTTCCCCATCGAGTTCCATCAGCAACATTGATTTTGACATTATGAAAGGATATAATAAGGATGAGTTACAGTTCTGACCTGAACTGAACTGAAATGTTTACATTGAAAATCAATTGGCTACCTTGAATCTAACTGGCCTAAACACTGTATTTGTATTTCTTCTATTACTTACTAATTCCTGTTTCTACGATCAACGAACCACTCTTTCTACTTACTTACCACTTTTCCTACTTACTTACCACTTGTCACTTCCCTCTCTCAATCTCCTTGCTGTCTCTTGCCCTCAGCCCATCCAGCTCACCACTTGCCTCTCCTGAACCCCTCACTCCTGACCACTCACTCCACTCTTCTCCTGAACCGTGCTCCTTTCCTGCTCCCCTGCCCATCTCAGTCTCCTCCCACTCCTCTGACTGCTCCATTCGCCAATTTGCTTGCCACCCCACAGTTCCTCCCACTTACTGTTCCTCTCAGGGCCTGCCTCACTGCTTCACTCTTGCTGGCTCTTTCCTGAGCCCAGAGGCAGAAGTGCAGTGAGAAATGGTGA
The DNA here is from genome assembly GCF_037043375.1 of Chiloscyllium plagiosum. Lineage (NCBI taxonomy): Eukaryota > Metazoa > Chordata > Chondrichthyes > Orectolobiformes > Hemiscylliidae > Chiloscyllium > Chiloscyllium plagiosum. Next base: position 49,946,944 of record NW_028270148.1, on the reverse strand, counting down.
ATCAGGCAATGATGGAGACAATGAGCGGAAAGTATTAAGAAGGTCAGGAGAGCAACAACAAGTTGAAAGGAGTGAGGGGGTCAGGAAAAGGAAGCAGTGAGTGGGAGGGAGTAAGAGGTTTGGGCGAAGAATGTGGTGAGCTCAGAACTTGGATGTGTTTTAAAATCATGCAGAGTTAAAATGCAGTTAACATTTGTGCAGTAATCTTGTTACAGGAAACTGTAGGTCAAAGGGAGCAGGTCTACTTGGTAAGTTCCTGCATTTACAAGACTGTGGTCCAATAGAAGCTCTTAAATGTACTTTAAATGGGGGATATTTGTACAGGGACCATACCTTAATCTGCTGTGCAAACACTTCAGTTTGAAAATGGATATTGGAGAGTGTGATTGTTCTGCTGTGGAGATATGGGACATTGAATGATTAAGTTTATACAGGGAACTATTTGGAATTATGTGTTAAAGTTTTGTTATTGCTGTGTGATTTTCAAGATGTCAGGAAATCCAGCAGTAAAAGAAAGTTAAGGTTCTCTGGCTCCAGGAGATAAGTGCTTCTTTCAGCACAAGAAGAAGCAGTGTCCCTCCCAGCTACTCAAGGAACATTTTAGTTCGCACCAATCCTGGTGGACAGCCATGCCCTGTCAAACCTCAACAGCACCACAACACCCAGCCACAATTGCTGACTTCACTCCAGCAATGCTGGGTGGCCTACTCCCATTTAACCATACCCGATCAGAGGGTTCTTCTTTTCCTGATAATGGGTCCTACTATCTCCAAGGATCCTCAGCAGTGACCTCCTGCTGCTGGTATTCACTCCCATCTGTTGACCAGCGTATCCACTTGATAGGTGTGAAACAGAGCCAAGAAATTTTAACAAGGCCCTGCTGTTACATTTGGTAGAACCTCTGCATCTCCAGTATTATTATATTCTTCAACCATTTTTGGCATCACATGGGCAGTTCCTGCCCCCATATCATATCAGGCCATTGAATTTTGCAGTGCCTTGTATTTAAAAAAAAGAGCATATCAACCTCTGAGCTATACACAATTAATGGTCCTTAACTTGCATTGGCAAAGATAAGACAAACAATACATGGCCTACATTTCCTGTATCGTATTTACAACAAAGATAGACAAATGGAAGATGAGGTACTTTGGTAGGAATTTAAAACATTTAAGACTAGTGCAGTTGGCATTATTTGTTTGAACTTTTGAAAGGTCTTGGCAAAAGTACTATAAAATTGGAGTTGGTGGAATCACAGATGAAAAATTGGCAAAATGATAGAAATCAAAGATATTAATTTGCTGCTATTTGGCTGTGGTGGACAAGGTTAAAAATCATACAACACCAGGTTATAATCCAACTGTTATATTTGAAAGTGCTAGCTTTCGGAGTGCTGCTCCTTCATCGGGTAACAATAGACAATAGACAATAGACAATAGGTGCAGGAGTAGGCCATTCAGCCCTTCGAGCCTGCACCGCCATTCAACAAGTGGGGCAGGATTAAGAGACATAGAATTTATAACAAAAGATCTCTGTGTCATGCAACTGATAAGATACATTGAACAAACATAAATTGCTGATAAGTCTTTCATCTTTTAGAATGGGTTGCAGGTATCAATTCATTAATATGTAAATCCCAGAACTTCTTTCAAGTCACATTTCTGAGATAATTTAAGGTTTGATTTTAAAAAAGTGACACCTCAGTTTAGACAATACATTGAAGGTGTGAGGTTGGAGTCTGTCTGTATTCCAATGTTGAGTCGGAGTGGTTCTGTTTCCAAAGTAAGAATTTGTAAAATGTCATATGGATTGACTACCTGCAGATTATGTGCTTTTTTGAACAAAATAAAATGTATCTACAATTGAATTCTGTAAATGCAAATTCACCCTATAGACTTACATGTGTGCGCGTTCATGGGAGTGGTAAGGGGAGAGAGAGATTGAGTGAGTGAATGAATGAGTTTGTGTGTGTCAGAGAGAGAGAGAGAGAGAGAGAAAGAGAAAGAGAGAATGTGAGTCCTCATTGAGACCAAATTCCTTTTTCACACTAAGGTCTCCCTCCATTTCATTATGTGAATAAATGTAATGGATTAAGAACAGATGTGATACTTCATAGTCATATGTCCCAAAGGTGCAGCTGGATATCAGCAAGACCAGCACAATTATACACAGCCACAATCTGTAACTCCATAACCCAGCACCATCAACCTGCTTCAATGAAGATTTTAGAACACCATGGTAGTTGGAGCAGCTGATGAGGAGTCAATAATTGTGAAACTTTCAACAGAATTACTTGTAAACTAAAGCCAAATGAAATGTTGTTAGAGATAGAACTGAGTGATCCCCCGTGAACAGACCAGGATAAATCTTTGCATTCCTATCACATCAAGTGCTGATTAATGGAAGACAATTAATCAACTGATGGGAGGACGAAGCTCTATCAGTATTCCCATCCTCAACAGTTGCAGAGGCCAGAATTATCTGAATAAGACCAGTGAGTACATTTTGGCCTCACCTTTATCTATCAGTCTAAAGCACATTCCAAATGAATACCAACTGTCTAGTTTGATTTGTTGGAATTCACAGTGTCGCAGTGGTTCAGGGCTTCATCCCCAAGTTCCAGTTTCTGTGGTTTAGCTCATGCGACCCTGCCTTTATCCTTTCTCAGTACCCCCACAAAACGGTACATGTTGCTTTCTGAGAAATTCAGCCTTTTTAAAATTACAGCTGTATTTTTCAGGCACAACATATTATCATACTATCAAGTTGAATTTTCTCTCAGCAGTTAAGAATGGCTTTTGATATTTCCCTGGTGTATAATTTCCAACAGACTTTTCACAATTTTGTCAAAGGGGATTTTCAATCACCTGACAACTGCTCAGGACCCTGTCCATAGAAGTTATGTTGTTTCTGAACAGGGCAAGCAACAGCAAGGCTCTTTAATGAATTAAACTGAAGAAAGCTTAGTGCTCCATATGGATTACAAACCAGGAAGTAAACAGGACAAAATATAAATGACATACAAAATCATGCACAGGAACCAAGATAACAGTTAATACAGGCACGATTGAGGCAGTCAGATAAAGGATAATTTTCTGATGAAGGAATGAGACATCACATTTATGAAATTAATTTTCCATCACTAGAGAGGTTGTTCATCACTAAATATCAGTCATGATGCTATTGAAATCCCATTTAATCTTAAGTATGTCAACTATATTCTATCCTCAACCAATTATATCATAGAAATAACATACACATTTAATGACACATTTTCACAGATTTCCATATATAGCTGTGCATGTAGGTGAGGCAAAGCAAATGACTGAGGTATCTGTCTGGGAGCACTTTGAGGCCAGCGATCATAATTCTATTAGTTTTAAAGTAGTTATGGAAAAGGATAGACCTGATCTAAAAGGTAAAGTTCTAAATTGGAGGAAGGACAATTTTGATGGTGTTATTTCAAAAGTTGATTGCAAGAGACTATTCACCTGTAAAGGGATGGTTGGAAAGTGGGAGTCCTTAAAAAAGAGATATTGAGAGTCCAGAGATAGTATGTCCCTGTTCGTGTGATGGTCAAGGCTGATAGGTATAGGAAATGCTGGATGACTAGAAAAATTGAGACTCTAGTCAAGAAATAAAAAGGAAGATGTGGCAGGTATGGACAGCTGGGGTGGAGTGAATTCTTAGAGAGGGGAATAGGAATATACTCAAGGGAAAATTAGGAGGGTAAAAGGGAACTTGAGATAGTTAAGCTAAATAGGGTTAAAGAGAATCCAAAGAGATTTTACAAATAAATTAAGGACAAAACTGTAACTAGGGAGAGAAGAGGATCCCTTAAATATCAATAAGATTGCCTATGTGTGGAAACACAGGATTTGGGTGAGACACTAAATGAGTATTTCATGTCAGTATTTACTGTGGAGAAGGAATTGGAAGATATAGAATGTGTAGAAATAAATAATGATAACTTTGAAAGTGTCACTATTAGAGAGGAGGAGGTGCTGGACGCTTTAAAACGCATAGAGATGGATGAATCCCCAGGACCGGATTATGTGTATCCTAGACTTTGTGGGAAGCTGGATTGTGATTGCTGGTTTCACTGCTGAGCTATTTGTATCATTGATAGCCACAGGTGAGGTGTCAGAAGACTGGAGGGTGGTTAGTGTGGTGCCATTATTTAAGAGAGATGGTTAAGGAAAAGCCAGGGAACTACAGATCAATGAGCCTGACATCAGTGGTGGGTAAGTTGGAGGGGACTCTGAGGGACAGCTCTTACACATATTTAGAATCACAAGGACTGATTAGGGATAGTCAACATGGCTTTGTGCATGGAAAATCATGTCTCACTAACAAGGCTTTTGAAGAAGTGACAAAGAGGATTGATAAAGGCAGAGTGATGGACGTGGTCTCTGTTTACTTCAGCAAGGTGTTCAACCAAGTTCCGCATGGTAGACTGTTGAAGAAGGTCAGATCACATGGAATCCAGAGAGAGTGAGCCACTTAGATACAAAATTGGCTTGAAGGTAGGATGCCTAGGTGGTGGTGGAGGCTTGTTTTTCGGATTAGAAGTCTGTGACCAGCAGTGTGCCATAAGAATTCATGCTGGGTCAGTTGCTTTTCATCATTTATAGAAATGATTTGGATATGAATATAGGCGGTATAGTTACTAAGTTTGCAGATGACACCAAAATTGGAGGTGTAGTGGACAGTGAAGAAGGTTACCTCAAGGTAGAACAGATCAGATGGGCCGATGGGCCGAGGAGTGGCAGGTGGAATTTAATTTCGATAAATGTGAGGTGTTACATTTTGCTAAGGCAAATCAGAACAGAACATACACATTTAATGGTGGGGCCCTGGGGAGAGTTGCCCAACAGAGAGATCTAGGCATGCAGGTTCATAGTTCCTTGAAAGTCGAGTTGTAGGTGGACAGGGTGGTGAAGAAGGTGTTTAGTTCATTTGCCTTTATTGGGTTGGGATGTCATCTTGCAGCTATACAAGACATCAGTTAGGCTACTTGCATTCAACTCTGGTCTCCCTTATATAGGAAGAATGTTGTTTAACTTAAAAGGGTTCGGGAAGATTTAAAAGGATGTTGCCGGGATTGGAGGGCTTGAGCTATGGGGAGAGGCTGAATCGGCTGTGGCTATTTTCCCTGGAGCGTTGGAGACTGAAGGGTGATCTTGTAGAGGTTTATAACATCATGAGCGGCATGGATTGGGTGAATAGTCAAGGTCTTTTTCCTAGGGTAGGGGAGTCCAAAATTAGAGGGCCTAGACTTAATGTGAGAGGGGAAAGATTAAAAGGGGATCTAAGGGGCAACATTTTCACTTAGAGGGCAATGTGTGTGTGGAATGAGCTGGGAGTGGAAGTGGTGGAGGCTGGTATAATTACAGCATTTAAAAGGCATCTGGATGGTTACTTGAATAGGAAGTGTTTAGAGGGATATGGAGCAAATGCTGGCAAATGGAACTAGATTAGTTTTACATATTAGATTAGATTACTTTACAGTGTGGAAACAGGTCCTTCGGCCCAACAAGTCCACACCGACCCGCCGAAGCGCACAGACCCAGACCCATTTCCCTACAGTTACCCTTGCACCTAACACTATAGGCAATTTAGCGTGGCCAATTCACCTAATCTGCACATTTTTGGAGTGTGGGAGGAAACCGGAGCACCCTGGGGAAACCCACGCAGACACGGGGAGAATGTGCAAACTCCACACAGTCAGTCGCCTGAGGCGGGAATTGAACCCGGGTCTCTGGCTCTGTGAGGCAGCAGTGCTAACCACTGTGCCATCTGGTCAGCATGGACGAGTTGGACCAAAGGGTCTGTATCTATGCTGTACAACTCTATGATTCTATGTGCGAAGACAAAATTTGCTGTCTGAGGTATCCTGATAGCTTCACTGTTGTTATTATCACAAAATCCACGCCATTAACTTGATGGCTTACATTTTACATGAAATTTAAAAGTGGCTTGCAACCAATCCAAGCAGCTAATTCGTAAGTGGCACAGTAATTGCATCTGGTGCTCTCCTCTGTTTGCCTTTGATTTCATTACAATGGATCCGCCTTTTCCTACTTCATTTAGTGCACCTCTGTAATTTTCTTTAGTCATGCAGTTTCTATATTGTATGTGTTTTTCTGTGCTGGACCGAAATTGTGCAGAGGTTTTTCTTTTTGATTTGCTTCATTGTTGCTTAGCAGGAATGGGAATAAGAGTTGGGCAATTACTTTTGTTCTCTCTCAGCGATTCATCAGTCTCTTTAACTATTGTGTCAATCATTACTGGCTTTGACATACTAGCTTACTAGTTGATCATTTGTATAATTTATTAGAGCTTTTTGAAGTCACATGTAAGCAAGAATTCTATTGTCTGATTTTAATTAAAATCAGTAGATATTGTGCTCTTGCATATATTGTGATCAAGAAATTCTCTGAGCAAATTATTTACTCAGCTTCCTAAAATTAAAAAAAAATGTTCATTAGACTACCTTTGAAATCTGGGACTAGACTGAAAGCGTGTTTTCTTCATGATAGAAATTAAAATTAATTCCATTGTAAATCATAGAAGTTGCAACATAAAATAAGGTAGTTCACCCATCAAACGTGTACCAATGCAAGCTCCTCAACAACCTTTTACTTGACCCTTTCACATTGAATTATTCCTTTATCAAATTATTACCTAATTACTATTGTACAACTTTAATAGTCACTTTTGGCAAAGCATTGTGTGATCCAGTTATACTTTTGTACTCAAGCATTTTTTGAATCTTTTTTCCCATATCAAAATATATTGTGCTTGGTAATTAAAATACATTATGGGGATACATTTTCTTTTGCTTTTTAGGTTGGAGAGATGAGGGCTCATGCAGCTGAATGGACAGCCAATGTCACAGCAGATTTGAAAGAGACTCGCAGAAGGCTGAGTGTAGAAATTCATGACAAGTTCCAGAGAGCTGCATCCATCAAAAGGAAACTGTCCTCAGAACTAGGAGGGCAGCAAACGCAAGAGTTAACTCCAGGCAAAAGAACATTGTCTGTTAACCTCACTGATGAGAAAGATACTCTGCCAACTTTGTCGAAAAATGGTAGTCTTTATCTAAATGGCTTATGTTCTCAGAATGCCAGTGGAGAGATCTCAGTAATTGAAGATATCAAGTAGCAACCATCAACAGTAATAAAGAAATGAATAGTATTCAAAGCCAAACAAAGAAACTTTTTTTTTTGGGAGATCGAAAGACAATTTCCATCAGAAACCGTCGTCAGATAAAATCTTTCTAAATTCACAGGTCATAAGATAATGCTGCTGTGAAGGAATGTAGTTTCGAGTTCATTCACTTCAATTTCTATTTGATCTGATTTCAATTTTGATCTGTAACATTGCTTTATACCTTCAACAAATCAAATCAGTGCCTTAACTTTTGGCAGATGCAGAACCGAGCATTTATGTCTTTTGCATGTCTATGTGAATATTCTGATTTATTGTGAAATTCTACCCATGACCTGATTGTAAATTGTAAAAGTAATTTCTGACAATGCCAGGTTGAAGAAGGACAACATCATAACAGCATTCATAGCCCTAAGTACAAACCAAAAGAGTTCTGAGGAAGGGTGATGAGACCCAAAACATTAACTCTGATATCTCTCCACAGATGCTGTCAGACCTGCGGAGCTTTTCCAACAATTTCAGTTTTCGATTCATAGCCATAGTTTGGACAAACAGCAGTTACAAGAGTTCCAAACACATTCTTTGTGATGCAGAATAAAGAATTCAAATATTCTTTCAGAAAAAGAGCTTGCATTTGCAAGGAAATATTCAGCTAGTATAGATGTTCATTGAGAATTATGGAATCATGTATGGGATTTGCAAGGCTTGTATTAATATGGCTAACATTGAACACTTAAGATAAAACAGACAAGGATTTGAAACATATTGCATTCTCTGACTATATTTCAGCATTTCAACTAAAGGTACATATTTTTTAAACTCATTATTAGTAATGAAATCAACATTCATCAACAGTTTAGCATTTATATAATGTGCCTCCACACCATAGTGAATCTTCCCTGCTTCATTATTTTCTTGATTGCCTTATCGCGCAAGCATCAATATGAACAGAACTTTCACTAATACTTTCAAGTTCAGCAAAAAATGGATCTTATTTTCAGATGGAAAAGGATTTTTCTTTCTTAGGTTTTTGAAGAAAATGTTCTCCAATCATAAGACTGTAAGATAAAGGAGTAGAATGAGGCCATGCAGCCTATTGAGTCTGCTGCACTATTCAATCATGGCTGACATGTTTCTCAACCCCATTCTCCTGCCTTCTCCATGTAAACTTTTATCTCTTTACTAATCAAAAATCTCTTCATCTCAGGCATACACTCAATGATTTGCCCTCCAAGTTTTCTGTGACAATGAGTTCCCAGATCAACCACCCTCTGGCTGAAGAAATTGTTCCACATCTCAGTTCGGAAGGTCATCTCATCACTCCGAGCCACATTCATTCTATACAGGCCTTTCAGTATTCTATAAGTTTCATTGAGACTCCCCCTCAGTGTTCTAAACTCCATCAACCACAGTCCCAAAATCCACAACTATTCCTCAATATGACAAGCACTTCATCCCTGGGATCATTCTTGTGAACCACCTTTGGAACCCGTTGAATGTCAGCACATTTTTCCTTAGGTACAGCATCTAAAACTGCTTGCAATATTCCAAACGTGGTTTGAATACAGCCTTATACAGCCTCAGCAATACATCTCTGATATTGTAATCTAGCCTTCTTAAAATGAATGCGGACATTGCACTTGCACTGGCAACTGAACCCATAAGTTGACCTTAAAAAACTCCTGAACTGGAACTCCCAAGTTTCTTTTTGCTTCAAATTTTGGAAAGCTTTTCCATTATTCTTCCTACCATAGTGTTCACATTATCCTTTATTGTATTCTATCTGCCACTTCTTTGCCCACTCTCATTGCCTGCCTAAGTACTTCTGCAGCCTCCCCGCCTCCTGAAAACTACCTACCCCTCCATCTATCTTTGTCTCATCTACGAACTTAGCAACAATGCCCTCAGTTCCTTTGTCCAGAACGTTAATGTACAATGTGGATAGTTGTGGTCCCAACATCGATCCCTGTGGAATTCCACTAGTCACCGGCTGCAATCCTGAAAAAGAACTCTTTATCCTTGTGCCAATCAGCTAATCCTTCATCCACACCAGTATCTTGCCTCTAACACTGTGGAGTCTTGTTCTATTTAGCAGCATCCAGTGCAGCATCAAAGGCATCTGGAAGTCCAAAGGGATAACATCAACTGTCTTTCCTTTGTTTTAACCTACTTGTTACCTCCTCAAAAAGTTCTAAAGACTAGTCAGGAATGACCTCCCCGTGTTGACTAAGCCCGATTTTAGCATGCACCTTCAAGAGTGTAATCTCATTCTTAATAATGAGCTCTAAAATTTTACCGATCATGGAGATCAGGCTAACCAGCCTCTAATATTCTGTCTCGTGCCTTATTCCCTTCTTAAACAGCAATGGCACATTGGCCATTTTCCAGTCTTTTGCATCCCTCCCTGACTCCAGTGATCACTAAAACGTCATCACCAATATCTCCACAATCTCCTGAGCTATTTCCTTCAGAACCATGGGTGTAGCCCATCTGACCCATCCATTTTCACCCATGGATTCATCCATTTTCAGCCCTTTCAGCTTCCTCAGCACTTTCTCCTTTGTGATGGCCACTACATTCACCTCTGCCCCGAATGTCTTGACGTTCTCGTGTGCTGCTGGTGTCTTCCAATATGAAAATTGCTGCAAAGGCTTCCCATTCGTACTGTTACTCATTAATCTTCACCACACTGTATGCTTTTTCTTTAGCTTTTATGCCGTCACTGACTTCACTTGTCAGCCATGGTTGCCTTGTCCTCCCCTTAGTATGTTTCTTCTTCCTTGGGATGAAATTCTGCTATGCCTTCCGAATTACCACCAGAAATCTCTATCATTGCTATTCCATCATCCTCCTGCTGGGCTGCCCTCCAAGTCAACTCTAGTCAGTTCCTTTCTCCTGTCTTTACAGTTACCTTTACTCAACCGTATTACCATTACAGCTGATTCCAGCTTCTCCCTCTTAAACTGCAGGGTGAATTCTATCATATGATTAGATTAGATTAGATTACTTACAGTGTGGAAACAGGTCCTTCGGCCCAACAAGTCCACATCGACCCGCCGAAGCGCAACCCACCCATTGCCCTACATTTACCCCTTTTACCTAACACTACGGGCAATTTAGCATGGCCAATTCACCTGACCTGCACATCTTTGGACTGTGGGAGGAAACCGGAGCACCCGGAGGAAACCCACGCAGACACGGGGAGAATGTGCAAACTCCACACAGTCAGTCGCCTGAGTCGGGAATTGAACCCGGGTCTCTGGCGCTGTGAGGCAGCAGTGCTAACCACTGTGCCACCATGCCACCCATATGATGGTCAGTGCCCCCTCGGGGTTTCCTAAGCTCCCTAATAAAATCAAGGTGGCAAGGTGGCTCAGTGGTTAGCACTGCTGCCTCACAGCACCAGGGACCCAGGTTCGATCCCAACCTCGGGTAACTGTCTGTGTGGAGTTTGCACATTTTTCCTTGCCTGCATGGGTTTCCTCCCACAGTCCAAAGATGTGCAGGTTAGAGGAATTGACCATGCTAAATTGCCCATAGTATTCAGGGATATGTAGGTTAAGTGCATTGGTTAGGGGAAATGTCGAGTAATAGGGTAGGGGAATGGGCCTGTGTAGGTTACTCTTCAAAGGATTGGTGTGGACTTGGTGGGTCAAATGGCCTGTTTCCACACTGTAGGGATTCTACCCAAATTTGCCTCATTACACATCACCAACTCCAGAACTGCCTGTTCCTGAGTGGACCCTACCACAAACTGCCCACAAATATCACAATATCTTGGGACCCTCGGCCAATCTGATTGTCCCAGTCCATGTGCAGATTGATGTCGCCCATGTTTTATTATAATACCACCTTTCTTACACAGCTTTTCTGTCTCCTGATTTATTTTCAGTCCAACATCTTGAATACTGCTAACAGGTCTGTACATAACTCTCATCGGGGTCTTTTTCCTTTGTGATTCTTTAACTCTACACACACAGATTCTACACCATCTGACCCTGTAATCACTTCTTGCTATTAATATTTTTTTTATTGCTAACATGGCAACCTGCCTCCCCTGCCCATCTGCCTGTCCTCCAATGTTTAGATCCCAGCCTGATCTTGCAGCTACGTCGCTGGGATACCCACAATGTGATAGCTACCAATTTTATTTTCTGCTATAAGCTCATTTACCTTGTTTTGCACACTACATGCATTTAATTACAACACTCTCAGTCCTGCATTGACTGTACCTCTTCTCATAATTGTCCCTTTATCTGCTGTGCATTAAGTTAGATTCCTGATCCTTTCCATACTCTCTGTCCAATCACTTATTCTGGAAACTTTAATAACCTCTCTGGAGTCGTCCCCACCTTTGACTAATTTAAAGTCCTTGGGACTTTGATTTGTCTCCAATTTGTGCCATTCAGGAGTATTTTAATTTCCAAGAAGAGGTAAGTTCAGGTTGGGTGAGAAATAGATATTTTGAAGCTTCAAATTCAACCCCAGATTGATCCTAACTCACCCACATCTCCTTTTAATGGAGATAGGTTGTGGGGCAGTTGACCAATTCACTGTCACAAGGTGTCAATCAATAAAATCCTTTAACAATCATTTAAACCTGAGGTTAAGAAGAAGGGTCAAATCTATAGATTGTCTTAAATTTGCAGCACTGCTTGAGGATGGTAAGGCCATCTCTGCTACATCCTGGCTCAACAAGTTAGCTTGCTTCTGTCTTGATGCAGTCAGTCAACTTTCCTCCAACCCCACAATCTCCAACACCATCATTCCCAATTTCCCCTGAAACCATCTGTGACACTCCTCCAGCAATCTCGAATCTGACCCAGATCATCACCTCACTAATTGCCTGACCTCAAGGAGGTCCAGCGCACCCAACTACAGTTTTATCTCTCTTAACTTCCCTCCCCAACAATCTCTATTGGTGATAGAGTCTTTCTCCTCACTCAACCTTGATTCTTCCCCAATTCAGATTAAACTCTTCCCTGGCTATAGTTTCTCTGCCTCCAGCCATAACAACACCATCACTTTTTTTTTTAACATAGATCCTGTTGTTAATTTCAAGAGCACGTCCTGGAAAGCTGCATTTCACAGTGTTCTGTCCTAAATTCCGCTGCATTCGCCTATTCCCCCCTTTGCGTGTTAAGGTCTAGAATTCTGCTTCAGTTTAATTATCAAATTTCACAAATGTTATATTGCAAAGTACAGTAGCAGAATTCCTTTTTTAGGGTAGAAGGAACAGGATTATTGAGCTGATCAAATCAGTTCAGATGTCCTATTGGATTATGTTTAAACTACACCTTACAACACCATCCTCTATATACCTCAATACTCTTAATTAACCGAAACAAAACAATCCCATTTTTGGACATTTCAGTTGACAATGTAGCCATTAGTTTAGTATTTCAATTCACTTACTACATGACTAAATAACAAAAGTACAAATCTTATTTATTAAGCACCTTTAAGGTAACACAATGATCCAAGGTGCTTCTCTGGGTTATAAAACATGATGTTGTACTGAGCCACATAAAGAGATATTAGATGACCAAAAGCTTTCATGATTACATAGGTTTTTGGAAAAGTCTTAGAGGACAATGGCAAGGTAAAACATCAGAGAGGAGCTTGGGTCCAGACAATGACAGTATGGTCACCGATAATGAAGCAATTACAAATGGGAATGCACAAAAAGCCAGAGTTAGAGAAGCACAGATATCTCAGGTGGACCAGAAGTGATTACAGAGATAGAGAAAGGTGAGGCCATGGAGACATTGAAAACAAAGATGAGAATTTCAAAATCCAAACATTGCTTGATGGAAGCTGATGTTGGTCAGTGAGTGAAGAGATGTTGGTGAATGGGACCTGCTGTGAGTAAAGAAACAGACAACTGAATTTTGGATAACCTCAAGTTTACACAGAATGTGTGAAACCACTTAGGACTGAGTTGGACTAATCATGTCTAATGGTAACCAAAGCAGCAGACAAGATAAGAAAGGGTGAAGCTGAACAACGTTACAGTAGTAGAAATCTTAGTGTTGGCACAAGCATAAGGTACAAAGATCATTGCTGGATTAAATGTGACAATAAAGTTTGCAAACACACTGGCTTAGTCTCAGACTGTTAACTGAGAAAGGCATGGAGTTAATAGCTGGGTAATGGAGTTTGGAACAGGGACCAAAACATTTGTTCGTTGATTAGCTCATGAAGAACAAGCATTTGGCTTTTTTATAGTCCAGAGGATGATGCTTTTTGTTATAGAATATATAATCTCAATTCATAGGCACTTCTATGGGTTCATTCACACTATAAGCAAATGTGTCAGTGTGAAGTGTGATTTTCACTTTCTATCAATGTTGAAGTTATAGTGTAAATGGCAACTTAAGTCTGAAGATAGGGCCTAATCTAGCACCAAAATAAATTGATTATGCTTCACAAAAGGAAAGAGTCATGCATGCAAATAATGAGAGAAAGATTGGCAATTCACATTCTCAGCTTATCCTGAAGCACTTTATAGTCAATTTGGTACTTTGTGAAGTCATTGTTGTCATGGTACAGCAGCCAAATTTTACATAGTAGGTTTGTCCCAAACAACTACTAATGGCTAGATGGTCTGATTTAATGATGTTGATTAATGGATAAATATTAGCCAAGTGATTCCTCTTCTCTCTTGCAAGACAGTGCTAAGGGATCTTTTACGTCATAAGACTATAAACTGGGCCTCACGTGAAAGACACATGTACTAAATCAAGTCTTTGGAGTTGTACATGAATCTGCAATCCCCTTACTCAGATATCAGCAAATTACAAACTGAGCCACACTACAGTTTCAAGCTACAAAAGCTTGCATGTTGTCTCTGTTTTGCAAACAGGATCTAGTCCTATTTTCTTTCTGCTATCTACATTATTATTTGTCCGTTTGGATCAGGATTAATTCAATCAACCAGCTTGTGACTCCTTTTTGTGTGACCAGTCTAAACCCTTAATATTCAGACTCTGAACCACAATACAGTACAATTCCAACTGCATCAATCTACAAGGAAGTGGATAGAAATCTTCTTCATCTCCTTGATGGCTTTAGAGATCACAAATAAAATAAGTTTTATAAAGCTGAGTTTAATTTCTAAATGTTGTGAGTTTACACGACAGCATGTCTATGTACCAGATGAGGAAGGTTGGGTCTGTTTAATTCTCTGTTGCTGGTGTGAATCTGAACAAAGTAACAAATGTAAATACAACCATAATTCATCAGTTCACAACTGAAGGAAGTTTAATGGAAATTGATTACAACTGTTCATTATTTATTATATGAACTCTTTTACTGGCTTTTCAATGTATATGTTAAGGACACTTGTGGTAGTGTCCATATCTTTAAGCCAGGAGGCCTGGATTCAACTCACATCTCCTCCAGCTGTGTGTTATAGCTTTCTGAACAAGTTGATTTGGGGAAAAACATCTGCAATGCATGCCATGAGAAATGTTCTTCATAATTAACAAATTAAAGAAAATATTAGATTCCATAATGTAACAGAGTTTGATTAGAAATTTTACATACTTTTGTATTTTGATTAACATTCTTTTAATGCATTATCTGAACTTTTGTAGTTGTAGGAAGTTGGAACATTGTATTCTGATGTAATTGAACAATTCTAGTCAATATTTCATAATGGAAATTGAGATTCAAAAAAGGAAATTTTATTGTCTTGCAATGCTAAACCCTACTACACACCTTATAATCAAACAAGAGAGATACTGGGGGTAATGTGTATGATGTAATGAAATAATTTTCCAGTCTTCTGGTTCTCAAACTTAGCTACCAAAAAATGAAAACCAACATAAAACCATATATCATGATTAATTGCTTCACCTTTGCCTTAAACACAACTTTGAAACTAATGCAATAGGTAATACAGCTTTACTTATGGGATTAGTTACACCGTGACAGAGCTGGGTAAATAAATCATATTGCTCTGATGTTTGGGATTAGCTGTACTATCTTTGTAAAGTTGAAAATGCAGCTATCATTATTGTTGTACATATTCATAATTCCTACAGGACAACAGCAACTTGCATTTATGTAGCAGTTTTAAAGAAGAAGGTGCTTCACAGAGGCACAGTTTTTAAAAAAACGTAGAGTTAAAGAAGCTGATATTAAGAGAGTGATCAAGAGATATTAGGCACACTAAAAGGTGAATTCATCAGCCGAACAAATTATTATTTAGTTCAGCCCTTGCTTGGATAATTGCTTGGCTACCAGCTGTAAGCAGAACTTTCACATCCTGGTTCGAAGACAGAGAAGAACTTGGCATTCATGGTTCCATCAGTGAGAAGCACAATCACCAACTAATATTGGAAGTCGGTACAAATTGTTACAAATTTCAAGGTGTATTTGAAAATGCTTCAATATTGCAATTAGAACATTCTTGTAAAAATGATTAATGATCCTCTGTCCAAGCAAACTGAGCAAAAGCTAACAAATTACATTCAGGAGGTTCGAGGAAGTTTGTATGACAGACAATGAATGGTTTTGAATGAGTTTGCACTCAAGGACTTTCACCATGTACTTAAAGGCATTTGGGCACTATGTTGCCGGTTAAGGAGTGCATTGTTGGTCAACACTTCTTGTCTTAGACTGAAATATAATTTTGTGAAATAAACTTCAACCATGTTATATCATAATAGAGTGATCATAAATAAGTTTGTACGTAATGCTAGAAAAAATGACCTTACGTGATTTGTGCTGTAATTATAAAGGTATGGAGTAGAATAATAGAATACAAAACAGGCTTCCATTTGAAAATCTAACTAAATATAAGCATGAAATAAAATATCAAATAAATATTCTGAGAATTACAAATTCTATTCTTTCATAAAGTGCACATTCTGTTTTCTTTAGTCGAATTCCAATCTTTTTACTTTAACTTTCACAAAACTCAGTAATATTGCAATAAATTGTAGATCAGTGCCATCAGTAAATTGAAGTTACTAAGTTCTTAAAATTGTTTGGGGAATCAAGCCACTACTGTGTATTCTGTGGGCCACCATTAGTGAAAAACTACCTGCCACTCCACCTACCTTTGTGTTATTTATAAACTTAACAACAATGCCCTCAGTTCCTTTCTTCGGATCGTTCATGTGCAACATGAATAGTTGCAGTTCCAACGCTGATCCCAGCGATATTCCACTAGTCACTGGCTGCAATCCATTTATCTCCACTCTCAGCCTTCTGCCAGCCAGCCAAACCTCAATCCATGCCAGTACCTTGCCCCTAACATGATGTGCTCTTATTTTATTTTGCAGCCACCTGTGCAGCATCATGTCAAAGGCCTTCTGGAAGTCCAAATGGATCACATCCACTGGCTTTTCTTTGTCTAACCTGCTTGTTACCTCCTCAAAGCAGGTTAGACAAAGTTTCTTCTTCCTTGGGATGAATTGCTGCCATGTCTACCCAGTTGCCCCCAGAAACTCCTGCCGCCTTTCTGCTAGGTTGCCCTCCCAATCAACTCTGGGCAGCTCCTTTCTCCTGCAGGCTTCCATTTGAAAATCTAACTAAATATAAACATGAAATAAAATATTAAATGAACATCCTGAGAATTATAAATGTTACTCTTTCATTAAGTGCACATTCTATTTTATTTAGTTGAGTTCCAATCTTTTTATGCCTAATTTATGCAGAAATCAGCAATATTGTCAAAGGCCTTCTTGGAATCGAGAAGGATCACTTCCACTAGCTCTCCTTTGTCTAACCTGCTTGTTACTTCCTCAAAGAATTCCAACAGCTTAGTCAGGAAAGACCTGCTCTTGACAAAATAATATTGCAATAAGTTGTAGACCAGTGTCATCAATTAATTAAAGTTACTATGTTCTTAAAATTATTTAAGGTATCAGACCACTATTGAGTGTATTCTATGGGCCATCAACTAGTGCAAAAAAAACGGAAGAACAAATTTGCAAGGAAATAGATGTAAAGCTGTATCATTATAATTGTGGACTTTTAATGGTCTACTAAGACCCGAGAGGTAATAGTACAATGGAGAGAGAAATGGCAATGTTTTTGAATTGTTTTCAGCACACTCTTTTTGTCGAGATTAACATTTTTCTGGTTCAAAGTGGATGGAAAGAATGTTGGGTCAGGTTCTGTGAGTGGAGTGGATCATGTGGCAGTCAGGGAGTATTTAGGGAACAGTGATTGTAAGATTTTGATTAGTTATGGTGAAGGATAAGGAGCAATACAAATTGCTGATTTCAGTCAGGTGAGAATAAATCTTGGCCAAAGATTTACAGACAAAACTACCTTCAAAGAAGAGATGGTTCAAATACAGCTGATATACATTTTCACAAGGGGGAAATACAGGACAAATCAAGGTAGAGCTCTACGGATGAAGAAAGAGTCTGAGAATAAGGTTATTAAGCAGAAAAAGAGTGCATCTGACAGATATCAGGTTGATAATGAAAGTGAGATTGCAAAGGAGTAGTTAAATAATGAAGAGAAACAAAGAGAGAATAAGTGAAGAGGCTGATGGCTAACATAAAAACAATCCAATTGTCTTACATTGGCTTTTAAACAGTAAAAGATGCAATGGAACTAATTAAGGACCAAAAAAGGGATTTATCTACAAAGTGAGATACCTGAGGTTCTAAATGAATGCTTTACATCTGTCTTTAGAAAGGAAGAAGATGCTACAAAAGTAGTGGAAGGGCAAAAAATTGAGAAAGAGCATGTATTAGAATAGCTTGCCATACTTAAAGTTGTTAAATAACCAAATCTGAATGAGATGCATCGAAGGATATTAAGAATAGTCACGGGGACAGGTAGTGATGAGGAAGCAGGAAGCTGCAGAAGACCTTGGACAGGCTGGAGAGTGGGTAAAGAAGTGGCAGATGGAATGCAAAATAGGAAAGAGTGAGGTTATGCGATATGGTACAAACATTGGAAGCATCGACAATGTTCTAAACATGGAAAGGCTTTAGAAGTCTGAAGCAAATAGGGACTTGGGAGTCCTAGTTCAGAATTCTTTTCACCTTAACTTGCAGGGTCAGTTCGTAGTTAGGAGGACAAGTGCAACGTTAACATCTATTTTGACAGGGTTAGAATACAGGAATAGAGATATACTGCTGCTGCTGTATGAGGTACTGCTCAGACAGCATTTTGAATTTTGTAAGCAGCTTTAGCCTTCATATCTAAGGAAGGATGTGAAGACTTTGGAGGGGGTCCAGAGAAGGTTAACAAGAATAATCCCAGGATAAAGAGCTTGTCATATGAGGAGCAATTGAGGATTCTGTGTCTGTGCTGGATGGAGTTTTGAAGGATGATGGAGGATCTCATTGAAAATTCCAGAATACTGAAAGACCTGGATGTGGAGAAGATGTTTTCTCTTCCAGGACAGACTAGGACCCAAGGGCACAACCTCAGAGTGAAGGGATAACCCTTTAGAACTAAGATGAGAAGGAATTTCTTCAGCCAGAGGATGGTGAATTTGTAGAACTCATTGCCACAGAAGGCTGTTCATGCCAAGTTATCGAGTCTATTTAAGACAGAAATAGATAGGCTTGTGATTAGCAAAAGAATCGAGGATTACAGGGAGAAGGTAGGAAAATGGGGTAGACAAAACCATCAGTAATGATTAAATGGTGGAGCAGTTTGGATGAGCTTAATTTTGCAGCTATATCTTATGGTCTTCTGAAAGCAAAGAGAAATTGCAGAGGTACTAATGACAATCTACAAATCCTACTTGATACAGGGCGGTGCTGTAAAAGTGAAGAATTGTAAATGTTACACCCTTGCTCAGAAACCTACAAATCATGTTTAACCAACCTTTTGAGAAAATAACAGAGAAGCTTGATAAAAATTATGTGATTGATATGGAGTGCTTGGGCTTTTAAAGGCTGTTTGGTAAATTGTCCCATAACAGGTTATTGGCAAATTCAAAATCCATGGAATAAAAAAGGATTGCTGCAGCATGGATACAAAGTTGACTGAGTTACAGGAAACAGAGAAAAGTGGTGCACAGTTGTTCTTCCAGACTGGATGAAGGTGTATATTGGGATTCATCTGGCTTTAATGATAGGACCATTCCTTTCCTTGATCTTTATTATTGACTTAGGCTTGATTGTGCATGCCATAAACTCTTAATTTGTTGATGACTGCAAATTAGGAAATATTGTGAAGAGTGAAGAGTCTATCTAGTGATAGATTACAAAAAGATACAGGCTAGTGGTGGGGGCAGAGCTGTGGTAGATGAAATTTAGTGCTGAGAAATATGAACTGATACATTGGCTGGAAAAAAAAATAGAAAAAGCAAAACAAATAAACGGCGCAATTCTAAATGGGATACGTGGGCAGAGGAACTCAAATGGGCACTAAGCAATAAATGAGGCAGGGCAAGTTAGGAAAGTGGTTAATAAAGCATAAAAATCGTAAGCTTTATAAATAGAGACATACAGTACAAAAGTGAGGAAGTTATGGTGGAACATTATAAGGTATTGGTTTGGTCTTATTTGGAATATTGTGTTGTGTTCAGGTCATTGCATTGTAGAAGGATGTGAAGTCATTGATCAGGATGCAGAAAATATTCATAACAATGAGGAATGTCAGTTATGTAGATAGTTGAGAATATGGACTGTCCTCTTTAGGAGAACACAGTTGAGAGGAGATTTAGTAGAGGTTTACAAAATCATGATGAGTCTTGGTGGATTAAATAGAGGAAAAACCTCTCACGTTGGCGAAATGGCCTGGAACCATAGAATGCTAGGGTGAAGGGCATAAGAACTAAAAGTAACGTGAGGAAAAATATTGTTATACAGTGAGTTGTAAGGGTTTGGAATGTACTGCCTAAGATACTGTAGAGATAAAAGAAAACTGCAGATGCTGGAATCCAAAACAGATAGGTCACAGGCTGGAAGAACTCAGCAAGCTAGGCAGCATCAGGGGGTGCACCTTAAGATACTGTGGAGACAGATTCAAGCACGGCTTTGAAAAGGGAATTGGACAATTATCAGAATAAAAAGAAAATTGAGGAGCCACAGGGAGAAGGTAGGAATAGGACTAACTGAGTCATTGTTACAGAATACTGGTGTGGACACAAATGCCAAAATAGCCTCCTCATCATCTAATAGCTCTAATCATCATATGGTTTGATGATTCTGTGCCACTTAGTAAATTGTGAACTCTGTGGGTTTTACTCCAAAGATTTAGACATCCAAGAAACTTCATCACAATCTTGCAATTACTTCATAACTGCAACTTTTCCTTACTTTTTCATTGTTGCTAGAACCTCTGGAATATCTGAAACAGAGGTCTTTAAAATTTGGACTGTTGTCAAATAGCGCCGTGATCAGCTTCCACATTATTTGCAATCTATCTCACAGTGGCTACTCATTTCAAAAAGACCAACTGCCCTCTCATGTCACGATTTAACATATCTCGACAGAAAATTGTTTCACCTCAGTTACATCTACGCCAAAACTAAACAAACAAAATACATCATCTATAGTTTTTGTATGACTACCATGTTGTTGTCCAAATTGTACTGTAAACCACTCATGACTTTTGCAATTTACATAGAAGAAATTTAATCTGTCTTTGAATGTAGTCAAAACAAAACCCATATCAACCCGGTACATGCTCAGAGAAGTATGCTACCCCTCCATATGCTGAAGGGGAGACTCTGCTATATGTTGAACAGTTCCAAGGAGCTACCTCACTCAACAGGTTATCATTGGCAAGGAGACCCAGATAACACTGGTTCAGTTGAATTAATATGGTTTTCTATAACCTAAGATAGTGTGCATTTGACAAGAAGGCCCTCCACAAGTCAAAATAAGTTTTAGTTTACAGAGCCATTGACATCACCATAGTCCTGTAAATCAGCAACATTAAAGGGAATCACACCTGCAGTGCATCTAATTCATCGCTCAGGTTCAAGGGAGGATTGTCAAAAAATATTATCTTTTGTGAAACCAACTCCACAAGTAGTGATGCAAAACTTCTACAAAATCAATATCAGTGGGCTGGACACTGTGCTCAGATAGCTAAAAAGTCTCCTCTACCAATTTTTATTTTATGAACTACCAAATGGCCCAGTTCCAGAAACAGGACAAGAAAAATGCTTCAAAGGCACTCAAAAGTTCACATTGAAAATGGCAGCATTGATATAAATGATTGGGAGGAGCTTGCTGGCTACATCTCCCCTAAATTGTTTTTTCTGCTGCACAGATCTTCAAGGTCCATGCATGGCGGTGATTTCTACCTGTAGAAGTCAATGCATTGGCATGTCAATTGATGTGAATGTAACCATGCAGCCACATAGCTGAGAAGGAACATCGCTCACTAACAATCATTCAAAATGGAAACATCTTGTCCATCAATTTTGTCAACTTTAAGTGGTTGCAATAAGTTTTGTAGTCTCTGTTTTTCATGCCACAACATCTATTTAATCAATAACAAGTGATATAAAATGCTTGAAGCCTCTAGTAATGATTCTTTATTGGTCTGTCTGATTGACACTTTTATGAGGTTGTAGGAACATCAGCCTTTGTTTCAAAAGCAGAATCTGGAGGGGTGTTTCCTCTCAATCATTCCACACTTGCCATGGTTATTATAGGCTCATGATACATTCTGGATGAATCAACATGGGATACCCATGGGATACCCATGAGATGGCTTTGAGTTGGCATCAACAATATGAAGAACAATGGGAAATGATTAGGGTACATGGGTTGACATGTGTGTAAGGGGCCACACAGCAGGGTTGAGACTGGGGTTGAAAGGATGTGGCAGGTAATCATTCGTGGACCTAAAGCTTTCTTATTAATTGGGACAAGGTTTCAGAGAACTGAGGTAGGTCTTTTAGTCAGTGAGCCTCAGAGCATGCCCACCCCCATGCCTGCGGACTCTGCTTCCAGGGTTGGTTGACTTGACTCCATCCTACCACCGTCCCATAACCCGGGTCAAATTCTGGCCTCTTGTGGGCATGCATTTAAAGTTGCTCAGGCCATTTACCCATCCTGGAGATGTGAGAGATGTTTTTTTACACTTAACACTTCCAAATGCGTGTGAAGTCCTGACATTTGGAATTTTAACTTATTGAACTGAGAGGGAAACGTGCACTTGGAAAGAAAAAGAGCTGTAGTCAGGATAACCCAAACCAATGTAAAATTTTAAACCCTCTAATTTCCTAGTCATACCAGAAGAAGATGAAAACATATACCTCCCTTGGCCTCATTTAAATTCAATCCCCTCCTTTCCGAATCATCCACTCAGGATGGCCTCAGAAGCGAATTAAGTCAGCTATCTGGTTTTATTAGGTGACCTCCAAACATTGTAAATTTATTTTGCTCCCTGCATTGCAAACTGGTGAGGTACACAGAAATGATGCACAGAAGTCAAAATACCTGAGCCACATTTTTGGAATCAATGGTGATCTCATTCACACTAAAAACTCACTTGTCAAAAACTAGTTGAAATCAAGCTATTACTTGAGTTCGGTTTCATAATTATAACTTAAATTTCCATCATTTCAAATAACATAACACAACAAGATACAAGGAATACAACTTTCTAATTCTTAACCAATTTGCACATCCAAGATACAAATATGTACAATACAATATTAAACTATTGTTTTATTGCTAATTACAGTAAGTTGTTTATTAAATGTATTCCTACAAAATAGAAACAAAAGATATCATTGAATCTAATGGTATGTACTTTCTTTGAGGTCCTGCAAAATATTTCTGAACCTAATCATGAATATGCAAAGTCTGTGCATTTGCCAAACATGTAAAATGTAGTTTTTGGTGGTAATTAACAGTTGTAGTCTAGATCAATTGTTAGTATAATTAAAAAAATGTTTTTTGCAATTCTGAAATGAAAACAATACCAACTGATTATTCCTAACAAATTCTTTAAAATAATTGCAGAATTGTAAGATAATCTAACCAGTGGGAAACTGACAAGTTTGGATCTATTTTACACCATTCCTAATTTACCCTTCGAGAGAATTACTAGTAAGTAATATCGGACAAAGTTACAATGGCCAACCCAATTCACCACTATTATTTTCCTGCTGAATGAATTAGGTTGAAATAATACTGCAAAATCAAGCATGAAAAAAACTTCAAACTAAATGCTGTGTTTTGGCATTACTTTTTAGATGTTCAATTGTTAGATGAGCTCTCTCCCACTGACAGAACAAATTTATTTTGTGAGCATGTGGGCCAGCTAATCATAGAAAATAGTCTCAAAATACTCCAATTAGGAAGAAAGCCAGGTTTCCGCTCTTATCATCCAGTAGTCTGTAGTAGAGATATACATGTTTGAATACAGATAAAGATAATAAGATAGTGAAATATCACATGAGGTAACAGCGATCTCAGCAGCCATGTACCAAGTGATTGTGAAGAAAGAAATAACTGTTTCTCTCTCCATAGATGTTGCCAAACCTCCCAACTTTCTCCAATAATTTCTGTGTTATTTTTGTATTTCAGATACCCAGCATTCACAATATTTTGCTTTTACTATAAGATTGAATAGACTGTACTACAGAGATCAGTATTATGTAGAGCAGAGTAAGTAACTGTGGTTGTAGAAACTCTGAGCTGAGAACCAGTGATGACTAGCACAGCAGTGGAAACAGCTAACTCCAAGTTTAGCACTAAAATAAATCAAATAACTGCGGTAGTTGGAGATCCGAAACAAAACCAGGAATACTGCTGAAACCTATTTGAGTCAGATAGCAGTCAGCGAGTTTTGAGAAGATTTGTAGCTCAAGTTGAGGTTCAGGACGTAGGTTTGCTCACTGAGCTGGAAGGTTTGTTTTCAGATGTTTCGTCACCATACTAGGAAACATCTTCAGTGAGCCTCCGAATGAAGCACTGGTGGTGTAGCCTGCTTTCAGATCACAGTCATCCATAGGTACATAAAAAAAGTCACATATTACCAGGAGAGACAGCAAGAACCTAAGATAGCAACCTCTTTGAATGAATGCACAGAACCCCAAGTCTCAAACCTCGTGGCACTCAAATCATAAGGACAGATCAAAACATTGAGCTGGGACCACTCTGTCAATCTGAACAGAATACCTATCGGAACCCTTGGCTTGCTTTCTTAGCCCTTATTCACGTAGTGCTCCTTGGATGTTCACTGCTTCTCTGCCTAAGCTTTTAGTACATTACTGCTTCTTTCAGGATTTAGAGTTTTGCAGTACCTCTGGCCTGACTTGCGTTTTAGCACAGAGAGAAAGCCAGCTCGTTATGTTGCTTGCACTAAGCTGTCATGGGGCAGACATGTTACCATGGCAATGCGACATGTACAGCATGTACCAGCAGCTGCCTTAGAGCCTCCAGATGGAGGCAGTACAGTAGAAGATCCAATGGAGGCCTGTGTGGAATCTTCCAATCTTCATCCCACAAATGTGTCAAGGATGTTAGAAATGTAGTTCATGCAAGATCACATCATTTCATCTCTTTTCACTGTGACTAGGTTATTGCTGCAGACCCAGAGATTATGGAGTGCACGTGACCATTGCAGTGTACCCCTGAAGTGCTGATGCCCAATGTCCAGTATGGAGGTCATTGGGGGCAAGTGGTGAGCTTAGGTCACCAGGTATCCGCTCTGACTACCATGTCCAGAATTGTGATGTTCAACCTCTTTGGCGCACTTGGTAAGACAGGGAGCAGAACTTTAATGAAGTGAGTTGTGGCATTCATAAGGAATTTAACAAGTGATAGAACATAAAGCATGGAATGTTACAGTGCAGAACGGGTCCTTTGGCCCTCAATGTTGCTCTGATCTGTGAAAATAATCTGATGCCCATCTAACCTACACCGTTCCATTATTATCCATATATATGTAAATGCCCATTTAAATGGCTTAACATCAACAAGTCTGTTGCAGGCAGGCTGTACCAGCCTCCACCACATCCTCTGGCAGCTCATTCCATACACATACCACCCTCTGCGTGAAAACGTTGCCCCGTGGGTCTCTTTTATATCTTTCTCCTCTCACCCTAAACCTATCCCCTCTAATTCTAGACTCCCTGACCCCAGGGAAAAGAATTTGTCTATTTATCCTATCCATACCCCAAAACTATGTCCCCTGGTGTTAGCCTTCACCATTCGAGGAAAAAGGCTCTCACTGTCCAACCTATCTAACCCTTTGATCATCTTATACATCTCAATTAAGTCACCTCTCAACCTTCTCTCCAATGAAAACAGCCTCAGTTCCCTCAGCCTTTTCTCATAAGACCTTCCATCCATACCAGGCAACATCCTAGTAAATTTCCTCTGAACCCTTTCCAAAGCTTCCACATCCTTCCTATAACACGGTGATGAGAACTGCATGTAATACTCCAGGTGAGGCCTTACCAGTGTCTTGTACAGCTGAAGCATGACCTCCTGGCTCCGAAACTCAATCCTCCTACCAACAACCCCAACACACCTTATGCTTCTTAGCAACACTATCAACCTGGGTGGCAACTTTCAAGGATTTATGCACCAGGACACTGAGGTCTCTCTGTTCATCTATACTGCCAAGAATTTGCCCAGTACTCTGCATTCCTGTTACTTCTTCCAAAGTGAACTACCTCATATTTTTCCACATTAAACTCCATTTGCCACTTCTCAACCCAGCTCTGTATCTTTTCTATGTACCTCTGTAACCCACAACATCCTTCGACACTATCCACAACTCTGTCTACCTTAGTGTCCTCTATAAATTTACTAAACATCCTTCTACGCCCACATCCAGATCATTTATAAAAATGACAAACAGCAGTGGCCCTAAAACAGATCCTTGTGGCACACCACTGGTAACTGAGCTCCATGATGAACATGTCCAATCAACCACCATCCTTTTTTTCAGCTAGTCACTGAGAAATAAATCACACAACATAATTATCAGCATGTTATTGTTTAATTGTCACTATCATCCAATTTGTCTAACTGGTTGAAATGCAGCTTGTTCAGTAGACTGCCACAGAATGAGCTGGAAATGTGTTGCTGGAAAAGCGCAGCAGGTCAGGCAGCATCCAGGGAACAGGAGAATCGACGTTTCGGGCATAAGCCCTTCTTCAGGAAGGGCTTATGCCCGAAACGTCGATTCTCCTGTTCCCTGGATGCTGCCTGACCTGCTGCGCTTTTCCAGCAACACATATCCAGCTCTGATCTCCAGCATCTGCAGACCTCACTTTTGCCACAGAATGAGTAAGGGTGGCTCAGTGGTGAAGTGGTTAGCACTGCTGCTTCACAGCACCTGGGACCTGTGTTCAATTCCAACCTCAGGTGACTGCCTGTGTAGTGTTTGCACATGCTCCCTGCATCTGTGTGGTTTTCCTCTGGATGCCTGGTTTCTTCCCACAGTCCAAAGATGTGCAAGTTAGGTGGATTAGCCATGGTAAACACGAGGTTGCAGGGATAGGGTATGAGGCTGGGTCTGGGTGGGACTTTCTTTGGAGATGGGCTGAATGGCCTTTTTCCACACCTGTAGGGATTCTATGCCTATTACCAGAGTAATTGTCATTGATGTACACGAGCCATTACACATAGTCACACAGAACACTGAAGAAGTGGAATCTCTCTCAGAAATGTTAACACCTCTGCGGCACCGGCAAAGTTATGGCACCCTGTTCCATGGAGAAGTCTGTACAACCTGTCAACATCTGACACATCACTCCCAGGAATTTTATAAGTTGAATCAATAGATAACAACAAACATTTGCAGAAAGCTAGGACTATCAATTGCATAAAACCTGCCAGTTGTTGATGATCCCTTTAAATAGATCTGGTGAAGTCTCCCTTCCTGCTGCTGAATTATGTTCAACTGCTCTTAATAAATCCAAACATACAGGAAGAGTTACGTTACTGCAGCATCAGCACAACTTACCACATACATGTGTGTGGGCTGTGGGTGCCTAGTTGGAGCTCTAAGTACTTGCAGCACCTACAAAAGAGGCACTAACAAGTCAAATTTCTTAGCATCTGTGTTGTTGGCGATTATCGGAATTACTCTGCCTGCGTACCACAATTCCATGAGGCTTCATTTCGGGACAAATAATTGTTAAGATTGATAAGTCCCCAGAGCCAGACTAGATTTATCCTAGGTTGCTCTGGGAAATGAGCAAGGAGGTTGCTAAGATCTTTGCTTCCTCACTCTCCACAGGAGTCGTACCAGAGGACTGGAGAGAGGCAAATGTTGTTCCTCTTTTCAAGAAGGGGAATAGGGAAATAACCTGGCAATTACAGACCAGTCAGTCTAACGTCTATGGTCAGCAAGGTTTTGGAAAGAATTCTGAGTGATAGCATTTATGACTATTTGGAAAAGCACAGTGTGATTAAAAGCATTCAGCGTGGCTTTGTGAGGAGCAGGTCATGCCTCACAAATCATATTGAGTTCTTTGAAGAAGTGACAAGGCAGGTCAACGAAGTTCGAGCAGTGGATGTGGTGTATATGGACTTCAACAAGGCATTTGATCAGGTTCCCCATGGTAGGTAGATTCATAAAGGAGGTATGGGATACAGGGAGATTTGGCTGTCTGGATTCAGAATTGGTTGACTGACAAAAGGTTGTAGATGGAAAGTATTCCACATGGAGGTCAGTGTTGAGTAATGTCCTGCAAGCCTCTGTTCTTGGGCCTCTGCTCTTTGTGGTTATTATAAATAACTTGGATGAAGAGGTTGAGGGGTGGGTTAGTACATTTGCCGATGGAACAAAGATTGGAGGTGCAGTTGATAATATCGAGGGCTATTGCAGGCTGCAGCATGACATAAACAGGATGCAGAGCTGGGCTGAGAAATGGCAGATGGAGTTCAACCTGGATAAGTGTGAAGTGATGCATTTTGGAAGGTCGAACTGGAATGCTGAATATAGGATTAAAGACAGGATTCTTGGCAGTGTGGAGGAATAGAGGGATCTTGGTGTTCAAGTTAATAGATCCAGCAAAGTTGCCACCCAAGTGGTTAGGGTTGTAAAGAAAGCATATGGTGTTTTGGCTTTCATTAACAGGGGGATTGAGTTGAAGAGTCACGAGGCTTTGCTACAGCTCTAAAAGTCCCCGGTGAGACCACACTTGGAATATTGTGCCCAGTCTGGTTGCCCTATTACAGGAAAGATACGGAGGCTTTGGAGAGGGTGCAAAGAAGGTTTACCAGGATGCTGCCTGGACTGGAGGGCTTGCCTTATGAAGAGAGGTTGACTAAGCTCTGACTTTTCTCTCTGGAGAGAAGGAGGAAGAGAGGTGATCTGATTGAGGTATACAAGGTAATGAGAGGCATGGATAGAGACTTTTCCCTCAGGACAGGATTGATTGGCATGTGGAGTCATAGTTTTAAGATATTAGGAGGAAGGTATACAGGAGATGTCAGAGGTAGGTTCTTTACGTAAAAAGTTGTGAATGCATGGAGTGCATTGCCAGCTGCGGTGGTGGAGGCAGAGTCATTAGGGACATGTAAGCGACTGCTGGACATGCACATGGACAGCAGTGAATTGAGGAGTCTGTGGTTAGGATATTTTATTTTAGATTAGGAATAATCCTCGGCACAACATCAGGGGCCAAAGGGCCTGTTCTGTGCTGTACTTTTCTTTGTTCTATGTTCTATGAATTTCACTTCAAAAATCTACCCCTTCATCACTAATTAATTATACAACAATAAAAATTGTCACATCTTAGACCATTTATTGTCCTTCAAAGAATGGGATGAGCCTTTTGTATTATTTGAAGAGCTGTCTACTCATTTATCAATGGTTACCTTAAAAAAATTGACAGAATTTCCATAATCCATGGGAAGTTGATCGATGTAGTTTTGCTAATAAGATATCCTAAAATACATAAATAAAGGCATTTTGGAAACAAATCTAAGTTGGGATTTAGTAGGTGTTTATCAATCTTTTTCATTAACAGGCAGCAAATTTAAGGTTAATTTGGCATATAATGCAGATAAAGTAGCATGTACTTTTTGTTTTTGCTAATCATTGTTTTTAATTATATTTTAGCTGTATCAAAATGAGTAATGTTATTGATTTTTCCTTCAAACATGCGATCATTTGCGCTAATATTTATCAATTCCATTAGACTTAGCAAGATGAATCTTCTCATACCCATGGAAATGGGCATAAAGGTTGGATTGGGAAGAAATCAAGGTATATTCACCTTAAGTCAGTGAAATGATGCATTCCCACCTCCACATGATCTACCCAGAAATGAGTCAGAGTTGGCAGAGGGCATTTGCCTCTGGGTGCAGCTTCTGGAACCAGCCTGACATCTGTACTTGTGTATGGCAGACCTGGAGGCAGAAAACAATGGTCTGCCTTTGTGAAAAATTTCACAGGTGAGTGTAAGGTCGGTTGATCAGTTTTAAAGGGGACATGATACCCAGCCATTGTGTTCAAATGTCATTGTCCTAGATCTTTCTTGCGTAGGAGCCAAGATGCAATGGTAGCTGCAGTTAATGAGTCCTAAATCATGCATTGAGCCATCTTGAATTAAAACTTTTGAGAAAGGTCTGTCACAAATGTCCTGTGGCTAAATATGATTCAACACCTTCATCACTGAAATCACTGGAGATCCTCAAATTTGGCAGCTATAACTCCCCTGTTGATTTCTTCATTTTGTAGCAAGTTAACTTTCCATTCACAATTTTAATGATAATCTTTGTACTTATTGTTACTAATTTACTAATCAGTGAAAATAATTTTTCGTCAATTGTCATCACAAAACATTGATAATTTTTATAATTCTATTAGATTCTCCTATTAGTTTTCTCTGACTTCATGAAAAATGCCCACATTTCTTCCTCGTTATTTTAGTTGTATAACTACCCATTTCTGATATTTTTCCAGTGAATCTTTGTTGAACTTGTAGCTTTTATGCAATAGTGGGGTGGAAGACATAGCCAAATCTGTGAGTAATTTTCTCACTAAACAGTGCCTTGGGATTGAGGATGACTTGTTTCAACTGCAGTTTGATTTATACGGAGATGGCTGATAAGCCCAATGTGTGATCTGCAGACTCTGCCATGTGTGAGGTAGGTGCTGTTTGAAAATATTTGACTGTCTGTAAACCACATTGGGACATTCAATGTTTGTCAAAGCTGCTATATAAATGCAAATCCTTTAACTTTTTTAACTCAGAATCTCATGAGCCTTTTTTTTTACCATTCCCTATTCTTCATCAAGTTTTGTATCAGCACTCCCAAGGTCCTTTTGTTAAAGATCCTCATTCCACTCATATTTCCTTTCAAAATGTTGTTATAACATGCACTATATCACAATTTTGCTCTGTGGAAAGCATCTGCCACCATTTTTGCTATGCCTTCCAATTTGGTACTGTAGTGATTTTACCGAGGTCAGCCACGTGGACTTCATAGCGTATGAGTTCCTTGATTGAGGATGTTAATCTGACCTAATCAGGGAGCCCTCACTGATAGATATCAACAGGAGTTTCAGAAGTTCTGTTAACTCTGCAAACTGGCTCTGAAGAAGCTGGACCAATGTCAAGAACTCTTCACATGTAAATAAAGGGTGACTTGGTAATGGGATATCGGCCTCTGTGGAGTTATTTCAGGTATTGTAGAATTTCAATATTGTTCCTCTTGTGCTAACTGCCAGAGCATTTATGTAACGAGAAAAAAATTCTAGCTCACCCACTACCAACATCCCACACTCCAAAAATATCAATTCAACATCCACCCTTCGCTTTCTCTCCATCAATGTGGCTAAGTGCACTTACTATTTTATGACAAGTATCTTGTCAAACACCTTCTGAAAGTTTGTATCTACAGCAGATGCAATTGTTTTTGATTCATTCTGCAGTGTCCTCAAAATATCCTACTAATAAATCAATTTGGCAAATCCAAGTGGACTGATCTGGATTAGTCCACATCATTTTTAGTGTTCACCAGTATTATCATATCTTCTAAACACTTTGCATGGCCCCTTTATTATCTGCGTGGCCGCTTAATGCTGCCAGATGTCTTGTAAGCTGCCCCTTAAACACATGTAAGCACTTTGTAATGCTGTCCCATTGGTATTGAGCGCTGACTATTTGTTATTATGAAGTGACTTTAGGTAAGTCCACCAAGTTTTGCTTGGAAATTTCATCTGGTTGCATGATATTCATGAAACATGTTTGACTTAGGTCTTCTACAATAAAAAAAATCTGTTAATAAAAATAATTCAGTTAGTAGCCTATTAATCAATTTTAACTGCTGTATATTATACAATGGTCAGTTTATCTGTAGAATAATGAGAGATAGAGTTTTTGGAAAGCTGAAACAATGAGCAGGTTGTCGCTTAAAATCCGAGCATGTGAAGAGTTACCCTTTGAAATATTCTCCAGGAAAATAGGAAGTCAACATTCAGATGAATGGGCTGCAATGTGCTCAAGGCTAAGAGAATACTGGTTAATTTTGTTTTAATGTACTACTGAAAGGGATCCATGCCCACTGGCAAGCATATATTGGAAATTTAGATGTGTGCTTCCCATAAATTTCAAATCATTTAAAGTTACCATTAGCAGAAAGTACACACCAAATACCCGGATATTTAATATGTGCTCCCAGCAGGAGCAACTCCCTGCCAGGCTTGCAAAGATCCAAAGTTATCTTCACATTGAACTTGTTTGGCCCATTCGAGCATTTTTGTCTTATTAACATTATTGTTGTGTTACTTTTTTTTGTTAAATTATTTATTCATTAAACATTACAAGAAGCTCCAGTTTATAAAACAGCAAACACAACAGTTTTCCACTGATTGTTTTCAATAAAACCTTGGATATTTAATTTTACAACACAGGGCTTTGCAAATCTGGATCATAAATTGCTACAAATGCCAAGTTTAGAGGATTCTTGTTTTAGGATTGTCTCTTTAACTCAGCTGTAAGAATAGAGGGTTTTGAGGTTTAATACCCCTTTCTTAAGAGATCTAAGTCTGCATTTCTCAACTGGTAACAAATGTGTTCTTCATTGTACCTGATCTAACAAGTGTAAATGCCAGTAGTTATGAATCAAGTAGAATTTGTTGTGCAAGCTTAATTAAACAATGCTTAAAAACAGTGAAGACAAAATGGAGTTTTCTTATCCTTCAAGGATGTAGGAATCCTTGAAATTTGACAGCACAATCAAAGTCTGTCTTTTTCTGATTCAGTATTTATGTTGAATTATGTGTCAGAAGAATTATACCACAGAAGAATAGTAAAGGCTCTGAGTTTGTGACTCCTATTCCTCATTCCAAGTATTGCCTATATCATATTAGGGAATTGTCTGAATTATCTATTCCTTAAGTTAAGGATCATCACGGATCACCCCGTGTCTGTAATTAGAGACATGGAAGTGAAGACAAAATGTAACCTTTATTTCCTGGATCCCAGAAAATGACATTTAATTCTTTGAACAAATGACATGTTCCTTTCGACACAAAACAGTTGAAGAATAATGTTACAAAGCACTATCAATACTACAAATAACATAAACCATTCCAAGATATTAAAACTATGAAGTACAAATGTTTTTAGAAGAATATCAGTGTTCTTTTAAAATATAGATGTTTGTTTGATAGATAAATTGCTAGCACAAAGTAGTTAATGCGTAAAAACAAATGAATAATACATAGTTCTTGATTAAAGGCAAAGTGTCATAGTAAATTCAAGCTACAGTTTCAGAATTTTGTTTATTTCTTTGAAGCTGCCAAACAAGCTTTAAATTTCACATAGTGCAAATAAAATAGGTAGAAAACTCAGACTTCTCAGCATCTTTTAAGTGAATGCCAGGTCATTGAGATAAGTTTCTTGCAAGTAGCTGCCCTAACTTATTTGTCTCACTAGCAGAACATCAAACTCAACAATTTAATAAGACAGCTAAGGCAAAAATGTTGCTTCAGTGGCTTAGTTGCTAAAAGCAAAACAAGGGCTCAGGTTGCCTTATTTGGAAAAAGGGGTGAGATATTCAGACTTGTAAACAATGACCCAGGTAGCTGTGCTGACAGTCGATCTCCAGGTCACAGACAAATGCTAAGAAGGGTTTTGTAAATACTTATGCTTTAAATTGTCCATTTAATTCCAAGAGAAAACAAAGTTAGGCATTTCTACATGGATTCAAGGCCTATGTGATTCATATTACTATGGAGATTAACTTTGAGAGGTAAACAGGCCATAGAAATTCATTGTAGTATCAGCTTAATAGAGAATTGCTCATCAAAGACCGAAAGGCAGTCAACCTCAGCTGGAGAGAGCATGTTGAGGATTTCTATGACACAAGTGCTCTCAACACTATCCTGCAACACACTACCTTTCGCAATCTCAGTGCATCACCAACTCACCATGAGGTGGAAAGGGCCATCCGATAGCTAAAGAAACCATAAGGAACTCTCACTGAAATATTAATTCATGGTGGAGGGACTCTTGACATGAAACCATGACCTCAGCATTCTCATCATCCATGAAGAGATCTTGTCAAGCTGCTGTAATTGTGCCCATTTTCAAGAAAGAAGTCAAGTCCAACTGTGGAAATTACACAGGGATTTCAGTATTGACCACCATGAAAAAGGATATCAGGAGAATTTTCCTCCCAGTTGTGAAGAGCTCCTCACTGGTATGGCAACTGCTATGGCCAAAGCCACAAGAAATTGCAGAGAATTGTGACCATATTCCAGTCCATCATGAAAACCAGCCTTCTTTCCATTGACTCGAGCTATGCTTACCACTACCTCGGGAGAGCAGCCATCATGGTCAAGATCCCTGCCATCCCCTTCCATTGGGCAGAAGATTGAAAAATTTGAAAACATGTATGAACAGGTTCAAGAACCGCTTCCTCCCCACTGTTTTAAGAATTATGAATAGACCTGTCATATATTAGAGTTGATCTTTCTCTGCACTTCTCTGTAACACTATATTCTGCATTCTGTTCCATTACTCTGATGTACTTATGTAAGGCATGATATGTCTGGTTAGCACACACAGCAATATTTTCCACTGTATCTTGGTACATGTGACAATAATAAATCTAATCAAATCAAAGTCAGAAGTCACATGACACCAATTTATCATCCAACAGGTTTATTAAAAATCACAAACTTTCAAAGCACTGCTCCTTTTGTCAGGTGAAATCTGGATTTAACCTGACAAAGGAGCAGCACTCCGAAAGCTTGTGATTTTTAATAAACCTGCTGGATTATAAACTGGTGTCATCTGACTACCGACTTTGTTCATCCCAGTCCAACATCAGCATCTCCAGATCATAACCAAATCGAATTAATGTGACTTCTGTCCAGCTAGTGATAAAATGGACATGATTTCAGTGCACACTAATTCCAAGAAAGTCACAGAGAATAGCACCAACATCGGTATATGGCCGACATAGATCCCACAAAGATCTTTAACTCTGTTAACCACCAGAAATTGTGGAATATCTTCCTCAAATGCAGCTGCCAGCAAAAATTCATCCCCACTGTCCATCTGCTTCATGATGACATGTAAGCCATAATCCTCACCAACATTTCCAGTACAGACCCAATACAAATATCAACTGGGATCAATCAGGTGTGTGTCATCGCACCAATGCTCTTCTCCAGCTTTCTTGCCATTAAATTCACCCCATTTCTTTGAAGCTCCCTTCTGGAGTGGAGCTAACCGACAGGATGAACAGACAACCTTCACCTCAAGGGCAGAATCAAGACCATCCTAACTTCTGTCACCAGGCTGCAATACACAGAGGATGGCTGTATGTGTGAGTAAACCATTATCGACATATTCACCAAGGTGTATGAAAGAATGGGCCTCAGATTGTACATCTGGGAAACAAAGGTTCTCTCCCAGCCTGTTCCTGCTAATACAGACCATCGAAATCCCATTTCCCATATCTTGGGAGCCTCCTTTGGTTGTGAGCAGATGTTAACAATGAAATCCAACAGTGACTCCAAGGTGCCAGAGCAGCCTCAGACACTAGATGGACAGTGTTTGAAGGCTAAGCTTCAAACCCAGCACCAAGCTCATGGTCTACAGAATAGCTGTTTTTCCTACCCTCCTGTCTGAATGGGAAACATGGACTATGTACAGCAGACACCTGAAATCCCTGGAGAGTTATCACCAGTGTTGATTTTGGAAAATCCTTCAAATCCACAGGTAAGATAGAAGTATCAATGTGGGGCTCCTCTTCCAGGCCAATATACCCAGTATTGAAGCACTGCTCACAGATAACTAACTGCAAAGGGTGGGCCATATCATCCATAGGCCTAGCACAAGACTGAATAAACAAATGGTCTACTTCAAGCTCTATAATGGAAAGTTATCAAGGAGGCCAGAGGAAATGCTACACAAGGACACCCTGAGAGACTCCCTAAACCAATGCAACATCCCCACTGACACTTAGGAATTTCTTGTCCTAGAATGCACAAAACAGTGAAATCACTGCTCACTTTGAGCAGCATGGAGTGGGGCATATGGAAGCCAAGTGTAAGCAGCAGAAATCCAGAGGGTCCTATCTACCTGCCTCCTCCCATACCACCTGATGCACCTACGGCAGAGTCTGTGGCTCCAGGATTGGCCTATTCAGCCACTGCAGAACCCACCTCGCAGAAGTGGAAGCAAGTCATCCTCAACCCTGAGAGACTGTCAATGGAATATCAGCTTACTTGGTTTTGTTAAGATAACATTGAAATTCACAAGATCAGTCTGCAAGGATCTGAAAATTGTGAAAAGAAATCAACCTGAAATAAACGGAGACAGAGAGAAGAAAAGTAGAGACAGTTGGTCTTACATCTCATGCAAAGAAAATGCAGCCTCTTTCAACCATCATGCAAAACATGAGTGAGAGCTGCTGTTGAGAATGACGAGCCAAAGTCATGAAGGTTTAAACAAGACTGGAAGGAAAATTCCTCAATCTAAACCCAACCCCGCCCCCTTCGAAACCCCACCCCAACCCTGTGAAAGTCAGTTGTCAGACTTTGAGGAAAAAAAAGTGAAGCTAGCCACCAGAGCTAAGAATCACTTTGGGCTGGTCACTGGAGAATGAAGCACTCTCTTAAAAGATAGTATGGACTATAATTATAACATGAAGGAGAATTTAAGGATGCATTATGAACATTTATGAATGTGCTAATTTCTTTTCTGTAGTTTAAAGTATAAATTATCTACAATAAAGTTTAAATAATGTTGCTTTTAATTCTTTTGTTACAGTAAAGGTCCCAAATTGTTAAGTCTTATTGAATGATTTTTCAGTTTGTCACTGGAATTCAAATATGTTTTATAAACTATCTGCCTCTCGGGGGAGCAGCCCGAAGTCGTGGTCCACATTGGCACTAACGACATAGGTAGGAAGAGGGCTGAGGATGTTAGGCAGGCTTTCAGGGAGCTAGGTTGGAAGCTCAGAGTTAGAACAAACAGAGTTGTTGTCTCTGGTTTGTTACCCGTGCCATGTGATAGAGAGTCGATGAATAGGGAGAGAGAACAGTTAAATGTGTGGCTACAGGGATGGTGCAGGAGGGAGGGATTCCAGTATCTGGATAACTGGGGTTCTTTCTGGGGAAGGTGGGACCTCTATAAACAGGATGGTCTACACCTGAACCTGAGGGACACAAGTATCCTTGGGGGGAGGTTTGGTAGTGCTCTTGGGGGGGGTTTAAACTAACTCTGCAGGGGCATGGAAACCTAGACTGTAGCTTTAGGGTGCAGGACCTGGAGCGTAGGGAGGTTAGGAACATGGCATCAATCTCAAAGGAGGGTGCCTGTAAACAGGAAAGTGGCTTGAAGTGTTTATACTTCAATGCAAGAAGTATACGAAATAAGGTAGGTGAACTTGCAGCGTGGGTTGGTACCTGGGATTTCGATGTTGTGGCTATTACGGAGACATGGGTAGAACAGGGACAGGATTGGCTGTTGCAGGTTCCAGGGTTTAAATGTTTTAGTAGGGTCAGAGGTGGGGGTAAAAGAGGGGGAGGTGTGGCATTGCTTGTCAAAGATAGTATTACAGCGGTGGAAAGGACGATGGATGAAGACTTGTTATCTGAGGTAGTTTGGGGTGAGGTTAGGAATAGGAAAGGAGAGGTCACCTTGTTAGGAATTTTCTATAGGCCTCCTAATAGTCCTAGAGACGTAGAAGAAAGGATTGCGAGGATGATTCAGGAGAAGAGTGAAAATAATAGGGTGGTTGTTATGGGGGATTTTAACTTTCCAGATATTGATTGGGAAAGCTATAGCTTGAGTTCGTTAGATGGGTCAGTGTTTGTCCAATGTGTGCAGGAGGGTTTCCTGACACAATATGTAGACAGGCCAACAAGAGGTGAGGCCATACTGGATTTGGTTCTGGGTAACGAACCAGGCCAGGTGTTAGAATTGGAGGTAGGTGAGCACTTTGGGGACAGTGACCACAATTCGGTGACTTTTACTCTAGTGATGGAGAGGGATAAGTGTGCACTGCAGGGCAAGAGTTATGGCTGGGGGCAGGGAAATTATGATGCGGTGAGGCACGAATTAGGATGCTTGGCTTGGAAAAGTAAGCTTCAAGGGAAGGGCGCAATTGATATGTGGAGCTTGTTCAAGGAGCAAGTATTGAGTGTCCTTGATAAGTATGTACCTGTCAGGCAGAGAGGAAAGGGTTGTGTGAGGGAGCCATGGTTTAATAAGGAATTGGAATCCCTTGTTAAAGGGAAGAGGGCGGCCTATGTAAAGATGAGGTGTGAAGGTTCAATTGGGGCAATTGAGAGTTATAAGGTAGCCAGGAAGGATCTGAAGAGAGAGCTAAGAGCAGTAAGGAGGGGACATGAAAAGTCCTTAGTTGGTAGGATTAGGGAAAACCCAAAGGCTTTCTATAGGTATGTCAGGAATAAAAGAATGACTAGGGTAGGAATAGGTCCAGTCAAGGATAGTAGTGGGAAGTTGCGTGTGGAGGCTGAAGAGATTGGGGAGACACTGAATGAATACTTTTCGTCAGTATTCACTCAGGAACAGGACATTGTTGCCGATGTGAATACTGAGTCACAATTAATTAGAATGGACGGCTTTGAGGTATGTAGGGAAGAGGTGTTGGAAATTCTGGAAAGGGTGAAAATAGATAAGTCCCCTGGGCCTGATAGCATTTATCCTAGGATTCTCTGGGAAGCAAGGGGGGAGATTGCAGAGCCATTGGCCTTGATTTTTATGTTCTCGTTGTCTACAGGAATAGTGCCAGATGACTGGAGGATAACAAATGTGGTTCCCTTGTTCAAAAAGGGGAGTAGGGATAACCCTAGTAACTATAGGCCGGTGAGTCTCACTTCTGTTGTGGGCAAAGTCTTAGAGAGAATTGTAAGGGATAGGATTTATGAACATCTGGATAGGAATAATGTGATCAAGGATAGTCAGCATGGTTTTGTGAAGGGCAGGTCGTGCCTCACAAATCTTATTGAATTCTTTGAGAAGGTGACTAAGGAGTTGGACGAGGGTAAAGCGGTAGATGTGGTGTATATGGATTTTAGTAAGATGTTTGATAAGGTTCTCCATGGTAGGCTACTGCAAAAAATACGGAGGCATGGCATTGAGGGTGAGTTGGAGGTTTGGATTAGGAATTGGCTGGCTGGAAGAAGACAGAGGGTAGTAGTTGATGGTAAAGGTTCATCTTGGAGTGCAGTTACTAGCGGTGTTCCGCAAGGATCTGTTTTGGGACCATTGCTGTTTGTCATTTTTATAAATGACCTGGAGGAGGGGCTAGAAGGTTGGGTGAGCAAGTTTGCGGATGATACGAAAATCTGTGGAGTTGTTGACAGTGAGGAAGGATGTGTCAGGTTACAGCGGGATATAGATAAGTTGCAGAGCTGGGCAGAAAGGTGGCAAATGGAGTTCAATGTAGGTAAGTGTGAGGTGATTCACTTTGGTAAGAGTAACAAAAAGATGGGGTACTGTGCTAATGGTCGGATACTTGGTAGTGTGGATGAGCAGAGGGATCTTGGTGTCCATGTACACAGATCTCTGAAAGTTGCCACCCAAGTAAATAGTGCGGTGAAGAAGGCATATGGTGTACTGGCTTTTATTGGTAGAGGAATTGAGTTCCGGAGTCCTGAGGTCATGTTGCAGTTGTATAAGACTCTGGTGTGGCCACATCTGGAGTATTGTGTGCAGTTTTGGTCGCCATACTATAGCAAGGATGTGAAGGCACTGGAACGGGTGCAGAGGAGATTTACCAAGATGTTGCCTGGTATGGTAGGAAGATTGTATGAGGAAAGGCTGAGGCACTTGGGGCTGTTTTCATTGGAGAAAAGAAGGTTTAGGGGTGACTTGACAGAGGTGTACAAGATGATTAGGGGTTTAGATAGGGTTGACCATGAGAACCTTTTTCCACGTATGGAGTCAGCTATTACGAGGGGGCATAGCTTTAAATTAAGGGGTGGTAGGTGTAGGACAGATGTTAGGGGTAGATTCTTTACTCAGCGAGTCGTGAGTTCATGGAATGCCCTGCCAGTAGCAGTGGTGGACTCTCCCTCTTTATGGGCATTTCAATGGGCATTGGATAGGCATATGGAGGATAGTGGGCTAGTGTAGGTTAGGTGGGCTTGGATCGACGCAACATCGAGGGCCAAAGGGCCTGTACTGTGCTGTATTTTTCTATGTTTCTATGTTTCTAGATCATAACAGCATTGGAGTTTCAGAAGCTTATCAGAATTCTCAATGTGTGTACTCAATCTACAAATCCCATGTCAGAAATGTTAAAAAAAGAAAATATACGCACTGACTTCTTTCAAATTCAATTTTCCTTCTCATTTTTTTCAATGACATTTACTGTCTATATTATGTAATTATCTTCTGGTAAATACATCATAAATGTATATTGTATTATGTCTCCCATCCACAATTTGGTAAAATATTGTTATCATCTTGCAGTATAGAGTCATAGAGATGTCCAGCACGGAAACAGACCCTTCGGTCCCACTCATCCATGTCGACCAGCTTTCCGAAACTAACCTACTCCCTTTTGCCAGCACTTGGCTAATATCCCTCTAAACCTTTCCTATTCATATACAGACCTAGATGTCTTTAAAATGTTACAAATATACCCGTCTCCACCACTTCCTCTGGGAGCTCATTCCATAAATACACCACCCTCACATGTAAAAGTTGCCCATTGTGTCCCTTTTAAATCTTTCCCCTCTCACCATAAACCTATGCCCTCTAGTTCTGGACTCCCCCACCCCAGGGAAAAGACTTTGTCTATTTATCCTATCCATTCTCCTCATGATTTTATAAACCTCAATAAGGTCACCCCTCAGCCTCCAATATTCCAGGGAAAACAACCCCAGCCTACTCAACTACTCCCTATAGCTCAAATCCTCTAGCCCTGGCAACATCCTTGTAAATCTTTTCTGAACCCTTTCAAGTTTCACAACATCCTTCTGATATGAAGGAGACCAGAGTTGTGCGCAATATTCCAAAAGTGGTCTAACCAATGTCCTGTACAGCCGCAACATGCCCTCCCAACTCTTATACTGAATACTCTGACCAATAAAAGAAAGCATACCAAATGCCTTCTTCATTATCCTATCTACTTGCGACTACACTTTCAAGGAGCTACGAACCTGCACTCCAAGATCTCTTTGTTCAGCAACACTCTCCAGGACCATTAGATGTGTAATGCTTTGATTTGCTTTCCCAAAACGCAGCGCCTCACATTTATCTAAATTAAACTCCATCCTCCACTTCTCAGCCCATTGGCCCATCTGATCAAGAAGGTAAAAACAATGACTGCAGATACTGGAAACCAGAGTCTAGATTAGAATGGTGCTGGAAAAGCATAGCAGCTCTGGCAGCATCTGAGGAGCAGTAAAATCGACGTTTCAGGCAAAAGCCCTTCATCAGGAATACAGGCAGAGAGCCTGAAGGGTGGAGAGATAAATGAGAGTAGGGTGGGGTGGGGAGAAAGTAGCATAGAGTACAATAGGTGAGTGGGAAAGGGGATGAAGGTAATAGGTCAGGGGGGAGGGGGGTGGAGTGGATAGGTGGAAAAGAAGATAGCCAGGTAGGACAAGTCATGGGGACAGTGCTGAGCTGGAAGTTTGGAACTGGGGTGAGGTGGGGGAAGGGGAAATTAGGAAACTTTTGAAGTCCACATTGATGCCCTGGGGTTGAAGTGTTCCGAGGCAGAAGATGAGGCATTCTTCCTCCAGGCGTCTGGTGGTAAGGGAGTGGCAGTGAAGGGGGTCCAGGACCTCCATGTCCTTGGCAGAGTGGGAGGGGGAGTTGAAATGTTGGGCCACAGGGCGGTGTGGTTGATTGGTGCGGGTATCCCAGAGATGTTCCCTAAAGCGCTCTGCTAGGAGGCGTCCAGTCTCCCCAATGCAGAAGAGACCACATCGGGAGCAACGGATACAATAAATGATATTGGTGAATGTACAGGTAAAACTTTGATGGATGTGGAAGGCTCCTTTAGGGCCTTGGATGGAGGTGAGGGAGGTGGTGTGGGCGCAGGTTTTGCAATTCCTGCAGTGGGAGGGGAAGGTGCCAGGATGGGAGGGTGGGTTGTGGGGGGGGGGCGTGGACCTGACCAGGTAGTCACGGAGGGAACGGTCTTTGCGGAAGGTGCAAAGGGGTGGGGAGGGAAATATATCCCTGGTGGTGGGGTCCGTTTGGAGGTGGCGGAAATGTCGGCAGACGATTTGGTTTATGCGAAGGTTGGTAGGGTGGAAGATGGGCACCCGGGGCATTCTGTCCTTGTTACGGTTGGAGGGGTGGGGTCTGAGGGAGGAGGTGCGGGATGTGGACGAGATGCGTTAGAGGGCATCTTTAACCACGTGGGAAGGGAAATTGCAGTCTTTGAAGAAGGAGGCCGTCTGGTGTGTTCTGTGGTGGAACTGGTCCTCCTGGGAGCAGATACTGTGGAGGCGGAGGAATTGGGAATACGGGCTGGCATTTTTGCAGGAGATAGGGTGGGAAGAGGTGTAATCCAGGTAGCTGTGGGAGTCGGTGGGTTTGTAAAAAATGTCAGTGTCAAGTTGGTTGTCATTAATGGAGATGGAGAGGTCCAGGAAGGGGAGGGAGGTGTCAGAGATGGCCTAGGTAAATTTAAGGTCAGGGTGGAATGTGTTGGTGAAGTTGATGAATTGCTCAACCTCCTCGCAAGAGCACAAGGAGGCGCCAATGCAGTCATCAATGTAGCGGAGGAAGAGGTGGGGAGTGGTGCCGGTGTAATTACGGAAGATGGACTGTTCTACGTAGCCAACAAAGAGATCCCATTGTAATCTGAGGTAACCCCCTTAGCTGCCCACTCCAGCTCCAATTTTGGTGTCATCTGCAAGCTTACTAACTATACCTCCTATGTTCACATCCAGATCATTTATATAAATGATGGAAAGTAGTAGACCCAGCACCAATCCTTGTGGCACTCCACTGATCACAGGCTTCCAGTTCAAAAAACCCTCCACCACCACCCTCTGTCTTCTACCTTAAGCCAGTTCTGTATCAAATGATTTTTCAAATTCTTTCTTGTCAATTTTTCTACCTTCATTTTGCTCGAATGTCAGCTTAAGATCTCAATTGTTCTTTTATAGCTAATTGAATTTGCCACTTGACTTCAAATAATTCATATTTAAGATGAACTGCCTGTGGAGTCTCAACAGAGGAGATAAGTGTACATAGGTCACTTTACCTTACTGTCAGTATCCCCAGCTAAATTATGGAGAGGGATTGAATGGACTGTGATATCGGGGAATTACATATTCTCTTTCTGCCTCCACAAAAAGTTGTTTCATTTTTCAAAATTTCAATGAATACTTTTGTTAGCAGGATGTATATTCATTGACAGCCTGCTTATCTCTAGCTAATTTCTAAATAGATTCTTCAAGAGGCGATAAATGTGTTACTGTCACAGTTAAGGGGCCTAACGTTTGTTTTCGGTATTCATCTGATTTTACATAAATCTGTTCATTAATGTGGGCAGAGGAGACCTTATTTAAAATCGCAATAATAAAGATACAAAGTTTAATTTTTGAATGAGAAAGAATGGTTATAGAAAATAAGTTCTTCCAGTACCTTTGAAAAATTTAGAAACACAAAAATCTTTCTATCACAATACAAATAATGTAAGTTATTACCGAAACACAGAGTTGACCCCTTCAAAATTATGAGACCAAATATTGATCCATTGAATTGTAAAAGCTGCAACAATGGTCATTCATTTTTCAATTGTACATTTCAAGAGTAATTTCAAAAGTATTTTAGTTTGGAACAAATAATGCTTTGTTTATCAGGGATTGCAGTTTAAGTATTTTAATTTGCACGAATAAGACAGTCAAATGCAATTATTCATCAATATATTAATCCGTAATACAAATCAATGTGATATTTATCGTCCCCCAAAATCTCACAGTGGATTCATGACTGATAGAGATTTAATGTAAAATTGCCTTGGGATAATGCTGTAATAAGCTGTAGTAGTCAAAATGTTGAGATTGTTTCTTTATTGTGAAACCTAGCAACAGAAACTAGGCTCATGAGAACAATATCAAGTTTTAAAGATGAAGAGACAGAAACAGATAGTAATTATTTGGATGGAAATGCAATGCTATAATAATGTCACTCTTAACTTGCCACAGCCATATAACCTTTGACATTTTGTCCACAATAAAGAAGAGTAACTCAAACCTGTGCACTATTTTGATAAGCAGCTGAGACTGGTCCATTACATTGAAAAGCAGTCTAGACAATATAAGCACAACAGTTGGAAAATACCAACAAGTACCCACAGAAGAGCCAGCAGAACAATCAGAGCCAAAAGATGAGATGCAAATATTTTGGAGACCTTCACAGACCTGTGCAGAATGAATCATCATGGCCATCCAAAAGTTAAGACCCACAAAGTAACACTGAGGCACCCAAATTCATTCTAAGAGAACAAATTAATCTGAGAGCCCAATGCAGTGACAGGACTGAAGATCTGGAGTTCTAGATCAAGAACAGTAAAGAAACAACACTCATCTCATCATGTCAGCAGAAGCAAGTCAAAACCTTAGACCAATAACCCCCAAACAAGTCTGAAGAGATCTACAGTGATTTGCATGAGCACAGTTGTGTGTGTTTGTACAGTGGATAACTTGGATGATTCACAATGTAAATGACAATGCATCCACATTTCTATTTTTTTTGTTTGTAAAGGGAAATTTTGGAAAGGAAATGGCAGACTATATTAATGTCCTTCCTGTCTTGCCATTGTCATATAACCTCAGTATTCGTAATTTACAAAAGATTATATCTATCCCTGTTAGCTCCAATTGAATAACATCAGACTTGCTTACTTCAAAAACCAGGACTTCTCTGTTCCATCACCTAAACCACTAACAAACACAGTGGATAATTGAGGCTTCAACATAGCATACAACTGATCACATGCTGTCAGTTTGATTACTTACCTATTGTCCGTACTCATTTGTCTTCAGCACAGTCCCTTTCCTAATCAGGTTTATAACTTCCCTTCAATTTCATGGGCTTCAATTTTAACATTTTCTTATGACAAACTTTATTAATTGTCTTCTGGAAGTCCATGCAAATAACTTCCACTAAAATTACCGCAGCCAATTTAGTCACGTCTACAGAAAAGTCAATCACATTTGTTGGGTATGAGAATACCCTTTACAAATCCATATTGTTCTGTCTGACCAAGTAAAAATTTTCAAGATGTTCAATCAATCTAACCTTGATAATAGTAATTCCCCACAGAGGGATGGTTGCTCAGTTTGTTTAGTTGTTTAATAATGTTG
The DNA here is from genome assembly GCF_037043375.1 of Chiloscyllium plagiosum. Taxonomy (NCBI): domain Eukaryota; kingdom Metazoa; phylum Chordata; class Chondrichthyes; order Orectolobiformes; family Hemiscylliidae; genus Chiloscyllium; species Chiloscyllium plagiosum. The sequence goes on along the minus strand of NW_028270148.1, from coordinate 49,902,076 downwards.
ACAGCATGGATTCCATCCCTATAACACATCCCTATAACACCATCTAACACAATTCTCGGGGGCCTGCCACTTGTACTTACCCCATTGGGGTGCCGTGGTATCACTGAGTGACTCTTAGTGGTTGTCAGTCACCAAGGATGCTACATAGAAACAGTAATTTTCCAAACACCAATATTTGGCAAACTGGTCTATAATTCTATGGTTTCACGATTTTCTTAAGGGGCACTTTCTTCAGCAAAGTAATATGAAAAATTATAGAATAATTGAGAATATAGAATAATTGAATAATATTGAATAATTTGACATTCATAAAGTACTGATGTATTTTTTTAAGACTCTGGGATGACAACCATTTGGTTGAGGGAATGTATTGCTTCTTAGTGCCATTGATGTCTCCGTAACTCTTACCTTGTCTACATTAATTCTGTTGTTTCTTTCTCTCTTATTCAATAACTTAAGAAAGTAAGCATTCTGACATCTTTCTCAACTGTAAATACTATTCTTCACTGTTTTATCTTCTGATTTACAAGCTGCAGACAGTTTATCATTAACTTCACCCCTCCTCCCCTGATGACAACTTTAACCTTGTGCCTTTTTCCATTCAGGTACCATTTTTGCTGTGTTTCAATATATGAAAGAGCTCATGAACTGGAGCAAGCCTAGAGACTTTCTCATGTACCTTGGATCAGACAACTCAGAGATGCACATGACACCACGTTATAGTCAAACTCACCTGACAAAGGAGCAGCACTTGGAAAGCTTGTGATTTCAAATAAACCTGTTGGACTATAACCTGGTGTTGAAAATGTGTTGCTGGAAGAGCGCAGCAGGTCAGGCAGCATCCAACGAGCAGGAGAATCATCGTTTCGGGCATGAGCCCTTATTCAGGAATGAGGAAAGTGTGCCAAGCAGGCTAAGATAAAAGTAGGGAGGAAGGACTTGGGGGAGGGGCGTTGGAAATGCGATAGGTGGAAGGAGGTTAAGGTGAGGGTGATAAGGTGAGGGTGATAGGCCGGAGTGGGGGTAGGGATGGAGAGGTCAGGAAGATGATTGCAGGTTAGGAAGGTGGTGCTGAGTTCAAGGGTTGGGACTGAGACAAGATGGGGGGAGGGGAAATGAGGAAACTGAAGAAATCTGAGTTCATCCTCACCCTCACCTTATCACCCTCACCTTAACCTCCTTCCACCTATCGCATTTCCAACACCCCTCCCCCAAGTCCCTCCTCCCTACCTTTTATCTAAAAGGTGATGAGAGAGTGGGGAGCGAGAGAAAGCGAGGCAATCAAGAAACTCTTATTTCTTGATTGTCTCTCTTTCTCTCGCTCCCCATTCTCTCATCACCTTTTTCCTCTCCTCTTCCCCCTTTGCTACCCTTCTCCCCTGTTCTCCATTTTGCCTCTGCTTCACCCATCCCCCCCATCCCCCACATATTTTGTCACATAGCACTGGCTTCAGTCTTGGTCATTCACAGCTCCTAATCTCCCTATAATTTCAATATGCACTGTCATTATCACCTCTTTATTGCTACCTTTGTTTCTGGAGCCATGACTCACCTTCTCTCAGCCTAGTATAAATGCCTCTCCATTTCTCCCTTTTTTTAGCTTTGACAAAGGGTCAGCTAGACTCTTTTCTCTCCTTACAGATGCTGCCAGACCTGCTGAGATTTTCCAGCATTTCCTCTTTTGGTTTCAGATTCCAGCATCCGCAGTAATTTGCTTTTATTATATTGCCTCTGTGCCTTTGTAATCACTTCCTTCCAGTTCTTCTCATTCAAGCTTTCCTTTTTGTAATATTAGTCTTTAACTTTTTCTCTTCTGCTCACAAAACAATGTGCTGACTCTTTATTAAAGTGAAAAACTGCTGGAGCTCTAAAACAAAAACAGAAATTTCTGGCAAAACTCAGTATGTCTGGTAGCATCTGTGGGAAGAAAGCAGAGTTTACGATTCAAGATCAGTGACTCTTCATCGGAACGCTACATCTGTTGCTAGACCTGCTGAGTTTTGTCAGCAATTTCTGTTTTTGTTGCAGCTCTTTTCGCTTCACCAGAGCTTGCCCAACAGCTGTTGATTGGTGGGCGTCCTTTTTTTTATATTTCTTATAGTGTCATAGAGACATACAGCATGGAAACAGACCCTTCGGTCCAACCAGTCCATGCCAAACATTATCTCAAACTAAACGAGTCCCACCTTCCTGCTCCTGGCCTATATCCTCCCAAACCTTTCCTATTTATGGACTTACACCAAATGCTTCTTAAACATTGTACTCACAGCCACCACTTCCTCAGGAACTTCAATCCACACGCGAATATCCTCTCAGTAAAAAATTTGCCCCTACGTCGTTTTTAAATCTCTCTCCTCTCATCTTAAAAATGTGACCCCTAGTCTTCAGATTCTCCCATCCTAGGCAAAAGACAGTTACCAGTAACCCTGTCTATACCCCTCAATATTGATGACAACATAGCTCTCCCAGTGTAACATCAGATGGAGTTTTGTGTTTGTTGCTGAGATTGTCAATCTACTTTTGAATGATTTAGCTTGTTTTTTCCCACATTGGCAATTTACTGAAGGACAGCTACCACTGTGTTATTTCTTCTGGTTGCCAAATGCTGTTCTGAGAATGGTAGCTCATGAGTAGTGGTGCCTTTTAGAATTCAGTCCTGACAGAGAACAAAATTGCGAAACAGCCAAGAGTAAATTACTGAAAGAACATAACAAAGTATGAGATAATACTCTTATGATTTAATTGGCAAATGGGAATACAGTGTAAATGATTAAAAATAATGAACAAAGAGAATTAGAGATCTAGATCTAGTTCATGTATATGGTGGCTGGACTTTATCACAAAAGTAGGCATAGATTTTATGAATTAATATTTCATTTAATGCAACAACACGACACAGTAGTCACAATTTCGCACCCATCGTATATGAAAATGCCAACATTAACTCCTATGGAAAACAGAGATTGAAAATATATCTACATTTAACCTAAACGTGAATTAGACATCATCTGGAGCATTAGAGCAGAATTTTTAACCCAAGAATAATACCTGGTAATTTGTTTTAGGTGCTGTAGCTAAGTAATTGACCAAAAGTTATTAATGATTTTATTTTTGAGGCCAACCAAGCCAGAGAAGTGTGAAGAAATTGTAAGGCTAATATCGCCTTGTGAAATAATTGTCATAAATGAAATATACAAGTTATTCCATACTTATTTATTATAGTAAAATTATGCCAGAAAATTATTGCATGATTAAGTATTTGTGAATCTCATGAATTGCTTGTATTGCCAGCAATCGTAGAAGGATAATAAATACTTCACAATTGTAAAACTATCATTAGTTCATGAGCTTTGAGAAGATTTGTATCTCAGGTTGAGGTTCTGGATGTCGGTTTGCTCACTGAGTTGGAAGGTTCGTTTTCAGACATTTCGTCACCATACATGGTAACATTATCAGTGACCCTCCGGATAAAGCAGTGGTAGTATGGCCCACTTTCTATTGCTGTGTTTAGGTTTCATTGGGTTGGCGATGTCATTTCCTGTGGTGATGCAATTTCCTGTGATGATGTCATTTCCTGTTCTTTTTCTCAGGGGGTGGTAAATGGGATCAAAGTCAATGTGTGTGTTAATAGAGTTCCCGTTAGAATGCCACATTTCTAGGAATGCTCATGTGTGTTTCTGTTTAGCTTGTCATAGGATAGATGTGTTGTTCCAGTCAAAGTGGCGTCCTTCCTCATCTGGATGTAAGGATACTAGTGAGAGTGGGTCATGTCTTTTTGTGGCTAGTTGATGTTCATGTATCCTGGTAGCTAGTTTTCTGCCTGTTTGTCCAATGTAGTGTTTGTTACAGTTCTTGCAAGTATTTTGTAAATGACATTAGTTTTGCTTGCTGTCTGTATCGGGTCTTTCAAGTTCATTAGCTGATGTTTTAGTGTGTTGGTGGGTTTGTGGGCTACCATGAGGCCAAGGGGTCTGAGTCATCCGGCAGTCATTTTCATCCATCCAACCCAAACTTTGGGTCCTCTACTTGCATGGACCTTTGTCATCACTAAATGAAACAAGGCCATCAATAATACCCTTACTGGCATAAAATTCACTAAAGAGGAGGAAAACAGCAACAAACCGCCATTCCTAGATATCGCAGTAGAGTGAACAGCCAATGGGGAGTTCAAACAAGTGTCTACAGGAAAACAACACATTTAGACTAAATACTGAACTACAGAAGCAATCATCCCAACACCCACAAACAAAGCTGCATTAGAACATTATTTCAATAAGCCACCACACACTGCAGCACAAAGGAACTACAAAGAGCAAAGGAAAAGCATCGATACAGTGTATTCAAAAAGAACAGGTACCCAATGAACACAGTCTTCTGATTTCTCAGCAACAAACCCAAACAAGCAGACAAAACACATCCAGAAACTCTAGCCACTCTCCCCTACATCAAAGACACCTTGGAAATGACTGCCAGACTGCTCAGACCTCTTGGCATCATGGTAGCCCACAAACCCACCAACACACTAAAACATCAGCCAATGAACTTGAAAGACCCTATAAAGACAAGCAAACCTGATGTCATTTACAAAATACCTTGCAAGAACTGTAACAACACTACATTGGACAAACAGGCAAAAAACTAGCCACCAGGATACATGAATATCAACTAGCCACAAAAAGACATGCCCCACTCTCACTAGTATCCTTACATACAAATGAGGAAGGACACCACTTTGACTGGGACAACACATCCATCCTAGGACAAGCCAAACAGAGACACGAATGAGAATTCCTTGAAGCATGGCATTCCAACCTGAACTCGATCAACAAACATATTGACTTGGATCCCATTTACCACTCCCTGAGAAAAAGAACAGGAAATGACATCATCACAGGAAATGGCTTCACCACAGCAAATGACATCACCAACCTAACAAAACCTAAGCACATAAATAGAAAGTGGGCCATACCACCAGTGCTTCATCTGGAGGCTCACTAATGATGTTACCTAGTATAGTGACGAAATGTCTGATAACGAATCTTCCAGCTCAGTGAGTAAACTTACATTCAGAACTATAATTAGTTTTTTTATAGGTAGTTTAATCCTTCTTTCAAAAACTGCAGGAGTTTTCTGTTCAACTATAATTGCTTCAGAGTCAGGCGATCTATTGAATCAAAGAATCATAGAAAGTAGAGTATGGAAGAGGCTCTTCTGCCCATCAAGTCTCTCCCTTCAAAAAAATGTATTAGTACCTATACTCGTTCCTACACTAGCCTTGAATGTTTATCCAAGGAATGTTTTAAAGGTTGTGAAGTTACCTGCCTCAGCTACCCTTGCAGACAGTACATTCTACACATCCACCACCCTCTGTATAAAAAAGAAATTCCTCATATCTCTTCTAAACGTCCTGCCTGGCTCATGATCAAGTTCAAAAATATGTAAAAGTTGTTGTTGTTCTTCTGAAGTATTAACTAGAACTTCATCGATTATACAGACTGTGTATATAAATAAAGAATTTATGTCAATCAGCCATATATCTAAACAAACACTTAACAGATTTAAATCTGATTGAGTGCCTTGGTTCCTCCCTTGAATAAGTTTTCAAAGACCAATGAAACCACTCATCATCATAAACATGAATACGATTTGTTCCGATATGCCAATTTTTTATTAAGGAAACCAATTTGAAAACTAATCCACAGAAAAAAAATTGTCATCTTCACAGATGTCATAACAGTTATGTTAATATAGCTGCTAAGTTAATGCATCACCATGTGGTTCATGAAACATTAAGAAAGCTATCATGTTTGCTGACTCATATGACATGACTGATAACTGGGGGCCTCTTAGAAAATTAGTTGAACACTACTGTGTTCTCTTTATCTATTCACTGTCAACTTTATATTAAAGTACAAGGTTACCATAATTATTTAGAGTGCCGTGAGCATATCTTACTTTCCTACAATTGCAGAATCCTATCCAGAACTGTCAAGTAGAGAGTGATTATTAGTAAGATACTCACTGGCCCTCTTCAGGCATTGTTCAGTTATAGCTGTCATAGTTAACACTGACTGGTATCAGACAAAGCACAATTTTAAGAAAAGTGTGCTGCAGCAGTACAGCCAAATTGCATAATGATGTTTATTAAACAATGATATTGAAAGAATAAGAATTGACTTTCAACACTTGTTTCATATGAGCACTAAGATTCAGCAGCAGTGTTCAGATGCCTAGACTGCAGGATTTAATCTTTTATCCCAAAATATATAAATTGGGAATAAGTAGGCTTGAGGCCTACACCCTGATGAGCATCCATGCAGTAACAGTCAAGCACAGTAATATCAGCCAAATGATTCTCCTGGAAAGCTGCTGTACACTTCAATTATTACTGAATAAGTTTTTCAAAAGTAGCATTTTAAACATCAAGTTTTTGCTGAAGTAGTACAAGTGAGATTACTTTTAATGCTTCATTGGTCTCATCTACAGTATTTATATTAGTCAAATGTAGCATTCAATTCATGATAATTAGATTAAGACACAGCTCCTGATATATTGCTCTTATCTTATGAAGTAATTTATTCTATGGCCTGTAAACTGTGTTGTGGAAATTACAATGATCCATATTTAAAGTTACTTTGTCCATTATACTAACTGACCATTAACTCTAAAGGACTTTAAAGAATTAATAATAATTAAAATAGTGGACAAAAACCTATAATGTGAGATTTTTTTAACATCAGCATTATGTTATGATAGGACAGCTTGTTTCCGAGTAGATATGTTGAAGAAACCTAACAGCAGAAATTTCCTTCAAGGTTATTGTTCATCGGTGTTCTTGCTTTCACAGAAATTCAACAAAGTGTTTATTATATTTGTAAATGGAGGTTCTGTATTGGTGCTAGAAGATAGCTTTAATTCCCACTGCACAAGATAGTGTGGGATTAAATGGTCAAAGTTGAAAAACATAGATGTGATGGATATCTATGTACTTAAGGGAATTGAAGTGTTTTGCAGGAAAGTTTGATAATGTGAAGAGAATTCATGATAGATGAATTGAATGGTACATGAATCCGTGGGAACATATTCCTCATTTGTTACTTCTTTAGACATGGCTGGCCCTCATTTAGAATTCGTTACACTATTTATTGTACTATTGCCACAAACTTTATATATTTTTTATGGAAACTTTCATTGGATGCATGATTTTTCATTACTCACATGGAATTTTTAGTTCTCCATGAAAAGTGAAATGGTCGTGTTGGGATTATAAGCGTTTACTTCTCATTTTCATCAAACTCTGCCTCTGTGATTCATGAAGCTAGCAAATTTAATATTTATAAAGTACCATCTTTAGCATTGACTTCATTACTTTAAATGCCACATTTTAAAAGCATAAACCACAGAATTCAGCTCCTTCATACCAGTGATGACAGAAATAAAGCAAATGTTTGACATGAAGAATAATGGGGGAAGCTGATCATGGCCATTTCCTGTGAAGGGTGCATCACTCTCCATGTTTTTGAGGGAGATAACATGGATATGTGCTTGATCATGACATCTTTCAATATTGAATGCTCGTTTGATCAGTATTAACCTTCTATTTTAGACAATGCCGTCTGAAATAATATTCTCTCTTAAACTGAGGCTAAACATGATCCAGCTGCATAAGGGATCCTCAATCAGTGCTGTTTAAAACTAGCATCATCCAAATGGAAGGTTAGCTTTGTTACTAATACAAAGTTTAGGATATTGCTTTGTTTTGGATCAGTCTCGTTAATTGAAGGTAAAAATGAAGAAGTGAAAGGGTTATTATGGCTTACTCTGATTTCTGCTCAAAAATAAGCTTTGATGGTTTGATTCCCCTCTAGGGACTTGCTGAGGAAGAGCAAGATGTACACACCAGACATCAATGGCATTTGGGAGAAAGTGAGGACTGCAGATGCTGGAGACCAGAGTTGAAAAATGTGGTGCTGGAAAAACACAGCAGGCCAGGCAGCATCCGAAGAGCAGGAGAATCGACGTTTCTGGCATAAGCACTTCTTCAGGAATGAGGCTGGTGTGCCAAGCGGGCTGAGATAAAGGGTAGGGGGGAGGGAATTTGGGGGAGGGGCGTTGGGAATATGATAGGTGGAAGGAGGTGAGGGTGATAGGCCGGAGAGGGGGTGGGGGCGGAGAGGTCGGGAAGAAGATTGCACGTCAAGAGGGCGGTGCTGAATCCGGGGTTTGGGACTGAGATAAGGTGGGAGGAGGGGAAATGAGGAAGCTGGAGAAATCTACATTCATCCCGTGTAGTTGGAGGGTTCCTAGGTGGCATTTGCACTAACTGTGGATAAAATATTAGTTCCTAGATCTCACAGAGAGATGTCAAGAATATCAGTGTTTTGAAAAGAATAATACTTTAGTTGCTTATTTAATTACAAGAAATAATGGGACTGGGGAACTAGGGATAGCTAATTAGCATTTCTACCTGGGTACAATTATCATGTGATTCATTTTATGATGGGAAAAGTCCTGGAAAGCTATTATGACATGTGTTGTAAACTTCTCTGGGATAATCCCTGAGCCAGACAGACAAAAGTTAGCCTGTAATAATGTGAGAAGGGGGAGGGAGCGTGAAAGAGAGCAAGGAAGAGAGCATAGAGAGAAAAAAACAGCCAGTTCTGTACCAGAAGTAGAGATAATGCTGGCATTAGTATTCAACACAAATAAATGGCTGAGAATTTGCATGTAATAGAAGAGATCAACTTAATGATAATGATTTAAACAAGGCTGCAAGATTTGCCTTGAGGGAAAGTGCTTCTGGGGTAACTGTTATTGCGAAAGCCAGTTCTGGCAAATGGAGCAAAATATCAGCAAAAGCAAAAAGGAAGCGTGTCACTGGAGGAGGGGCTAGCTTTGGAATGACCTCTGTAGTACATGCAAACAGGGAATTAACTTTTGAATTTGATCCTGCATTCTGACTGCCAGCATGCAGGTTCCCTGAGCTCTCTGCACATCTTGCCAGGGTCACTGATGTAGGGAGTACGTGTTTGAAGTTGGGGTGTGGGGAAGATGCTAATAAGTTAATCTTTAAATTTGTAACCAGCCACAGTTAAAGGCTTGTGCTGGGAGAATGAATTCTGAGCTGACAGTTATTACTTTGAATGCCAATATTGACTTTTTGGAAGTAACTATTCCTGGCAGCGGGGGCCTGCAGGTTAAGGCCTCCCTGTACATGGATGACGTCGCTGTTTTCTGCCCGGATCCGCTGTCCGTGCACAGACTGATGTGCATATGTGACCAGTTCAAACAGGCCTCGGGGGCCAACGTAAACCGAGGCAAGAGCGAGGCCATGCTCTTTGGGAACTGAGCCGACCAATCCTTGATCCCCTTCACCATCAGGACCGACCACCTGAAGATGCTGGGTATTTGGTTCGGGGGGGCTGGGGCGTGTGCCAAGTCTTGGGAGGAGCGTATCAGCAAAGTGAGGCAGAAACTGGGCAGATGGAAGCAATGGTCGCTCTCCATCGCGGGAAAAAACCTGGTCATCAGGTGTGAGGCACTGTCATTGCTGTTATACGTGGCACAGGTCTGGCCTATTCCCAGAACTTGTGCCGCTGCAGTCACCCGGGCCATCTTCCAATTTATATGGAGATCAAAGATGGACCGGGTCCAAAGAGACTCGATGTATAAAGATCTGGGCAATGGGGGGAAAAATACACCCAATGCCACCCTCACCCTGATGGCCACCTTTGTGTGTGGCTGCATCAAGCTGTGCATGGATCCCCGGTACGCAAACATCAAGTGTCACTACGTACTGAGGTTCTACCTGTCCCCGGGGTTGTGAAGGATGGGCCTGGCCTCGCTGCCGCGGAACGCTCCGAGTAGTTGGACCGTTCCGTACCACCTGTCATTCGTGGAGAAGTTTATGAAGAAAAACACCTTTGACCACAAGTCCATCAGGAACTGGTCAGCACGTAGTGTCCTTGAGACCCTTCGGGAAAAGGAGAGGGCGGATCCTATCGAGCGGTTCCCTGAGCAGACTGTCATCGCCAGAACTTTCCAACAAGCACCAAGACATGGCTTGGCTGGTGGTGAGAAGGGTTCTGCCTGTTTATGCACGTCCGGACTCTCAGCCGCACTGCATGCTGCCCTCGAAGTGGCTGCGGGGGGGTCAAGACTGTCACACACCTCCTTCTGGAATGTGCCTATGCAGAAGAAGTCTGGAGAGGAATGCAGTGGTGTTTATCGAGGTTCGTCCCGAGCAGTGCCATGATGCGGGACACCATGCTCTACGGTCTGTCCCCCAGGACGCACACCGAGACGAACATCAACTATGCCTGGAGGATCATCGAACTTGGTGAAGGACGCTCTCTGGGCGGTCTGAAACCTGTTGATCTTCCAGCTGAAGGAGTTGACCCTGACTGAGTGTTGCAGACTGGCACATTCCAAGGTCCAGGACTACGTGTTGAGGGACGTGCTGAAGCTTGGGGCAGCTGCCGCCAAGGCGCGGTGGGGAAAGACCACCGTGTAACATCTGCCTGCCTAAGAAGAACAGGGGGCCCACGCAGTCATTTGGGCTCTGCTGATGCCTCAGCTAAATATATGGATATATGATTGATAAATGTACAGACCTGTACATACAAATGATAAATTCTGCTCTGTATGGCATGACCAACTGTACAGACCATCAAAATATTTTATGAATAAAGTATATTTTTGAAATTAATAAAAGTCTTAGGCTAGCTGTCAGCCTTCTCTGCAGCTTGGGTGCAGCTTATGAAGCAGTGACCTAAAGCATCAGGAGCCACACCAACAGCTGCAGCAACAACAGCAGAAACAATAGCTGCTGTCTGAATATTTCATTCCACAGGACAGATAGAGAGCTGTCCCGCCCAGGAGGTGATACCTCAAGTACAGACTCTTCAGAAAGGGGAAAAGCTCCCTCAATATGACAGAATCAGACTTTCCCAGCAGAGTCTGCAATTGCAGATATCTGCAGCCTCCTGGGATCTAGGCATCTTTTTCATTTTTTTCTTAAGTGGCCAGTTGGGTATGCGATGCCAGTTATGATTAATGTCACCACAGCCTTGAACTTCTTTGCCTCAAAGTCCTTCTAAGATTAGGCAGGTAATATCTCAGGATTTTTCAATTGGCTGGCAATAATCTGATCAACAATATCTTATTTTCCAAAGCTGTCACTTATGTACACTTTGCTATGGATGATCAGTCAAACAAAGGCAGTGGTGTCTTCACCACAGTAACTACATTCTCATAGGTGCACCAATACATTGATTGCAAGAGTTTTTGTTAGACATGCGAAATTCCATGTCTGTACCATCTTGATTTGTTTGTAAACACCAGAAAGTGATCATGCCTGTGTGCAGTAGATATCCAGGAAGCTGCCTTGATTCATTTATTCTCTGGCAGTAACATCTCCCACAGGCTTTGTATTTTTCACATAGCCTCAGCAGCTTGCTCCTGGGAATGGAACGGTTACCCTCTGAATATCTTGGAGCTGACTCCTGCAGGAAACCCTGTCAGTGAGTCAAACCAAAGATTTAACAAGAGAACCATCACCACTAGGACCATAATAAAATGCCCATTGAGTTGGTCAAGATGTGAGTTCATGTCAGGCATGATCTGGAAACACTCTATAATTTGTTCCCTGAAAGGTGTACAAGTTTTTTGTGACACGTCATGACTCATTGGTATATAGCACACAGGAAATCAAGGTCTGCTAACTTCCAGTGATTCCCCAGGTCATTACAAAAGTTCAAGTTTTTAAAAGAAGTATGCAAAGTCATCAAACAACCTGATTTTCAGACCCAGGTTGACAGAGAGCATGGACCAGGTTTCTGTAGTTATTATGGGTTAGTACAATTTAAAACTCTGAAGTTCGAATAAGCTTCCCTTTATAGATTCACAGGCAGACAAACACAAACATGGATTAAGAAAAACCTAGGTGAAGATTTAACTGGTAAAACAGTTCCACGGGCTTTGTTCACAAGATCTATTAGGATAATTCTTGCTGATCCAAAGGTTTCTCCTTGTTCTTTTCTTGGAATGCTTCCATTGGTTTGAAAGAAGCACAGGGTGGCTGCTTCACTTATGAAATGTCTCTGACTAGGTCAATTTAGTGACAACATTCAGCATCTGCTGCAGGGCAGGTAACCTGGTTTTCTTCAGATTTAATATGGCTTACTGCAGAGAACTGAAAGAGCGCTTTTCGCTGCTGCAGACTTGCTGGTTTCTCTCCTGGTCTGAGCTAACTTCTCTCTGTCTTGGTCTCAGCTCGAACTGTTCAGCTACCTAACAATCTATTCCATGGTTGTTGAAAGGCAGAGGACCATTGTCATTGATAACTTGTCCCTAGTCCACAAATCAATCAACTTTACTTGTAAACGCTGCCTCTGATTCAGTTTGTCTTTCCTTTGCTGGGATCCACAGCTACATAAACAGAGATCACAATAATAATGAAATCCCTTGCTTTCAAAACATGCAACCATCTTGGTAAATTGCTGGGGTTTCAAAACTGATACACCTACAGTTTTAAAAAGCATAAAAAATAAATACATATGGTTATTCCAATAGTCTACCAATCAGCCATCACACCTCAATGTTTGTCAAGCCATCCATATGAAGGATACTCTTCAGGATAAATAGAGAGTGGAGCAAAGTAGAGATTGTGGAAATGAAGAATTCAAATAAAGTCATTTATTTTAAAATATCAACATAATATATTAAAATTGTTTTTTCCCACCAAAGTGAATGTCCTTGTGCAGCAATCAAGTCTCTCCCATCTACTTCCTATCATACTTATATGATGCAACCATAACGTTTCAACTGAATGAGAGGGAGAGTGTTATATTCCCCTGTTCTAACTCATACTACCCATGGGAGAAATCTGCTGAATTCTGGAGCATGTAATGACACCTATAGAGAGGCAGACCTGATCATCAGGCAGGAGGCATAATGCGAGCCCCTGTCCAGGGCAGGAGTAAATGGACAAAATCAGATACTGGGGCACCTTGAAAAGAACCTAATTTCTATGTGCTCTTTCTCCACTTTCCCACTTATCATACCTGTACTCCAAGTGAGTGAAAATCTCAGATTCCTCAGCTGTATGTTGGTGTAATGTAACAAGGACCTTGAATCACATCATCCACATCTAGCTGAGCAGAACTTGAAATATGCTGATTACCTTAATGGAAGCTTTATGCTGCTGTAACTGTTTCCAGCATTTCTTCCTGTTCACAAGCACTGTCCAATTTATCTATCTCTAAAATGTGTGTTGCTGCACTGCAGTGTGTGCAAGATTCATCCGACAGATCATCACAGAATGTCTGTACCTGCTCTTAGGGCTACTGATTTAGTCTAGCTTCTAGCTCCCTCCATGACAAGCAAAAGACCTATGGAAGGTAAAAGGCATTAGTTATTACAAGCACTGAAAAATGTAACAACATATTTTCAGTTACCAGCAACATCAATTCAACATGAGTGACTGCTAAGTGCTAAGTGGCAATGCATCAATTGAATGTTGCCAGTAGCTTTTTGTTTCATCCTGCACATCTCCAATGTGTGCTCCTTCAATGTTGTCAGGGTAGCAATGGCTGCAGTTCCACCCCCAGCTGTCTGCCTCTCCCTGAAATTGATTGCTGTCTTCACGGGCACTGGGAGAAGGCAGACTTGTGAGATCAAGAATGGCTGGAGAGGGGAGGTAAGGACAACATTTGTAGAGGGTGAATATAAGGCATGTTTGTGAGATTGCACTAATGGGAATGTGACCGTGAGTGCTGATTGCTCAGGTGGGGACCGGAGGAGGGGTCTGGAGCGAGAGGAATACAAGGAAGTGCAAGACGAATTGGTCTGAGAAATGTTCTGCAACAGAATGCACACTCATTGTATGGCGATTGGCACCTGAAGGTGTTACACCATTCACCTATCCTGGCCTCCGAGTTCCTGGATCCTCTTGCTGCCCTGTCTCTAGTTCTCAGGGACTTGCCAGACATTTGGGGATTGGATGATATTCCCAGGTCTCCTTTCCATTTGAATGGTTGCTATAGCTAAAGACATTGATGTCTAATTCAATTATTCTGAATCCTCATGGTCCCTTTAAAAATAAATCCTACCTTTGACTGATATAAACTGTTATTCAACTTTCGTTTCCTCATTGGACAGTATATCAGAAAGTGAGATGGGAATGCCATGAAGGAAGCACATTCCCAACATCCACCCTGCTGATAGTCTGCTTAAGATGATCTACTCAAAGCAGCCTCTCTAAAGATTCTTCTCAATGTGTTTAATGCATGTACTTCACCAAGGAGATGGGCATAAACAAAGCCATTATTTGGAACTGGTTCTGCAGCTTTGGAACAGGTTAATGACAGTGCAACTATAGGCATTTGAAGTGACCATAGCCCTGAATCTTCCATCAGTCAACTCTTCAGGTTGGATCATCTCATTATTTGCCATCTGATGGTCACAAATATTCTATAAATTGGAGAGAAGATTCCACTGTCTTCTCATAACTAGACAGAAACAAGGGAAGCAGGCCTGGAGATTTTCTAGAATACTGGACTGCCCCATGGTAGAGGCAGCTAGCAACCTGACATCCGTGGCCTTGCAAGTATTGCACAGAAATGAGATTGCAAGAGGCATCTTTCACTCAATTTGCAGTTGGTTGGCAATGACACTGAGGAGGTTCAGTTGGAGAATGCCTATTAACCTGACATCTAGTATGACACTTTCATATTGAGCAACTTTATTAATCTAAACATGTTTTTACCACAACATTGATTCAACATGTGGCAACTCAGAAATAATGGCTATCTGCTCTGTATGCAGTTAATAACTACTCTCCACAAACATACCATACATTCAGAACCATGTCAAAACAAGGAATACAATTGAGTAGACCATGCTAAAGCAATTGTGCTGCAGCCTAGACTGCACGTGGTGGACTGGTATATAGTAACCAAAAAAGATCCCATACCTTCAATGTTCAGTTGCTAGGCTGGCCAACATCTGGGAAGTTGACAGTAGTCAAGATGTCTTCATTCTGCATGTATGCACTGTATTCAGCATCACAATGATGATTTCTGGATGGTAAGGGTTATATACTGGCCACATGATGGATGACTACGAGGAACTATACAAAATGGGGAAAGCATGCTGAAATTATGTTTCCATTACCTGAATTATTCTATAGAAGCCCAGCAGTACTTGGCAGAGCAGATATAAAATTCACGATGCTGCATGGGCAGATATGCTGCACAACCTCACCCTTATGAGGGCAAAGTTCTTCCTGCAGCTACTCTGCTCAGCTGAGGTGTAGAAGGAGCAGCAGGAAGAAGAAGAAGAATGATAGAGGGAAAAAGCATTAGCAGAAACCTTTTGGATTGGCTCTTCATCAACAACTCATCCATTGCAATACAAGTATTTGCAACTTGCAATGCAGAAATGGAAATTCTTGGAGACCATACTCTCCCATGCTGTCTTTGAATATTTCAAACGGCAGAATCTGTCATAGAATAAATTACATCACCTATTGCAGTCATAATGTTTAACCTTTTGTCAGTGCAAATTAACTACAACTGGCCTCTCATGACTTTGGTCTATGCCTGAGGTGTGAAGTCATACAATAGTACATTGGCACTGGTTTTATACTACAATCATGTTAAATAGTAGACAGTACAAAATTGGAATGTCATCTACTTCAGAAACAATTGTTATACTTTATTCCTGCATTTCTTTCTCCATACCCTTTGTTGGCGACTATTAAAGTCTATTTTGTTTTCCATTTCCATGGTGGCCAAGTAAAGGGACATGATTAAATGCCAGGTTCATAATACATTTGAGACCCCAGCTAAAGATCGAAAGCACAGAGGAGAACCGAACAAGAAAATAAGAGGGTTAAAGCGAATGCATAAGAATAGATTAGCAAGTATCATAAAGGGGACCCAAACACATAAATAATAAAAAGATACGCACTGGAAGGCGATGACTGATTGAGGGCCAAGAAAGTGATTTTTTTTGCAGAGGCAGAGGACATACCAAATGAATTAATTGCATCAGTCTTTACTAAACAAGAGGATGCTGCTAATGTCACTGTAAAAGAGGAACTGGTGGAGAATTGGATTGAAATAGACAATTGAGAGATGTAAAAATGGTTGACAATGACCCAAAGGTGAAAAGTAATCCAGTCCAAATAGGATGCATAGATAGTTGCTGAGGAATGTAAAGGTGGAAATAACGGACCCTCTTGACACAATCTTCTAATCTTTCTTATATGTGGGAGTGGTGCCAGAGAATAGAAGGATAGAAGAGTATAAAGGCAGTAGGAGTATACTTAAGAGGGAAATCAGGAGGGCAAAAAGGGGATATGAGATAGCTTTGGCAAATAGGGTTAAGGATAATCCAAAGGGGCTTATAAATACATTAAGGACAAAAGGGTAACGAGGGAGAGAATAGGCCCCCTCAAAGATCAACAAGGCAGCCTACATGTGGAGCCACAGGAGATGGAGGAGATACTAAATGAGTATTTTGTATCAGTGTTTACTGTGGAGAAGGACATGGAAGATATAGAATGTGGGAAATAGATGGTGACATCTTGAAAAACATCCATATTACAGAGGGGGTGGTGTTGGATGTCTTGAAATGCATAATAGAGGAAAAATCCCCAAGACCTGATCAGGTGTATCCCAGAACTCTGTTGAAGCTAGCGAAGTGATTGCTAGGCCCCTTGATGAGATAATTGTATCATCAACAGTCACAGTTGAGGGGCCAGAAGACTGGAGGTTGGCTAATCTGGTGCCACTGTTTAAGAAGGGTGGTAAGGACAAGCCAGGGAATTATAGACCAGTGAGCCAGACGTCGGTGGTGGGCAAGTTGTTGGAGGGAATCCTGAGGGACAGGATGTACATGTATTTGGAAAGGCAAGGACTGATTAGGGATAGTCAACATGGCTTTGTGTGTTGGAAATCATGTCTCACGAACGTGATTGAATTTGGTGAAGAGGTAACAAAGAGGATTGAATAGGACAGAGAGGTGGACATGATCGATATGGACTTTAGTAAGACATTCAATGAGGTTCTACGTGGGAGACTGGTTAGCAAGGTTAGGTTGCATAGAATACAGGGAGAATGAGCCAATTGGATACAGAGCTGGCTTGAAGGTAGTAGACAGAGGGTGGTGGTGGAGGGTTGCTTTTCAGACTGGAGGTCTGTGACCAGTGGTGAGCCACAAGGGCTGGTGCTGGGTCCACTACTTTTCACCATTTATATAAATGATTTGGACATGAGCATATGAGGTACAGTTAGTAAGTTTGCAGATAACACCAAAGTTGGAGGTGTAGTGAACAGAGAAGAAGGTTACCTCAGATTACAAAGGGATCTTAATCAGATGGGCCAATGGGCTGAGAAGTGACAGATAGAGTTTAATTTATATAAATGCGAGGTGCTGCATTTTGGAAAAGCAAATCAAAGCAGGACTCATACATTTAATGGTAAGGTCCAAGGGAGTATTGCTGATCAAAGAGATCCTGGAGTGCAGGTTCATAGTTCCTTGAAAGTAGAGTCGCAGGTAGATAGGATAGTGAAGAAGGTGTTTGCTATACTTTCCTTTATTGGTCAGAGTACTGAGTACAGGAGTTGGGAGGTCATGTTGCAGCTGTACAGGACGTTGGTGAGGCCACTTTTGGAATATTGCATGTAGTTCTGGTCTCCTTCCTATCAGGAGGATATTGTTAAACTTGAAAGAGTTCAGAAAAGATTTACAAGGATGTTGCCACGGTTGGAGAATTTGAGCTATAGGGAGAGACTAAATAGGCTGGGGCTGTTTTCCCTGGAGCGTCGGAGGCTGAGGTGTGACCTTGAAGAGGTTTATAAAATTATGACGGGCAGGGATAGGGTAAATAGACAAGGTCTTTTCCCTGGGGTGAGGGAGTCCAGAATTAGAGGGCATAGGTTTAGAGTGAGAGGGGAAAGATATAAAAGAGACCTAAGAGGCAACCTTTTCACGCAGAGGGTGGTGCGTGTATGGAATGAGCTGCCAGAGGAAGCAGTGGAGGCTGGTATAATTACAGCATTCAAAAGGCATCTGGATGGATATATGAATGTGAGGGGTTTAGAGGGATATGAGCCAAGTGCTGGCAAATGGGACTAGATTAGGTTAGGTTATCTGGTCAGCAGATAAGTGGACCGAAGGGTCTGTTTCCACGCTGTACATCTCTATGACTCTATGATTCTATCAACCACCTATTGGATGCATTAAAAATATCCTTCCTGTAATGCTATAGATTACACTGAGATCTCTCACTTCAAACGCAAACATTTTGAAACAGAAGTATTTCCCTGATAAGCTGGATTTAATGATCGTTTTTATGTTCTTGTCATACTTCATGAGCTAACCTTTCACTGTAAATTCCTATGTCCAGATTTGAATTGGAACTGCATTTGTAAACTAGTCATGATCGCTGTATGTTTTATTGCTTGTGATGAGATACTGTAAATTGGTTGTGGTGACACAGTATACTTCAGAACTTTAATTATTGTTCATGGATTGAAAGAATCAGCAATAACCCTGTCTCATCATCATCATCATTGGTGGTCACTCGTGGACATGGATGACTGTCTTCCACTCTCAGGGTGAGTACATAGGTGGCTGTACAGACCAGTATAGCTACTGCAGGCCCTGCTACACTTGGGGCAGAATGTCATCATGGGAAGGGGTGGGTCGGGCATTGGTGCGGCAGCATGCTCCCTTCGCTGTTTTCGCTTGACTTCTACTTTTTTCCGAACTATAAGTCTCGTGGTGCTCAATGCCTTCCCAGATATTCCTCCCCACTTCGGACAGTCTTGGATCAATGATTCCCAGGTACCCTTGGGAATGCAGGGATACTCTCTAGACCTCAAAACTCTATCTCTGAAGGGTTTCCTCTGTCTACCTGGGGCTTGCTGCTGTTTCGGAGCTGGGAGTAGAGCACTAGTTTTGGAAGTCTCGTATGGGCCATGTAGATGAAGTAGGTAAAAACAAGGAATGTAGATGCTGTAAACCTGAGTCTGGATTAGAGTGGTGCTGGAAAAGCACAACAGGTCAGGCAGCATCCAAGGAGCAGGAAAATCGATGTTTCGGGCAAAAGCCCTTCATCAGGAATAGAGGCAGCCTTTATTCCTGATGAAGGGCTTTTGCCCGAAACATTGATTTTCCTGCTCCTTGGATGCTGCCTGACCTGTTGTGCTTTTCCAGCACCACTCTAATCCATGCGGATGAAGTGCCCAGCCCATTGTAGCCGATCAAAGATAGTCAGTGCGTCAATGCTGGGGATGTAGATCTGATTGGGGACGTTGGTGTTGGTGTGTCTTACTTTCTAGCGGATTCACAGCATCTTGTGCAGGCAGTGTTGGTGGTACCGCTCCAGTGTCTTGAGGTGCCTGCTATAGACTATCCATGTCTCCGAGCCACATAGGAGGGCAGGAACCCCCATGGCTCTGTAAACCATGAGCTTGGTATCAGATCTGATGTTGTTGTTCTTGAACATCCTTTCTCTCAGTTGGCCAAAGTCTGCAATACCACACCAGAGGTAGTGCTGGATCTCTTCACAAATAGCTGCTTTGTCCTGTTAGCTAAAACAAATCTGTCTGGAATCAACTGTTAAGGATAAGGACAAACTGTTATACAGGAATTGAGAGCAATTAGCCTTCCTGGCAAGAAGGAGTCGTAGTAGCATAAACAAGCTGTTTCCTGAGAGAGAGGAGGTAATATGATGTTTCATGACAGAAGGGCCATTAAGATTGCCCGCAAAAGGAATGTCCTGAGGTAAAGGGGATAATTGTAGGAAAAGTTGTGTTTTCAGAAAGACAGCTAACACAGATTGTAACAAAGGATAAGGAACTAGTTCTGTTAAGAAGACAAGGTAAAACCTGAGGACTCCATAAATCTCATCAGTGTTACAGCGGAAAGAAACCAAAGGATCGTTAATAATATCACACCTCAAATGTGCAAGAGAGAAAATTGTAAAATAATTCAATTCCAGGAATTTTCAGCAACAGAACTTCAAAGGACAACACTGCACAAGGATTGAACCCTGAACACATCCAGAAACGGATACTATTGGTTGGAGACATAGCCAAATTCCATCATTAATCAAATAATAACTAAGTTGGATTTTGAGGTTTACCTTGCTTACTTGAGGGATCTTATTCTAGTTGCTACATACAAGAAAGTTTAGTAATGGTTTCAGTATTTCGTTGTCAGTGAAATTTCTTAACAAGTTGTCCAGTTAAAGGTAGCTTCTGGTAATTTACCCATAACAGTGGAAACTCAGCCACATCTTGATTCTTCTTTAGCTGAGTTTTATTTTTAATTTTTTTCTGTTACAGGGTTTGTAAATTGCAACCAAATGTTAGCGGTGGAACTATAATTACTCATCCACTTTCTTTAGTGTGTTGAAAATACTTCTTTGTCTTCCAGGGACAGCCCATGATTTGAATGAGGACTAATAATTAAGACCAAATCTGAATATCAGACAAAAATGGTTGTGTGTAGCACATTTTGGAGATGAAATGTTACTGTTTCATTCACACATTGTCAAAAATCCACTCCATAGTACAATAACTGTTTCCTACAATGCATCAAATGAAGACACTAGGATCACAGACTTTTATATACTATAATTTCCATGTAAGCTTGCACTGCAATCTATTTATTAATTAATATTCTATTGCATGTATTTAATAAAGCACTTGTGGTAAAAGTAAATTATACAAATAAACAAACCATTTTAATAAGATAGCAAGACTTATAAAACATCAGTATTCTCCTTCTTGTCTCATCTTTCCATACTGAAATGTACAAGATCACCAAAACTAACAGATTAATATTCTTGTCAAGTAAAGTGGGCATCAAGGATCATTTACTTTGAAAACAAAAACAAACTGGGGAATTAAAATGACTGCTGAATAAATGACAGGATTTGTAGAGTATTTGAAAATTGGGATGTAAAATTGTTATGATCCTTCAAAATGTATTTTTCTTTTTTTCTGGTTCTATTCAAGTTAATTTGCACTTCACATCATATTGTCCTTTGAAGACTAACAAGGTTTTGTGTCTAAAGTATGTATTCTTCCACTTAAACCATCACATTCTACTTCATACCAATATATTTGGAATTGAGTAATATTCTTGCAGTTACAGAACACAATCCCTAATATTTTATTTTGTATTTGTTGATGGGATGTAGGTATTACTCTGAAAGCTAGACTTTATTGTCAGTTCTGATTTGCCCTTAAATTGAATGGTTTGTAAGGGCACTTTAAAGTGCAGTTAAGAGTCAAAGACATTGCTGTGTGTAATGATTGTAAGGGGGTCAGTCAGGTGGCTCATATAGAATATTAATTCCCTGATTGGGGGTGTTAATCTAGTCCAATCAGGGAGCCCTTGTTTCTAGATATAAACAGGAATGTAGTCCATTGGCAGGATGTAACCAGTTGTGTCTCACAAGGACTTGTGTTAGGGCCTCAAAAAAAAAATAAACAGGAATGTTCGGGGATCTGGGGTGGAGGGTGCTGCACGCAGCAGTCCCCTGCAACCGCAGGTTGCGGTGGTTCACGGACTCCCAGCCCAACTGCTTGTTCTGTGGTGCTGTGGAGTCCATGGACCACGTCTATATTGGGTGTGGGCGTTTGCACTCCCTTTTTGATTTCCTTAAAAACCTTCTCCTCTGTTTTTGGCTGCACTTCAGTCCCACGCTCCTGATCTTTGGGCACCCGGTACGGAGGAAGGAGGGCAGGTCTGAAGACCTCCTCGTGGGTCTGCTCCTGGGCCTGGCCAAACTGGCCATTAACAGGTCCAGGCAGCGGGCCGTGGAGGGGGTCGTTAAGGCCGACTGCCTGCCCCTCTTCCGCGGCTACGTTAGGGCCCGGGTGTCCTTGGAGAAGGAGCACGCGGTGTCGACCAACACCCTGGAGTTGTTCAGGGAGAGGTGGGCGCCGCAGGGAGTGGAGTGCATCATTTCTCCCTCCAATTCTATTTTGATTTAGTCCCTACCCTCCCCTTCACTGTTTTTGATCACACAGCACTGCCCTTTGATGAGAAGGGCAGTGCTTGTCACTGGCCACCCGGGTGTTTTTCCTATCTTCCTGGTGGTGGAAATTGAATAAAGATTCGTGCACTTTGTGTCTCTCACTGTGTCTCCCACCTGCACACACACACCATGGGTGCTGGGGATAAAATAAGCACTACCACACTTAGGTGGTAGTGTAAAAGATAAAAATAAATAAAAAATAAACAGGAGATCTCCCCCTTCACTGTTTTGATCACACAGCACTGCCCTTTGATGTGAAGGGCAGTGTTTGTCACTAGCCACCCGGGTGTTTGCCTAATTTGAGTGAAAAAAAAATAAAAAAATAAATAAACAGGAATGTAGTCAATTGGCAGGATGTAACCAGTTGTGTCTCACAAGGACTTGTGTTAGGGCCTCAAAAAAAATACACCGGGGATTCACACACGAAAAAGAAAAAATAAATAAATAAACAGGAATGTAGTCAATTGGCAGAATGTAACCAGTTGTGTCTCACAAGGACTTGTGTTAGGGCCTCAAAAAAAAACAGGAATGTTCGGGGATCTGGGGTGGAGGGTGCTGCACGCAGCAGTCCCCTGCAACCGCAGGTTGCGGTGGTTCACGGACTCCCAGCCCAACTGCTTGTTCTGTGGCGCTGTGGAGTCCGTGGTCCACGTATATATTGGGTGTGGGCATTTGCACTCCCTTTTTGATTTCCTGAAAAACCTTCTCCTCTGTTTTTGGCTGCACTTCAGTCCCACGCTCCTGATCTTTGGGCACCCGGTACGGAGGAAGGAGGGCAGGTCTGAAGACCTCCTCGTGGGTCTGCTCCTGGGCCTGGCCAAACTGGCCATCAACAGGTCCAGGCAGCGGGCCGTGGAGGGGGTCGTTAGGGCCGACTGCCTGCCCCTCTTCCGCGGCTACGTTAGGGCCCGGGTGTCCTTGGAGAAGGAGCACGCGGTGTCAACCAACACCCTGGAGTGGTTCAGGGAGAGGTGGGCGCCGCAGGGAGTGGAGTGCATCATTTCTCCCTCCAATTCTATTTTGATTTAATCCCTACCCTCCCCTTCACTGTTATTGATCACACAGCACTGCCCTTTGATGTGAAGGGCAGTGTTTGTCACTGGCCACCCGGGTGTTTTCCTATCTTCCTGGTGGTGGAAATTGAATAAAGATTCGTGCACTTTGTGTCTTTCACTGTGTCTCATACCTGCACACACACACCATGGGTGCTGGGGATAAAATAAGCACTACCGCACTTAGGTGGTAGTGTGGGGGTTAAAATAGAATAAGAAGAAAAATAAAATAAAATAAACAGGAATGTAGTCAATTGGCAGGATGTAACCAGTTGTGTCTCACAAGGACTTGTGTTAGGGCCTCAAAAATAAATAAATATAAATAAATAAATAAATAAATAAATAAACAGGAATGTAGTCAATTGGCAGGATGTAACCAGTTGTGTCTCACAAGGACTTGTGTTAGGGCCTCAAAAAAAAAATAAACAGGAATGTTCGGGGATCTGGGGTGGAGGGTGCTGCACGCAGCAGTCCCCTGCAACCGCAGGTTGCGGTGGTTCACGGACTCCCAGCCCAACTGCTTGTTCTGTGGCGCTGTGGAGTCCATGGACCACGTGTATATTGGGTGTGGGCGTTTGCACTCCCTTTTTGATTTTCTGAAAAACCTTCTCCTCTGTTTTTGGCTGCACTTCAGTCCCACGCTCCTGATCTTTGGGCACCCGGTACGGAGGAGGGAGGGCAGGTCTGAAGACCTCCTCGTGGGTCTGCTCCTGGACCTGGCCAAACTGGCCATTAACAGGTCCAGGCAGCGGGCCGTGGAGGGGGTCGTTAAGGCCGACTGCCTGCCCCTCTTCCGCGGCTACGTTAGGGCCCGGGTGTCCTTGGAGAAGGAGCACGCGGTGTCGACCAACACCCTGGAGTTGTTCAGGGAGAGGTGGGCGCCGCAGGGAGTGGAGTGCATCATTTCTCCCTCCAATTCTATTTTGATTTAGTCCCTACCCTCCCCTTCACTGTTTTTGATCACACAGCACTGCCCTTTGATGAGAAGGGCAGTGCTTGTCACTGGCCACCCGGGTGTTTTTCCTATCTTCCTGGTGGTGGAAATTGAATAAAGATTCGTGCACTTTGTGTCTCTCACTGTGTCTCCCACCTGCACACACACACCATGGGTGCTGGGGATAAAATAAGCACTACCGCATTTAGGTGGTAGTGTAAAAGATAAAAAAAAATAAAAAATAAACAGGAGATCTCCCCCTTCACTGTTTTGATCACACAGCACTGCCCTTTGATGTGAAGGGCAGTGTTTGTCACTAGCCACCCGGGTGTTTGCCTAATTTGAGTGAAAAAAAAATTAAAAAAAAATAAACAGGAATGTAGTCAATTGGCAGGATGTAACCAGTTGTGTCTCACAAGGACTTGTGTTAGGGCCTCAAAAATAAATAAATAAATAAATAAATAAACAGGAATGTAGTCAATTGGCAGGATGTAACCAGTTGTGTCTCACGAGGACTTGTGTTAGGGCCTCAAAAAAAAAATACACCGGGGATTCACACACGAAAAAGAAAAAATAAATAAATAAACAGGAATGTAGTCAATTGGCAGAATGTAACCAGTTGTGTCTCACAAGGACTTGTGTTAGGGCCTCAAAAAAAAAACAGGAATGTTCGTGGATCTGGGGTGGAGGGTGCTGCACGCAGCAATCCCCTGCAACCGCAGGTTGCGGTGGTTCACGGACTCCCAGCCCAACTGCTTGTTCTGTGGCGCTGTGGAGTCCGTGGTCCACGTATATATTGGGTGTGGGCGTTTGCACTCCCTTTTTGATTACCTGAAAAACCTTCTCCTCTGTTTTTGGCTGCACTTCAGTCCCATGCTCCTGATCTTTGGGCACCCGGTACGGAGGAAGGAGGGCAGGTCTGAAGACCTCCTCGTGGGTCTGCTCCTGGGCCTGGCCAAACTGGCCATCAACAGGTCCAGGCAGCGGGCCGTGGAGGGGGTCGTTAAGGCCGACTGCCTGCCCTCTTCCGCGGCTACGTTAGGGCCCGGGTGTCCTTGGAGAAGGAGCACGCGGTGTCGACCAACACCCTGGAGATGTTCAGGGAGAGGTGGGCGCCGCAGGGAGTGGAGTGCATCATTTCTCCCTCCAATTCTATTTTGATTTAGTCCCTACCCTCCCCTTCACTGTTTTTGATCACACAGCACTGCCCTTTGATGAGAAGGGCAGTGCTTGTCACTGGCCACCCGGGTGTTTTTCCTATCTTCCTGGTGGTGGAAATTGAATAAAGATTCGTGCACTTTGTGTCTCTCACTGTGTCTCCCACCTGCACACACACACCATGGGTGCTGGGGATAAAATAAGCACTACCACACTTAGGTGGTAGTGTAAAAGATAAAAAAAAATAAAAAATAAACAGGAGATCTCCCCCTTCACTGTTTTGATCACACAGCACTGCCCTTTGATGTGAAGGGCAGTGTTTGTCACTAGCCACCCGGGTGTTTGCCTAATTTGAGTGAAAAAAAAATAAAAAAAAAAATAAACAGGAATGTAGTCAATTGGCAGGATGTAACCAGTTGTGTCTCACAAGGACTTGTGTTAGGGCCTCAAAAAAAAAATACACCGGGGATTCACACACGAAAAAGAAAAAATAAATAAATAAACAGGAATGTAGTCAATTGGCAGAATGTAACCAGTTGTGTCTCACAAGGACTTGTGTTAGGGCCTCAAAAAAAAAATAAACAGGAATGTTCGGGGATCTGGGGTGGAGGGTGCTGCACGCAGCAGTCCCCTGCAACCGCAGGTTGCGGTGGTTCACGGACTCCCAGCCCAACTGCTTGTTCTGTGGCGCTGTGGAGTCCGTGGACCACGTGTATATTGGGTGTGGGCGTTTGCACTCCCTTTTTGATTTTCTGAAAAACCTTCTCCTCTGTTTTTGGCTGCACTTCAGTCCCACGCTCCTGATCTTTGGGCACCCGGTACGGAGGAGGGAGGGCAGGTCTGAAGACCTCCTCGTGGGTCTGCTCCTGGGCCTGGCCAAACTGGCCATTAACAGGTCCAGACAGCGGGCCGTGGAGGGGGTCGTTAGGGCCGACTGCCTGCCCCTCTTCCGTGGTTACGTTAGAGCCCGGGTGTCCTTGGAGAAGGAGCATGCGGTGTCCACCAACACCCTGGAGTTGTTCAGGGAGAGGTGGGCGCCGCAGGGAGTGGAATGCATCATTTCTCCCTCCAACTCTATTTTGATTTAGTCCCTACCCTCCCCCTCACTGTTTTGATCACACAGCATTGCCCTTTGATGTGAAGGGCAGTGTTTGTCACTGGCCACCCGGGTGTTTTCCTATCTTCCTGGTGGTGAAATTTGAATAAAGATTTGTGCACTTTGTGTCTTTCACTGTGTCTCACACCTGCACACACACACACCATGGGTGCTGGGGATAAAATAAGCACTACAAAAAATAGAAAAAGAAAAAAAAAAGGAATGTTCTCCCTCCAACTCTATTTTGATTTAGTCCCTACCCTCCCCTTCACTGTTTTGATCACACAGCATTGCCCTTTGATGTAAAGGGCAGTGTTTGTCACTGGCCACCCGGGTGTTTTCCTATAAAAAAGAAAAAAAAACAGGAATGTACAGGTCCAGGCAGCAGGCCGTGGAGGGGGTCGTAAGGGCCGACTGCCTGCCCCTCTTCCGCGGTTACGTTAGAGCCCGGGTGTCCTTGGAGAAGGAGCACGCGGTGTCCACCAACACCCTGGAGTTGTTCAAGGAGAGGTGGGCGCCGCAGGGAGTGGAGTGCATCATTTCTCCCTCCAACTCTATTTTGATTTAGTCCCTACCCTCCCCTTCACTGTTTTTGATCACACAGCACTGCCCTTTGATGTGAAGGGCAGTGTTTGTCACTGGTCACCCGGGTGTTTTCCTATCTCCCTGGTGGTGGAATTTGAAAAAGATTTGTGCACTTTGTGTCTTTCACTGTGTCTCACACCTGCACACACACACCATGGGTGCTGGGGATAAAATAAGCACTACTGCACTTAGGTGGTAGTGTGGGGGTTAAATTAAATAAAAACAGGAGAAAAAAAACAAAATAAAATAAACAGGAATGTCAGAGGTTCTGTTCACTCTGAGAGCTGGCTCTGAGGAAGCTGGAGCAGTGTCAAGGACTATTCACGTGTAAATAAAGGGTGACTTAGTAAGTGGATACCAACCTCTGAGGAGTTATTTCAATAGTGATGTAACCATGCAAAAGTACCTACTAGTTGGAGCCCAAATAAGTACTACAACTGGCTTTATCATTGGGAAACATGGCAAGTGGAGCATTTGAGTTGCAGGGTATTCTAGTGGAAATGGATTCCCTTGCCAGTCCATGAGCTTGGGAACACCACTTGAGTGAAGGCAATTGCACAGTCTCACACAGGACATATCCTGAATAGAGGGACACTAGATCAGCCCACAGCAAAACCCCAAAACAAAGCTAAGCCACGGGCAAATGGTTAAAATTTTCTTAAGGATACAGGCCACAAACCTTTGTTGTTGCTGTTTGGATGCATCCTTGAGATAGCAAGAGTCCCACTGGACTTAAATTGAGTAAGAGAACTCATAGCTGAAAATGTGTTGCTGGAAAAGCACAGCAGGGTAGGCAACATCCAAGGAACAGGAGCCCTTCTTGGGCTCATGCCCGAAACGTCAATTCTCCTGTTCCTTGGATGCTGCCTGACCTGCTGTGCTTTTCCAGCAACACATTTTCAGCTCTGATCTCTAGCATCTGCAGTTCTCACTTTCTCCTCCTAAGAGAACTCATAGGTCAGTAGCCAGGAGAGGGCATACTCTGAAAAGTCCACCCACATCTGGTTTTGAACAGTTAAATTGCTGAGCAACATCTAAATTCAAACCAATCAAAATAAACATCTGGTTAAATGGTCACCTGGTTCTAATGGAGGTCAATTCTAGCACAACCATGTCAGTGATCACAGAACCAGTGTTGAACAAAATTCACTCTGGGCTCCAACCCTTAAGTTTGTGCAAGACCTCAGCTAGACTGAGAACTTATACCAGGGAACCATTACAGATTAAGGGGCACAACTTCAGTTCCAGTCTAGCAATAGTCAAGAGAAATTGTCATTTTTCCAGTCCATGTTTGCCACTGCAATAGACACTTCTTGCATACTATGTACAAAGATTTAATACCTTTCCCAGGTGGCTTTGTTGACTGGAGGAAGCCAGGGTTCTGGATGGGTTTTCAATTATTTAAAAATATTCTGAGCTTAATGAATGGATCTAATGCTGCGAATCTGTCATCTAAACAAAGCCTGACAGTTCATAGTCGGTCATCAGTGATTGCTGCATTACCCATGGCAATAACAGTATCACAGCCACTTGCCAACCAATCACAGCACTGTCCTCTCAAACAATGTAAATTGGATTCCCTCCCCCATCCTTACTTCGTTTCTTGTGAATTGTCCTGAGAAGAGCAAGGCAAAGAGCTTCAAAAATGTGGCTCTTTCAGCAATACACAATTTATATAATATGGCAAAATAGAAGTTTTAAGCATAAAATGTGTTATGAGAGAGTTTTGTCTGCTCTTAGCTGCAATTCAGCTGCCTAATCATGTTACAACAACTGTGCATCATTTATTCAGCTGTTGTGAGGAATGGGTGCATTTGTCAAGAGGTTTTAAGAGTGATTTAACAGCGTCTTAGTTTTACAATACGCCTTATGTGTTCTGTTTATTAGGTGGACAGGAGGTGATATGGTGAGGGAAGTGAGGGGGTTGGGGTGAGGGTAATGAGAGGTGTAAGGGTGAGGGGGGGATTTACAGTGGTCAGACAGTTCACCTGTAGTTTGGTGAAGATGACTGACCTAAAGATTTTGGAAACGGAGGTGGGTCTTTTAACCTGCAACTTAGGATCTTCTAGGGGTTCCAGACCCAACCTGTTAGCGACTTTGAGGCAGAGAAAGAGTTGTGGCGCCTCCTGATTCCTGCTTCTAACATAAAAATCCAGCCCCCAATATCAAAGGTTTGAGGAATGATGAAGGAAAAATGATTGGAAAAAAATTTAATTGGATTTCAGATAGTCAACGTTGTTTTGTCAAGGGCAGGTCATGTCTCACAAACCTCATTGAGTTTTTTGAGAAGGTGACCAAGCATGTAGATGAGGTTCGGGCAGTTGACGTGGTATACATGGACTTCAGTAAAGCCTTTGATAATGTTCCACATGGTAGGCTGATGGAGAAAATGCAGAGGCATGGAATTGAGGGTGAATTAGCAGTTTGGATTAGAAACTGGCTTTCTGGAAGAAGGCAGCGAGTGGTGGTTGATGGAAATATTCAGCTTGGAGTCCGGTTACTAGTGGTGTGCCATAAGGATCTGTTTTGGGACCACTGCTGTTTGTCATTTTTATAAATGACTTAGACGCAGGCATACGTGGATGGATTAGTAAATTTGTAGTCGATGGAGTAGTGGACAGTTTGGAAGAATGTTACAGTTTGCAGGGGGACTTGGATAAACTGCAGAATTGGGCTGAGAGGTGACAAATGGAGTTCAATGCAGCTAAATGTGAGGTGATGCCCTTTGGGAAGAATAACAGGAAGGCAGAGTACTGGGTCAATGGAAAGATTTTTGGTAGTGTGGATGTGCAGAGGGATCTTGGAGTCCATGTGCATAGATCTCTGAAAGTTGCCACCCAGGTGGATAGTGCTGTGAAGAAGGCTTACAGAGTGTTAGGTTTCATTGGCAGAAGGATTGAGTTCCGGAACCACAATATCATGCTCCAACTATACAAAACACTGTTGCGGCTACACTTGGAATATTGTGTACAGTCCTGGTCGCTCCATTACAGGAAGGATGTGGAAGCATTGAAAAATGTGCAGAGGAGATTTACCAGGATGTTGTCTGATCTGGAGGGAAGGTCTTATGAGGAAAGGATAAGAGACTTGGGAGGAAGGTCTTATGAGGAAAGGATAAGAGACTTGGGTTTGTTCTCATTGGAAAGAAGGCAGCTAAGGGGGGATTTGATAGAGACATATAAGATGATCAGAGGATTAGATAGGATAGACGGTGAAAGTCTTTTTCCTAGAATGATGACGTCAGCTTGTACAAGAGGGCATAACTACAAATTGAGGGGTGATAGATTCAAGACAGATGTCAGAGGAAAGTTCTTTATGCAGAGAGTGGTAAGGGCGTGGAATGCCCTACCTGCTAATGTAGTCAACTCAGCCACATTAGGGAGATTTAAACAATCCTTAGATAAGCACATGGATGATTTTGGGATAGTGTAGGGGAACGAGCTGAGAATAGTTCACAGGTCGGCGCAATATCGAGGGCCGAAGGGCCTGTTCTGCACTGTATTGTTCTATTGTTCGATAATACAGATTTTCAGTCTGGAAAGCAGGTACTTTTAAATTACATAATAAATTACGTAATATTATGTAATAAAAGTATACAAAATAGAAAAAAATGGAAGAGATAAATCCAGTAAATCACTTTGGATAGACTGATTCTGTGTGGAAGGTATCCATTGTAAGTGTGTGCACATCTACACTGGAATAGAAGCAAAAAATGCTGGAAATTCTCAGCAGGTCTGGCTGCATCTGTGGAAAGCGGAACCTAGTAAGCCTTTCAGATTAGAAATAGAAAGAGGCAAAAGACTTTATTCTGTGCAAAGCAATATCATTAGCAACAGCTGTCCTTTAAAAACAAACATAAAAGGAAGCAGAAGTTATATGGTCTGAAATTTCTATACTTTACATTGAATTGTAAAAGGTATTCATGGTATTCCAACTCAAACAAATAAAAGATTGATTTAGGGTGAATACCAGAAACCATTTTACACATCCAAGAATTGATATTGAATTCCATTACAATTTGGATGTAATATGAAAAAAGAATGAAATAGATTCTACAATTAATATGGAATTTCTGGGTATTTCTAGATGGATGATCCAAATGGGGTGAATAACTTACTTATTCATCATTTGATTGTGGTCTTCAGATACAAGCATATGTAAAAGAGGCTTGACCTGCTCACACTGAGGCAAAATAAATAAGTCATGTAAAAAGACAAGTGCAAGGTTTCAATTCTCTCATTAATATTCCAAGGTATGTGTAGTTGCATGGCCAACTTAAAGGCAGGGTGAGGGAAGGAAGAATAATAGACTTTGAAACAGAGCTTGTGGCATGTCTAATGAAGATACTGTCTATTTGCCATAGGAATCAATTGGAAAAGATTACTTTGCCACCCTTTATCAAATCTGTATACTTTTTCACATTTTCAGCCAAGTGTTGGGGTGTTGCAGAGAGAAATTATTTAGTCAGCTATGTCTTTCCTGCACTTTGGATAATTCTTTTCCAAAAAATAATGTCCTTGAAACTTAACAAAAGCAAATTGCCCTTCCCCAATACAACATCAAATATCACTGTCTACTTCAATGGCCTCTTCATTGGTGAGAAATACCATAGTTCATACCTGATGTTCAAAACTTCGCTCCACTTTCACATAGCACTGTCACAAACCTCAAAATCACATATCAAGTATTGCATACATTGCCAGCTATTCAAATCATAGAAGTTCTCCCAATGTTTGAATGTTAATGTAGAAATTCATATTTCTGTCATGCAAGTACATGTTGATGCCATGTATATTCATAATGCAGTAATTGTAGCTGTGGGCATAAAAGTTCAAAGGGCTTTCTCACTCTTTCACTAGAGCAGATTATGAGAATTGCTGGGGTGTATGTTCAGGGAAGGCTATCAAACCCTTTTACAAACTCAATGATGTCCAGTTTACTGAGAAAGCAACAAACTTGGAAAGAGGAAATTTTTCCTTTAAATATCATTGATGGTAGGTCCTTCCTGCCATTGAAAACATGTTCAGATGTAGCAAGGTCAGAGACATTCGACAAAGTGTTAAATGTGAAACTGGGACAGCTGCAGTCAAATCAGCATGAGACACTATGTGGTGTCACAATCTGCCTACCCTGGCCCACACTCTTAATGCTAATGTTCTACTGTTATGATACAGGGATAGCAAGGCAACTAAATCATCCTACCACTGTATTTGTAACACAGTGAAATTGAAATATTCAATGACACTCAAAAGTGCTCAATTACACCTTAACCATACTTTATCAATAACAGATCTTGGATACCAAGTTTATAACTTAAACAAACATTAACAATTTATGGTTAAGAATGTAACTTCAACAGAACACAGATTAGCTACAAAGCAATCTAATCAATATCACCGATCTAAGCCTGATCTTCGTTGATCATAAACTCACATCCTCACACTGATAGACAGAAAACACAGTTATGGGATGAATTCGAAAAGAAAATAAAAGAATCATAATTTGCCAGTTTGATAACTGTTTCGATGAAAAATGCCACACTTTCATGAATTCCTTGGATGATGGATTGTATTACAGTTACATGAATTGTATAACTTTTTATATTTAAGGAGAAATATATCTTTAATTGGTGATAGCTTGAAGGTTCATGGTGAGTGGACAGGAAAGTGGAATTAATACTGAGATGAGATCAGCCATGATTGTATCAAATGGTAGAGCAGGCTTGAGCTGAATTGTCTACTCCTGTTCCTCATTCTTATGTTCTTATTTTTCTTGAATTCTGAAGTCAATGGTCAAAGCAAACAGCTTCCTTCGAGCTCTGGAGGCTTTTATTTTTATTTCTTACCAACTGGGATCCTTTGCTCAGAACTTTTAACAAGTCAATAACAGGAGAAAAAGTAAAGAGATCAAAACCGAAAAACAACCACAGTTTAGGAGCATTCAAAACAAAACTCCCTCCTGCTCAAAACCCAGTCAGAGGCAATGCACTGTTTGTTTTTCTTTTTAATTGTCTCTGTGTTTGGCTGGCCAGCACCCGTCCTTCCTTGATTGACCAATTCAACATCCAAACAGCTGCCATAGCCATAGCTCCATTAATCATAGCAATGTCTCGATACTGAAGCATCTACAGTGTTCTTGGATCGATAATGAAACTACATTATCTTTCCAGGCTAATTCCCAACAGCAAACATTTTTTTTTATGCTCCCCTCTTTTATTTTGAAATAAGCTGTTGATCAAAGTTCAAAGTTCAATTCTCAACTTCAATTCATAGTTTCAATCTAAAAATGAGTAAAATAAAAGTAAAATAGTGAAGGTCTCAACATTACGAACTACAGCAGTCAGCTTGGACCTGAAATGACACCTATTGTTCTGAACAAATCAATGCTCTGCAAGTGAATTTTGTAGCTGTTTTATAAAAATTTCCAAACTTTTTTTCTTATTTTCCCAGCAGAATGTTAACGCTCGGTGCAGTTCTCAGCAAAGATCAAAAAAACATTTTTTTACACTTGGCTGCTATACTGGTTTCAGTTCTTATAGAGCCGTGAGTGAATTTTCAATAGCAAAGTCATGAAAATTTTAATGAAAGACAAACTTGAAAGTTCAGTTTAAATTTATTTTGTTCAGTCCATAAAGTTGAGCATAGTTCTTTTCTTGTTTGCAGCTCTCTCAACAATTCCACCTGATAAAATGAACTAAAATTAGCAACCAGTGGTAGGTGCATTGACATTATTTTTGAGTACTTACTTTAGTTACTTTACTTTTTATATTCTACCATAGCTGTTGATATCCTTACTAAAGGTGATACCACTCATATGATGATTCATATTTTCATATTCACTCGGTGGCAAACTCTCTCTGTGGATTTTTGAAAAGGAATGGATGGACTTGCCATCCTTCTAAAGTGACACATACATCATCTGCAGGCTTCAAGAAGACATTATTCACTGATGCAATGAAATTAGGCACCAGGCAGGAAATTGAAGATTTCTCAGGTCTGAAAGGAACTGTTGATATCATCGAAAATCTCCTCCAAGTCAGTTTCCCATCTTTTGATAGAATTCAGCCATTATCTCATTCTTCAAACTGAATTATTTCAGAGATTGCTCCTTGTGTATATATATGTAATTTATTTTGTATTAGTAGTACTATTTCCAGTGGAAGGTTTACACAATTGAAATATCAACATATCTCTGTATTTATGCTTCTAGACACTTTAATGAACTGGATCATGGCCTCTCCTCAAACTTTTGTACTCTGGTTATCTTTAGTTCTATGAATCTCACCTCATAGTGTAGGATTTTGCTTCAAGATGATATTTCTTATCCAAAAGCTTTCCCTGTCCTTTTCAAGGAAGCTTCGGCCTAACCTTTCACAATAGTCTAAATTTCGAAATTGAATGAGAGATTCCTCAGTGATATCATGGGACAGAAAGTGATTGACATCCACCAATTATAGCCAACTTCCTTTGTCAACAATATGACTCCAAAGAATGGAAAGTTTTCTCCCCATACCCACTGACACTAGTTTTGCTAGTGATTCACAAAGCCATAAGCAATTCAATGCAACATTGAGGTTAGGGCAGTCACTTTCACCTTACTTCTGTAATTCAGTCCTTTTTTCTCTAGAAAGAGGACTGAAATCAGGAGCTGAGAGGTCCTGGGATCAATGAACAAGTGTTGCTTAATAGCACTGTTGACAACCCATTACATCACTTTGCTGATGAGCATAGAATGATAGGATGGCAATTGCTGCATTGGGTTTGTCTGACATTTTGTGCATGGGATACACCTGGGCAATTTTCTACATTGCCAGACATATGCCAATTTTGTAGCTGTACTGAAATAGCTCCGCGAGGGGTGTGGCAAGTTCTGAAATACACATCCTCAGTAATTTTGCCAGAATGTTTTCAGTTTCCATAACCTTTGCGGTTACCAATGCCTTCAGTCATTTCTTGATATCTGATTGAATGAACTGAATTGGCTGAAGGCTGGCATTTGCAATACTGGGGATCACTGGAGATGGCTAAAATGGATCATCCATTCGGTACTTCTGGTTGAATATAGATATATATGTATCAGCCTTGTTTTTTGTACTAATGTACTGGGCATCATTATGGCAATGCAGATATCTGGGGATCCTCCACCATCTCTTAGGCGTCTAATTGTCCAGCAACATTCACACTGGATGTGGCAAGACTTAGCGTTTAAATCTGAAGTACTGATAGCGAGATAGCTCGGCGCTGTCTTTGCATACTGCGCCTGCTATTTAGCTATTTTGTAGCTCCACCAGGCTGACACCTTGTTTTTAGGTATGCCTAATGCTGCTCCAAGCAGGCCCTCTTGCAATCTTCATTGAACCACAGTTGAATGCCCAGCTTGATGGTAATGTTGGTGTTGGGTACATGACAGGCCACGTGATTACAAATTGCGGTTGAAATTTGCTCTGCTGATGGCCCACATTGTCAAATCAATGCCCAAGTTTGATTTGCAGATATGTCCATAATCTGTTCCATTTATCAAAGTGGTAGTGCCACTCAACATAATGAGGCATCATCAATTTGAAGGCAAGACTCTCTAGACAACAACGATGCAGTGATCACTTCTATAAATACTGTCATGAGCAGATGCATGTGCAACAGGTGGATTGTTGAGCAGCCCATTGCTTTTCATAGACACAATCAAGTAGCTCAGTACTTACTCAGTGGTGCTACTGAGTCACTCTTGATGATGGACCTGAAGGTCCGCATCCAGTTAATTTTGTGTCCTTGTTCCCCTCAGTGCTTGTTGCAAATAATCAGTTATCATCACTGCTTCTACCACTCAGTGAACAGTGCGATCCTGATCATTGTCACCACTGTGCAAAACCTTCTTCCTCCTATTTACCTTGCATCTCTTACCCAAAACTTATATCTACTTTCCCTAGTAATTGTACCATCAACTAATGGCAAGTTGCTCCAAGCCCATCTTATCCAAACTTTATATAATCCTCTATTAAATCTTCACTTGAACTCCTTTGTTTACCTGACATTGTAACAAACACTGCCACATCCTAGGGATTATTGTAATACTCTCTGCATCATCTCAAGAACTCTCACATCCTTCTTAAAGTGTGGTGATTAGAACTGGCATGATATTCAAGTCAGAACTGAATCAGAGATTTACAAAATAACTTCTTTGATTTTGCACTCAATGACTCTAATTATGAGCTCAAGGTCACATATTGTGTCGCTAACCAAGCTCTTGATGTGTGCTGTCACCTTCAAAGATCGATGCACAATTACCCTCTGGTACATACTCTTTAGAACAGTTCTATTGAATCAACATTGCTTACCTCTTCAGCTGAAGTGCATCACCTCATCCCTCTCTGTATTAGTTCCATTCACATGTGCCTGCCCATTCTGCTCACCAATTTGTGTTGCAGTTGATTAGTATCACCCTGGTTGCTTGTTATTCATCCAAGTTTGATGTCATCAGCAAGTTTTGAAACTTTACTTAGTTACCCAATATCCAAGTTATTTATATAAAGTGAAAAATAGCAGCAGTCCTCATACAGATCAATGGGGAACATTGCAATCTACCACCGTCTGAAAAATAACCATTGCTGATATTGTTTTCTGTCTTTAAGCCAATTTGTTTTATATATCTAACTTGACAGTTGCCCTCCTACTCAGGGCCTCAATTTTGTTGAACAGCCTTTTATTTGATGCTTTGTCAAATGTTTTCTTAAGATCTATAATGACAACATCCTCAGCAATCTCTTCAAACTTTTCTGGCATTACTTCAAAAAGTTCAATTAGCTTAATCAAGCAATCTGTTTTTACAAATCCATGCTGCCAATTTTTAATTAATTCAAGCCTCTCCAAGTGAGGAGCAAACTACTGCAGATGATGGAATCTATACTGAAAACAAAAATTGCTAGAGATTACAGTGGGCCAGGCAGCATCCATAGAGTGAGAGCAAGTTAACATTTCGAGTCAAGATGACTTTTCATCAGAGCTGATGTGAAGTGTGGAGGGGACAGCATTTATGCAATAATGTGGGGATGGGGGGACTGCTGGGGGAGACACTGTGAAAGAGACAACTGTAATTCCTGACAGAGGGAAGACTGAAACTTCTTCAGGGTGGGCATTTCTTGAAGAGATGTGACAGTCACTTAAACATAATGTAGGAGCAAATTACCGCAGATGCACAACATTCAGGACTTAATGTTAAGTTCAGCACCCTCAGATTGCAAACCCACTCCTATTTTTTCCCTTTCTTTTAGCTTTACTGTTTGAATTCTCTGTCCCCATGTCCTCCATTGGGGCTACCTGTTCTTTCCTGTCAGGCAGTTACACACACTATCGTTCAGCCTTTCTCACGTTCCGATCACTTAATCTGCACTAACAAGAGCCTTTATCCCCCAGCAATCCACCCCCCACTTCCAACGGTGTCAAAAATGCTGTCCATTCCAAACTTCATCTGGACTCAAAATATTAGCTTGCTCTCTCTCCATGGGTGCTGTCTGACCCACTCTGATCTCCAGCATCTGTTACTTTCAATGCATCGTACATCCTCTATTTCTGTTTTGCCACTTCCTTGGTCTCCATTGTTATCTAACAATCCCAGGTTTTCTTCTCAATATTCTTCATGTTTTAATGATTGGAGAATTCTAGAAAATATTTTAAAAATTTGGTTTGAATTAACTCCTCTCTGACAACTGACTGAGGCTGAACCAGGTATTTACAACTAAGATGAGCTTTTGACCTTATACCTGCACCAAGATCATTTAGTTCCATATCTATAACCATGTCAAATTCTGCATTTGGCTCAGTTTATCCACTGCTGAAAGCTTCATCATGCCTTTGTAACCTCAAACTTGACTATTCAAACACAATCCTGACTGTCACTCCATATATTATCCTTTCACACCTTGAGTTCATTCATAATTCTGCTGTCAATATCGAAACTCACACTGAGTCCCATTCATCCATCTCTCTTATGCTATTGAAAGACACTGACTCTTACTCTTAGTTAAGAAATGGCTAAATTTGAAAAACTATTGGTTTCAAATCCCTGCATAACCGCCTCCCCCCCCCACCAACACACAAACACTGTGTAACTGTGATCTGCTACAGACTCACAACTCCCCAGGAAGTCAGAGCTACACCAACACTGATCGCTTCAACGTTTGCAATTTTAATCACACCACAATTGGCTGTACTTTCAGTTTCCAAGGGTCTAAGCTCAGAATCTTTCTGTGAACCTCTTTACCTCTCAAGCTTCCTTTCGTCCTTTAGGAAAATTCTTAAAGCCTACCTCTCTGATCAAGCTTTAGTCACTTTGTCTAACATCTCAACATGTAGCTCAATGTTAAAGTTCATTTGATAAAGTTTGTCAGCATCATAGTTTATTTTATTATGTCAGATACTTTATACATCATTGAAAATTATGCTGTATTGTTGTTAGCTTTCCATGACATTTTCTGTATCTCTTAGTCAAGTTTTTCTTTCCCTATTTTTATTTTCTTGTCTGTATCTGATTTAACATTGAATTCCTTGCACTGCTAATTTCCCAATCCCTCAATTAATTGATGAAGGACTTACAGAGCCACATTTGCTGTTTACACAGTTGCTGGATGCACTGTTGAGGGTCCAATTCTTCTCCATCTCACAATATCAATAACAACACCAAGGTCAAGAAGCCTAGACACACAAACGCAAGTCAGACTAATGTTGACCAGTGACAACAAACTTTAGGTCATTCACTCCAAGACACATGCTATGCAGGATTGATTTTGCATTATTGGAGTTTGTTGATAAGCTGACCAGGAGTGTTAATACTTGGCTAAGTTTAAACCTCAGGTGTGAGGTACTCTCTTGGTCATCCGGTGCGAGGTATGTGGTGCAGGTTTGGCGTAAGCCCCAAGCCGACCCCACTGCAGTAACCTGAGTCATCTTCCACTTCATCTGAAGGTCAAATATGGACTGGATCCAAAATGGACACCTTGTATAAAGCTCTGCACAATCGGAGGAAGAATATACCCAATACTGCCCTCATCTTGAGGGCCACCTTTCTGTGTGGCTGCATCAAGATCTGAGTAGGCCCTCGGTATGCAAACACCGAATATCACTACAGACCAAGATTCTACCTGTCTCCAATGTTATGGAGGGTGGGCCTGGCCTCAATGCTGCCGAACACTCCAAGTAGTTGGACCGTTCCGTACCACCTGTCCCTCATGGAAATATTTGTGAAGGAAAACAGTTTTGACCACATGCCCATCCATCAATGATCAGCACGTAGCATCCTCAAGATCCTGTGGGTAAAGGAGAGGGTGGATCTTGTTGTGTGGTTCCCTGAACAGACTGTCAAGGTCATTTGGCAGAATCCCCCATCACCAGAACTTTCCAACAAACACCAAGACATTGTTTGGCTGATGGTGAGAAGGGCATTACCTGTGAGATCCTTCACATGAGTCCTCCCAGACTCTCTGTGCCACCACACCCTGCCCTCGAAGTGACAATAGGGAAGAAGAGACTTTCACACATCTCCTGCGGAATGTGCCTTTGCACAGGAAATCTGGAGACAGATGCAGTGGTTTTATTGAGGCTCATTCTGAGCAACTCCATGATACA
This sequence comes from Chiloscyllium plagiosum, assembly GCF_037043375.1. NCBI lineage: Eukaryota > Metazoa > Chordata > Chondrichthyes > Orectolobiformes > Hemiscylliidae > Chiloscyllium > Chiloscyllium plagiosum. Next base: position 49,862,574 of record NW_028270148.1, on the reverse strand, counting down.
GGACTCTATACTCTATGTTCGGTTCCCTGGGACACAAACCAAGATAAATATCGACTATATCTGGAAGACCATCAACTTGATGAAAAACACTCTTTGGTCTGACCAAAACTATGTGGTCTTCCAGTGTAAAGAGTTGACATTGACCAAGTGTTGCAAACTGTCACATTCCAAGGTCCAGGACCGTGTGCTGAGGGACATACTAAGACTTCCTAAGGGAACTACTAAGGGAAGATTACCATCTAAGGTCTTTCTCCAAAAGTATAAAGGAAGTCTATTCAGTTAACAGACCTTCCTGATGCCTCAAATATATTGAGGTATTGTCCTGCATAAGGAAGGAATGCCTTGGGTATTTTTCACAATTGCAGGGAATGCCAAATTTCCAATGTTTGTTTGCTTTTCATGTGCAAAGACTGTTCGGAAATAGTTCAGTAACTGTGTATGTATATAAAGACTTCTCATGAATAAGGTAGATTTTTGCAAAAAGCAACAAAAATTGGCAAAGTTTAAAAGAAAATTACACATTGGACATGTAATATTTAATCCCCTTTTTATGGGGATAGGCATCTAAGACTATGAAAGGTGTTTATATCTCCTCATAACAAAATTAAAGTTGATCCGTTGACTTGTCGAATAACAACCCCTGCAGGTAGTAAGTTGAATTCTTCATGATGGGACAGATAGTGTATTTCTTTCTTTTATGATGATTACAGAGCATAAAAAATTCATTTTTGGACTGACCCAGAGTTTTGAGTTTTGTTTTTGTGCCCATTGATAAACTGGCCTTGCAGTTTTACATCTCCTTTCTTATTTCTTCACGGTAGTTTGCATTTTGTGCAAAGTGAAAGAAAAACTAAATAAATTAGCAACAGGATGTGGTCATTTGCCTGGCACACGTACAGAGCCATATGCCCATCACCTTGAATGGATGACAGTACAAACAAAAATCGATAAAAACATTCTTCATGAAAAAATATACACTTAGCACTCTTTCAGTACATGTTGGAATAATGCCCTGGGACCATGGAGAGAGACTACTTTGATTTGCAGCTGACAAAAGGCCATCAACACCATATCATCCAGGTCAGTGCCTACTTTCAATGAAGCATATCAAACAAAAGATTTCGGAAATACAAGGTATCCTGACCTAAGTCCCATCCCCAAGTTTCTTTGAGCTCATTTTATATGCACTCACATTGAACAAATAACAAGAAAGTAAGCTGAGAAACCAAGAGTATGGATTAAAGCGCTTAAATTGACCCCCTATGCAATCCAGATATGTAGCCCTAATGTGCATTTGTTGAGGCCACTTAATGCTGAGACTGTTTCATGCATAGAGGTCAGTGGTATTGAAAATTAATTACTTCCATTTCACAGCTGTAAAATGAGCATCCATGGGCCAAACTCAAGGACAAAGACACAGTCCTGCAATGACAGCTGAATATATCCAATTGGAAATTGGTTTGGATATTCTCCAGGTCTCCAAGCTAAGTACTGAAAAAGGTGTTAGGACTCTTCTGCATATAAATGAGGGGCCCAAAATCTGTTTGAAGTTCTCTTTACCAAATCAGGTAATGCTGAAGCGTGTATGCCCTTGTTTTTTTCATGGCTGCTTCACTTGAGTAGCCTTGAACATGATTGACATAAAGGCAGTGCCTTCAGTGGTGCAAATTTACATGCCGTAATAAGAGAAAGTGATGGCTGAGGCCAGAGTGCCATTACTGAATAACCCAGGGACTTTACAGAGTTCCATAAAGAACAGGTTTCAACAATCAGCAGAATCATTTGATTCACATCTTTGATTTTGACTGTTTTGATTTAATTTATTATTGTCACATGTACAGAGATACAATGAAAAGTATTATTTTGCATGCTAACCAAACAGATCATATCGACACAAATACATCAGGGTAATCTTCAGGTATAATGTCTATAGGAGGTCACTAGAAGTCCTCAGACTACTTCTGTGGCAAAAAGCTACAGGAAGTGCTGTTTCAACTTGCAGGTATGTGAGATATTTGCAGAAATGTTTACTTTGCTATTGACCCAGAAGCAACTCTAAAGTTATAGCTAGGATAAATATGGAGGATTTCAGTTAAAGGGAGAGGCTGAATAGGCTGGGGCATTTTCCCTTGGAGATTTGGAGGCTGAGGAATGTTATAATAGAGGTTTATAAGATAGTGAGGGGCATGGATAGAGTGATTGGCCAAGGTTTTTTCCCTAGAGTGGGAGAGTCCTTGAGTGCATAGATGTAAGGTGAGAGGGCAAAGATCTAAAAAGGATCTGAGGGGTAAACTTTTCATGCTGTAGTTGGTGCATATGTGGAACAAGCTGCCAGAGGAGGTGGTGGAGGCTGGTACAATTAATACTTTTAAATGGATTACTACATATACCTGGATCGATATATGTATAGGAAGGATTTAGAAGGATATGGGCCAAATGCCAGCAAACGGGACTAGGCCAGATTTGACTGCCCGCTTAGCTCAGACAAATTGCACTGAAGGGTCTGTTTCTGTGCTGTATAACTTTATCACTCAATGAGTTCAAGTATTGATGTGATTGTGTGGGGCAGTAGTGTGACTCCCAGTTTTGGGATTCTAGGGCTCTAAACCACAGGAGGAAACTTACAATAGTCAGCTGAAATGAAAATCAGGAAAAATGTATAAGTTATGGCTTAATCAATATTTAATGCGAAATTATCTTCCAATGTTAGTACAACTCCCTATATATTTGGACAATGAAACGATAGGGCCCATAATTTAATTGTACATACTCACTTAAAATGTTGCATATTGAACTTCCTAATGTCCTGATTTAGATTTTTACAGATAAAATTATTTTCTTTATCTAGTTTTTTTTGTCTTCCCCTTTCTCAATAGCACTTTATTCTTTACTCTTCTCCCTTTTCTATTTGCAATGAATCAGCAGCTTTAAGATCCAAAAACAGCAAATCCAGGAAGTGTTCAGCAGATCTGAGCATGTACAGAGAGAGAAATAGAGTTAACATTTCAAGTTGTCAATCCTTTATTGGAACTAGCAGCTCCTGGTGATGAAATTTCTATTGATTTGTCCCTTATCTTTATCATTGATTTGTTTGATTACTTTTGGTTTTAAGTTTTTCTTCCATAGTTCTTCAATAAACTACTTAGCTTATAGAAGTTTACTCAATGTCAATAATTTGGCCATGAAACTAAGAGATAACAAGACAAGAATGATGGACAATGTAGCTTAATTTCATCAGTAAATGCTTCTGATATGCACTGAACATATCCCTGTATTTATCTTATCAGACTCTCTGACAAGAAAGCAATGCTATAAAGAGGTATTTGTATTATAAGATGTAAGGGCAGATGATCAGATCTAAGTATGCAGGCAACAATAATATTTCAGTATGGCATCATACCGACCAAAGCTACACAAAGATACTAAACAATCTTCCAAGATGAAGTCTCTTTATATGGATTTTGCAATTTCCAGTGTGCAATCCATCAAAGTTTAGGAACTTGTTGTTTTTCAGGTTGATGCCCAAATCTTTCACCTCCAGCACGAGCTATCCTATTTCGTTTTTAACCAAAAGGCTTTACAATACATATTTGCCATTGCAGGTTTGCAGTAACATGTGCAAGCATCAAGGGTTCCTGAAACAGTCAGAGGTACTGCTGAATGAATCAGACTCGGCCCTGTTGACATTCTGGGAAATCTTTCTCGCAGCAGTAAAGTACCTGGGAAAAGGTCATGCTTCGTGCAATGTTGTGCTACCATCCAAAAGATCTGGCTGCAAGTACAAAATAAATTACAACTCTAATAAGATCTGTCAAGTTAAAGTTAACCCCTCTTTACCTTATACCAAGTAAATGGTAAATGGTTAACTTGAAGCGTGGGTTGGTACCTGGGACTTTGATGTTGTGGCTATTACGGAGACATGGGTAGAACAGGGACAGGATTGGCTGTTGCAGGTTCCAGGGTTTAAATGTTTTAGTAGGGTCAGAGGTGGGGGTAAAAGAGGGGGAGGTGTGGCATTGCTTGTCAAAGATCGTATTACAGCGGTGGAAAGGACGATGGATGAAGACTCGCCATCTGAGGTAGTTTGGGCTGAGGTTAGGAATAGGAAAGGTGAGGTCACCCTGTTAGGAGTTTTTTACAGGCCTCCTAATAGTCCTAGAAACATAGAAGAAAGGATTGCGAGGATGATTCAGGAGAAGAGTGAAAGTAATAGGGTAGTTGTTATGGGGGACTTTAACTTTCCTGATATTGATTGGGAAAGCTATAGCTCTAGTTCGTTAGATGGGTCGGTGTTTGTCCAATGTGTGCAGGAGGGTTTCCTGACACAATATGTAGACAGGCCAACAAGAGGTGAGGCCATACTGGATTTGGTTCTGGGTAACGAACCAGGCCAGGTGTTAGAATTAGAGGTAGGTGAGCACTTTGGAGACAGTGACCACAATTCGGTGACTTTTACTCTAGTGATGGAGAGGGATATGTGTGCATTGCAGGGCAAGAGTTATAGCTGGGGGCAGGGAAATTATGATGCGGTGAGGCATGACTTAGGATGCGTGGCTTGGAAAAGTAGGCTTCAAGGCAAGGGCGTAATTGATATGTGGAGCTTGTTCAAGGAGCAAGTATTGAGTGTCCCTGATAATTATGTACCTGTCAGGCAGGGAGGAAAGGGTCGTGTGAGGGAGCCGTGGTTTAATAAGGAATTGGAATCCCTTATTAAATGGAAGAGGGAGGCCTATGTAAAGATGAGGCGTGAAGGTTCAATTGGGGCGATTGAGAGTTATAAGGTAGCCAGGAAGGACCTGAAGAGAGAGCTAAGAACAGCAAGGAGGGGACATGAAAAGTCCTTAGTTGGTAGGATTAGGAAAAACCCAAAGGCTTTCTATAGGTATGTCAGGAATAAAAGAATGACTAGGGTAGGAATAGGTCCAGTCAAGGATAGTAATGGGAAGTTGCATGTGGAGGCTGAAGAGATTGGGGAGACACTGAATGAATATTTTCCGTCAGTATTCACTCAGGAACAGGACATTGTTGCCGATGTGAATACTGAGTCACAATTAAGTAGAATGAATGGCTTTGAGGTATGTAGGGAAGAGGTGTTGGAAATTCTGGAAAGGGTGAAAATAGATAAGTCCCCTGGGTCTGATGGCATTTATCCTAGGATTCTCTGGGAAGCAAGGGAGGAGATTGCAGAGCCATTGGCCTTGGTTTTTATGTCCTCTTTGTCTACAGGAGTAGTGCCAGAAGACTGGAGGCCAGCAAATGTGGTTCCCATGTTCAAGAAGGGGAGTAGGGATAACCCTAGTAACTATAGGCCGGTGAGTCTCACTTCTGTTGTGGGCAAAGTCTTAGAGAAAATTGTAAGGGATAGGATTCATGAACATCTGTGAAGCGCAGGTCGTGCCTCACAAACCTTATTGAATTCTTTGAGAAGGTGACTAATGAGGTGGACGAGGGGAAAGCGGTAGATGTGGTGTATATGGGTTTTAGTAAGGCGTTTGATAAGGTTCCCCATGGTTGGCTACTTCATAAAATACGAGGTATGGCATTGAGGGTGAGTTGGAGGTTTGGATTAGGAATTGGCTGGCTGGAAGAAGACAGAGGGTAGTAGATGATGTTAAAGGTTCATCTTGGAGTGCCGTTACTAGCGGTGTTCCGCAAGGATCTGTTTTGGGACCATTGCTGTTTGTCATTTTTATAAATGACCTGGAGGAGGGGCTAGAAGGTTGGGTGAGCAAGTTTGCGGATGATACGAAAGTCGGAGGAGTTGTTGACAGTGAGGAAGGATGTGGCAGGTTACAGCGGGATATAGATAAGCTACAGAACTGGGCAGAAAGGTGGCAAATGGAGTTCAATGTAGGTAAGTGTGAGGTGATTCACTTTGGTAAGAGTAACAAAAAGTTGGGGTACTGGGCTAATGGTTGGATACTTGGTAGTGTGGATGTGCAGAGGGATCTTAGTGTCCATGTACATAGATCTTTGAAAGTTGCCACCCAGGTAAATAGTGCGGTGAAGAAGGCATATAGCGTACTGGCTTTTATTGGTAGAGGAATTGAGTTCCGGAGTACTGAGGTCATGTTGCAGTTGTATAAGACTCTGGTGCGACCGCATCTGGAGTATTGTGTGCAGTTTTGGTCGCCATACTATAGGAAGGATGTGGAGGCACTGGAACGGGTGCAGAGGAGGTTTACTAGGATGTTGCCTGGTATGGTAGGAAGATCGTATGAGGAAAGGCTGAGGCACTTGGGGTTGTTTCATTGGAGAAAAGAAGGTTTAGGGGTGACTTGATAGAGGTGTACAAGATGATTAGGGGTTTAGATAGGGTTGACCGTGAGAACCTTTTTCCACGTATGGACTCAGCTATTACAAGGGGGCATAGCTTTAAATTAAGGGGTGGTAGGTATAGGACAGATGTTAGGGGTAGGTTCTTTACTCAGCGAGTCGTGAGTTCATGGAATGCCCTGCCAGTAGCAGTGGTGGACTCTCCCTCTTTATGGGCATTTAAGCGGGCATTGGATAGGCATATGGAGGATAGTGGGCTAGTGTAGGTTAGGTGGGCTTGGATCGGCGCAACATCGAGGGCCAAAGGGCCTGTACTGCGCTGTATTCTTCTATGTTGTATGTTCTATGTGTACATACCACAAAGTCAAACGCTGGTTTGGGTATAATTTCCATCTGTTAATGTTTTGCATGGTCAGTGATTTTGGAACATTGCAGTAATCTGTCAATGGTTACTTATCAAATTACATGCCTGCATGTGACTCAACTGCCCTCTGAGCAATTAGAGGTTGGTAATAAATGCTGACATAGCCAGAGATGCCCTCATCCTATGAATGAATAAAAAAATACTTTTTCAATAGCTTCTTCTTTCCTTGGCTGATTTGCCCCTAAATGTTATTAAAATTCTTCATTTGCTTGCACTAATATCTGTGCATATCTCAAATTTGGAGTATTGGTGCACACACTCTTGTTTTTGTGGTTGTGGGCCAGAGATCGCAAGCACATAACCGAAGCTGATGATTCTGTTCAGGAATGAGAGAGTTCTGCACTGTCAGAGGTGCCACCCTTTTGATAATGCAGTACCTCAGATGCTCACGCAAATGCTGTATTTCAAAGATACTCCAGTATCTTTGCCATCATCATTTATCCCTCCACAAACATCACTAAAGCAAATTATCTGGTATTATTGACAGCAATTTCAGCTGCCATATTTCCTACCTCAGATTAGTGACAATTCATTGTAAGTACTTCATTGGGTGTAAAGCTTCATGAGAGAAGCTGTAAAACATAAAGCTTTCTTTCTTTTATGTTGTGTATCCCACATTGATTTATCTTGGATTGTGCACATAAATGTCAAAAAACTTAATTTCTTACTAAAGAAATATTTTGCTAGCATTTTATGCCCATTGATACAAGCTATAGTTTCACTAAAGAATACCCTCCACCTATATTTCATAGAAGCATAAGCTTAAAAAACTTGAAAATCTATTTAAAATGTACTTTTCATCAGTTTTCTTATTTTTTTTCATAATTCAGCCCTTTGTCATTTCTATTTGTGTTGAAAGAAACTGTCCTTTCAATCTCTCTGGCACAGATTATGTACATTAATTTTGTTATAAAAAGTTCGAGAATGTGCTATCATTTCATGAGGAAAAATTTATGCTGCTTTTGAAATGATTGACTGTCCTGTAATTTTAGCTGAACTTGTCAGGCATCTGCATGAAACAGTCCACTCTTTATAGAATGTCCTAATAAATACTCTTATAATCCTCCAGTAAGACTATCCCCTGAACACACTGACTTGAATTGTCTTTATATGTTTCATTTATTAATTTGTAGGCATTGCGGCTGGGACAGCATTTATTACCACCCCTATTTGCTTTTGAGAAATTGATGTTGAGCTGCCTTCTTAAACTGATATAGTGCATGGGTGTAGGAAGACCCACAAAGCTGTTCAGAAAGGAGTTTCAAGCTTTTGAACAAGCCTTCTTCATTACCTAGGTGATGCTGTGCCACTGTTATGTACACGTTGGATATATATACATCCCAGTGACAGAGAAGAACAGCAATACCTGTGGCAAACTAACTAAAGATTAGAGAATGGTAAACTACCACAAATTACCAGGCATAAAAAAAACAGTTCTAATCTCTATTTTTAGTACAGTGACAAGTGAAACTGCTGATTGCAAAAGAGAAACCTATGGACAAAATGAGTCACAGCAACAAAATAAAATGAACAAAATTGTGCTATAGCAGAGCACCTAACAGCATCCCTCATTAGTTAAATTTCCTCTCGCTTGGTTGGGCTCTTAAATATTTTGGATGGCAAATTTCTGAAAATATGAGCTGATAATATCACAGCAAGAGAAAAACAGCGTCTGAAATTAGAGTGAATAGCAAAAGAAATTTAACTGATCCAATTGAAAAATTGTAAAATTAATACTACTAAGGCTGAGAGAAAGGTCAAAATTCAAATCAGTTAATTCCAAATTAATGAAATGAGACTTGACATTCACAAAAGATTAATTCTCAATGCTAGAGAGGTTGATTGACAATAAACAACATCACCTCATTAAAGTAATACTTTAGTATATGGATGTGAAAGGGTTAGAGGACATGGACCAAGTACAGGTACATGGGGTTAGCGTGGATGACATTTTGGTCAGCATGGACCAGTTTGAGCCGAAGGGCCTGACTTTGCGCTGGAGGACTCTAAAACGTTATAACTTGAAATTTCTTTGGTAAATACCTGCAGCAGATTTGTGGTATTTAATGCAGTTAAAGGATGAGGTAGACAATGAGATATTGCTTTTGTGAATCTCTCACCAGGGCTCTGTAACTTGGACGATTTTTGGATATTTGAATTTAAGGTCTTGACTGCGTCAGAATGAAGATGATGTAATATCAGGTCAGATGGCAAAAAGGCTGCTGTGGTCATCAATTTCCTGCTACTGCTGGAAGTTTACCAGCCATAAAGTCGATGGAAGACAGCCCAGACACCAATAATGAGATCAGTGAAGGCCCTCAATTGGTCAGAGGCCACTGAAGAACTTTGTTCTGAGGCAACATGAGGAGATATACCTACTACCTCCCTGCTACCTCAGGGGTGCCCTCCTGGTGACACTTGTGGCAAGAGCCAGTCCCAAAGACCTCTACCAGCCCCTCACTGAATTCTGCCAGGTGGCCCCTTGATAAGCCTGTCTCCCCATTATCTGCACTCCAGGGCCTTTTCCATCTTTGTAAACACGGGGCCACCTCAAGTCCCTGCTTCGCTCATTGACATGGCTGAAATTGAAGAACTGTCACCCATCTGATTGGCTGGCAACACTTGGGGGGTGGGATATTCTGTGAATGGATGAGACACAAATACAGACAATTGACTGTCTGATTGGTGCAAGATTCAGTTGATGCTTTAGAGCTGGTGGATTCAAGTAAGCCCAGCAGAGCAGTCTCAAGTAGGCCCAGTACTGCAGACTCGAGTTGACCCAACAGAGTAGACTCAAATAGGCCCAGCCATGTAGACTCGAGTAGGCCCAGTGATGAGACTCAAGTTGGCCCAGCAGTGCAGACTCGAATAGGCCAAGCAGTGTAGATTTGAGGAGGCCTAGTAGTGCGAACAGCGTTCAATGCGAGTTTGGCTTCGTACTGATCTATCAACAGTGGTTAAATCAGCCAGGTGGGCCTGGAGCAGACTCTCGGTGGTGGAGTTGAGATTGCTTCATTGCAGTACCTAGCAGCATCAGTGGTGTCTGCATTGTTGAGGTTCAACAAGGACTCTTAGTGGTGAGGGCATCAGTGGAGGTGAGATGGTGCTGAAGAGTGGCAAGTTTGTGCTAGTGGCAGCAATGCAGGCCTGTGATGGAGCACTTAACACAAAGGACCATAAATGTGGGTACTACCTTTATTTCTTCATTTTCCTGCCTTTATATTCTATGTTTTGGTTTACTTTTCTGTGCTTTAAGATAGCGCTGGAGAGTGGCGACACTAAAAACTACTTTTCACTGTATTTTGTCACATAAGATAATGTGACAGTAAATAAATCAAATCAATTTGCCATCAATAAAGATAGCCTTATCATTAATTTGACAGCGAAAAGTGCATCGTTTAAAATATAAGCAATTGATTACAGCAAAAGCAAACAGCATTTCACAGTTTTGTCTTTCATTAACTTGCTGACAGAATGTGCCCTCAAGTATTAGGACATGACTTTTTCTTCATATTTTCTAATGATATGATCATCTCAAATTCACTATGGGATATTGTGAAACTCCTCTCTGGAAAATATGGAGTCAAATGAGCAGACACAAGCCAGATGTAAAAAGCATTACCTGAGTTACAGTGTAATATTGGTAAGAGGTTGATGATAGGTCACTTCCAAACCTTCCATCTAATGTGCTGAAAACACCAAGAAAGCTAGCCTGCTGTCTGAATCTTGGGTACCAATTATAGACCTGTGACACAATATTTATCTTCCTGCCTGCCCTGTTCAAATGAACTCCTCTCAGTCCTTCGCCTGGCACCAGTGAGATGCTAAACTTAATTCTAATTCTGAGTCTATTGATGAAAGACATCTTGATGTCCTCATCACAGATTCAGCAGCAAGCACCACTCCAGTGGCATTGCCAATACCACAGAGCTCCAGCCCTTGTTTGATCACTAACTTTCTGTGAGAGAACTTTCTGCAGAACAAAGACAGAAGAGCCACCTCAAACCTATCCATATTCTGTCAGTGATCATACTGAAGCACAACCAGCCAACCAGCGGCAGACTAACCTCCAGGCATTTAAACTGTGTTGGGGGAGTACATGCCCTTAGTGTAAAATCCAGCCTCATCCTTCCGAATGTTTTTATTTCTCAAGGGTAGTAATCTGAGAACAGGTTTACCTAGTGAAATTGATGAAAAAGTGGAAGATCCAGCAAAATAAGGAATATACCCATAATCCATACAAATTCCCCCATTTGACTACAGAAAGTACCAATCCAATTTATGGCTAACTTGGAATCAATCAAAAAACTTGTTCATCATTGACGTTTCATAGTTGTATGACTGTATGCCACATGCAATATTTACATTGTTATGTGTGATGATATGTATTGAATTTTGAATATCTCCTTTTGTAACATAGTGTGGATAAAGAGTGGAGCTGGAAAAAGCATAGTCAGTCAAGCAACATCAGAGAAGGGGAGTTGATGTTTCACATAGGAACCTTTCATTAGGACTGGGTCACTTTGTAACACTGAGCCAAGCGTTCAGCTATAAAAACATGCTTGGACCATAATAGGCAGGGAATCAGCCAGCGTTTTCTTTTGGCTTACATTTATATAGTGCCACTTGCAACCTCTTCACTTCCAAAGTGATTTCCAGCCAATCAAATGCTGCTAATGCATCATTATCCTGTAATATAGGGCATACAGCAAATAAATGACCATTCCCACCAATACCAAGATTGTAATTGTAACTCCTTCACATATAAAAGGAAGGAGGCATAATGTAGAAAGCTACAGGTTAGTTAGCTTAACACCTATCAAAGGGAAAATGCTAGAAGCTATTATTAAAGAAGTTAAACAGGAGACTTGGATAAGATTAAGTAATTAGGCAGTTAATATGGATAAGGGCTCCTGCCCGATATGTCGATTTTCCTGCTCCTCGGATGCTGCCTGACCTGCTGTGCATTTCCAGCACCACTCTAATCTTAACTCTGATCTCCAGCATCTGCAGTCCGCACTTTCGCCATGGTTTTGTGAAAAGGCAATCATGCTGGACCGATCTACTGGATTTTTTTGAGGTGCTAAGACACTCCGAGGATTAAGTGAGACTAGTAAATGTACTCTACCTAGATTTCCAAAGATGTTTCATAAGGTAAAACATCAAAGGTTATTACAGAAAATAAAAGCTGTAGGAAGGACATATTGGCATGGATGGGAAATTGTTTGGCTAGCAGGAAACAGTGACCATTTTCTGATTGGTAAGACGTAGCTAGTGTTGTACCACTGGGATCAATGTGTAGGCATGGATACTTTACAAATTATGTAAGTAATTTGGATGAAAAGACTGAAGATATTATTGCAAAAGTTGTTGATCACACATAAGTTGGAAGTACGTTGTGAAGAGAATACAAAAACGGCTAGAAAAGAATATAGTTAGGTTAGATGAGCACACAAAGATCTGGCAAATGGATTATAATGTGGGAAAATGTGGAATTGTTCATTTTTGGGGGAAGATTAAAAAATAAATGGTGAGTAATTACAGAAGTCTGAAATGCAGAAGAAACTGGTTGCCCAAGTGCATGAATTGTAAAAGTTTAGTATTCAGGTACAATGAGTAATTAGGAAAGCAAATAGCATTTCTTTTAAAATGCAGAGGGAAGGAGATTTTGCTTCACTTATACAGGGCACTGTGTGGATACCACATATAGAGGACTGTCTACAGTCTACTTAAGGAAAGATGTAACTGCTCTGGAGATTGTCCAGAGAATAGCCAACAAGAACCAATACCTGAAATGGGCAGATTGTCTTTTGAGGACAATTTAGGTTAGAGTCTGTTTTAGTTTAGAACAGCAAGAGGTGACTTAATTGAGACATACAAGATCCTGTGGGGACTTCACTGATTCAATATAGAAAGGATGTTTCACTGATGGAAGAATGTAGAACTAGGGTGTCATTGTTTAAAAATTATGGTAAACCATTTAAATCAGAGATTGGGAGAATTCTTTTTTTTCCATGAGTGGGTTGTGGGTCTTTGAAATTCTCTTCCTCAAAAGGCAGCATATTTAAATATTTTAAAGGCAGAGAATTGGCCCATTGCGCTACATCTCATAATATTATGATTAATGGGAGATATCAGAATTTTAGCTGTGTGCATTTACAAGGAAAATGTAATAAAGCATGGAAATAACTGAGCAGGGTTTAATAGTGAACTGAAATGTTCCAATGTTTATTTTACAGTCTTCATCACCAGTGTTCCCATTATCAGTCATGACACATGGCTTACTTCTTACCATAGATGTGTCAGTGGAATTATTATCCGATTGCAACTTTTTAAAAAGTCCTCTTTTCATTTATGCAGCCTCTTTCATCAAGGCACTAGGCTGGTTTCAATACACTATGATTCAAGATACTTTATTAAATGTTGTGGGACTCACATTTCCTTACTGAACTTAGTATACTTTTTCCAATTTCTATGTCAGTATTATCTTTTCTAGTATAAAAGAATACCACGTAGAAAATATAGTATTTTACTAGGCATATTGCACAGAGTCAAATATAACTGTAGTACTCATCTTTTGCTGCCATTCATAATATCTTAGATCATCTAAACCAGTAAGTGTCATTTTTAAAAAACTTTGTTGTCAAGGAATTCTAAATAAAGGATAAAATAGTATGTAAAGGAAAACTGTTACTTAAAGTATTTAAAGAAATAGATCATTTCAGTGGACGCCGTTCAGAGAAGGTTCATTAAGATGATTTCTAGAATGGAAGGATTGTCTTGTGCCAAAAGCTAAACAGGTTGAGACCCTACTCATTGTAATTTAGAAGAATGTGAAGTGATCTCATAGAAACATAGAGGATTCTCAAGGGGTTTGACATGGTAAATATGGAGAGGAATTTTCCCCTCATGGGACAGTCTACAACCAGACGGTATGGTTTCAGAATAAAGGGGTGTCACTTTAAGAGGGAAATGAGGGTGTATTTCCTCTCTCTGAGAGTTGTGAGATTTTGTGTGATCTTGCCACAGACAGCTGTGGAGGAACAGTCATTGTGTATATTTAAGGCTGAGATAGATTCTTGATCAATGGGGAAACAAAGGATTACAGGGAAAAGGTGGGAAAGTGGACCTGAAGAATGTCAGATCAGCCATGGTCCTATTAAACGAACAAAGAACAAAGAAAATCTATAGCACAGGAACAGGCCCTTCGGCCCTCCAAGCCTGAACTGATCCAAATCCACTGTCTAAACCTGTCACCCATTTCCTAAGCATCTGTATTCCTCTGCTCCCCACCTACTCATGCATCTGTCCAGACGCATCTTAAATGAATCTACTGTGTCTGCCTCTACTACCTCTGCTGGCAACGCGCTACAGGCACTTACCACCATCTGTGTAATGTACTTGCCATGTGTATCCCCCTTAAACGTCTCACCTCTCACCTTGAAAATGTGGCCTCTCATTGTTGAATCCTTCACCCTGGGAAAAAGCTTATCTCTATCTATCCTGTCTATACCCTTCATGATTTTGTAGACCTCAATCAGGTTCCTCCTCAATCTCCTTTTTTCTAATGAAAACAAACCTAATCTACTCAACTTCTCTTCATAGCTAGCACCTTCCATACCAAGCAACATCTTTGTAAATCTTCTCTGCACCCTCTCCAAAGTGTCCACATCCTTTTAGTAATGTGGCGACCAGAATCATACACAGTATTGTAAATACGATTGAACGAACGTTGTGTACAATTTTAATATGACTTGCCAGCTTTTATACTCAATACTCCGTCCGATGAAGGCAAGCATACCATATGCCTTCTTGACCACTCTATCCACCTGTGCAACAACCTTCAGGGTACAGTGGACCTGAACTCCCAGATCTCTCTGCTCATCAACTTTTCCCAAGGCTCTTCCGTTTACTGCATAATTCACTCTAGAATTAGACGTCCCAAAATGCATCACCTCACATTTGCCTGGATTGAACTCCAACTGCATATTGAATGGCAAAGCTGGCTTGAAGGGCCATATGATCTACTTGTTTCCTTCCTATTTCTAATTATCTTACCCCAAACTATTTTGAGAAAGAACATTCAAATTAGAAACATTTTATATGTTTATTTCTTTGTTGGTTTTAGGCTCCTTACCTCTTGTCAGCTATTAATCATGTTTTGCTGACATTTTGCACAAGCTGCAAGTACTCAAGTGACCATTTTGCATGAAAACTTTGACAGTGAATGTTGCCAGAACACAATTGACTTAATCCGACCTACACCTACACAAGTCCTTCCACAAAGAATGGTCTGGCAAGCTATCATAGTCAGGAACTCTGTTTCAATTTCGGCTTCCTTACTAAGGCATGCTGAGGCAAACGGTAGTATGCTTAAATGCAAAGGAAGAAATAATGGAAAGAGAAAAGGACCTCTCAGTGCCTTCGTGGCTTTTGTCCATCTGGTATTTCAGCTCACACATACATGTGATTAGTTATATCTTGAAATTCTCTGGCTTCTCTGATGTGGCTTTAGTGATGATTTTGATCTGAATATTGTAGTTCTCACCTAAGTAACTTGATAGCCTTGTGGAATGTGGAGAATGCTTGCCAGGGAGTCCCATAGAAAGGAGAGGGCAATACAGACAAAAGGAAAAGGGAAATGAGAAAAGCAAGAGAGACTGTAAGAGATAGCATGAAATCAATGTCTGGCAAAAGAGGTGAAAAAGGAAAATAAAAGGCTAAGGTTCCTTTAAATAAAAATCAAAAAACCCACAGCAGTCAGTGATTGATTAGTCTGTTGGGCAGTCTGTGATTGGTGAAGTGTTGCACCTAAGCTGGAGCTTTCTTTTTGCTTTCACAGCTTCAGCCATCACCATCTGTCTTTCAAAACCAGCTACACTTTGATGAAGAAAAAGCAAGATATGAAACAGTAATCACCATCATGGGCAGTCCAAAGTGCTGTCTTCCCATCCATTAAAATTGCAGCCAATCTTTTTCAAGTATCCTTTCAGGGGATCTTTGAAATATGTCCACTGACATTGTGTGATTTTTGACCAGGAATGAGTTGGGAACAGAGGATGCATTTTGGAAAGTAAGTGTTCAGCATTCTGGTGCAGAGGCTGTTTAGCATAAGTCTATGTAACAACGGTTTCCTCCATGCTCAGAGCACCTGCTTCTTGGAATATGTCTGTGTTTGTGCAGCAGTCCATTCAGATGATTAGTAAGATATTTCTGAAGTAGTGCTAACAGTACATTCAAATGTTTTGCAGGATTAGGCAATGTGTCACCCAGGTTTCACAGCAGAAAAGAAACCGTGGGAGGCTGACTGCCTTATAGAATGCAACCATTGACGAGTCATCTAAGTATCTTCCCAAAGGAAGAGATCCTGCACTGGATTCTGTGTAGGATCTCCACGTCTATGGTTACTGACTGCAACAGTGGCAACTGAGATTACTGAAATGATTGACTGGCTCCAGAGCACAAACTGCAACAATGATGCTGAGGAGGTTTGGTGCAAGTTTTAGTTTTGGCTCATGGATCACATGTCTCATCTGCATTCAAATGCAGCCCTTTGGCTCAACAGGTTTCTTTAAACAGGTCAAAGGTAGTCTGTGTATGCCATGATAACAAGAGAAATGGTGCAAGCAAAACCAAGCTGTCTAAATAGTCTTCATCAATTTTATAAAGGCCTTCAACTCAGTCAAACAGAAACCCTCTCAAGAAAACTCTGGGCTTCATATGTAGTCTGTAAAATATACTGATGTTATAAGATTTCTTCAGAATGAAGTGATCGCTTCTGATCTCTACAAGAAACTGGCATCCCTGCCTTTTGCTGTCAGAACTTGCATCAATCAAGGAGCTGGGCTGGAACCCTTCCTTTTCTATTTCTTCTGACCAGCCATTTCCAACACAGCCCACTGATCTGGACTCCAAGGTGAGTATATATTGGAAGGAACGCTTTTCAACTCCAAATACTCAACAAATAATAGTATATTAGGAAGCTCAGGGGAACAGAGGCATCTTGGGGTTCTTGTCCACAAATTATTGAATATAGTATGTAAGATACATAGAGTGCTTAAGAGGTAATACAGGACACTTGCTTTTATTAATCATGACACAGACTGTAAGAACAGGGAGATTATGTTGAAGATTGAAATATAAAAAACAAAGAAAGCCTTGTTTAAATCACAATTGGAATATTGTGTGGACTTTTGGTCATTACACTCTAGGAAGAATGGAGGGGGTGCAGAGGAGATTCAGCAGGGTGCTGCCTGAGTTGGAGCATTTTCACAATTGAGAAAGGTTGGATAAGCTTAGGTTGTTTCTTTTAAGAGCAGAGAAAGCTAAGATTGAGACCTGATTGAGGTGTATAAGATTATGGGGAGCAAGGGTAGAGTGGATAGGAAGGAGCGGGTCACATTATTGGAAGGGCCAATCACAAGAGGGCACAATTTTAAGGTGAAAGGCAGAAGGTTTAGAGGTGATTTGAGGAAAACAAAACAAGCAAATGAGGGTGGTAAAAATCTGGAATATACTACCCAGGAGGGTAGGTAAGGTGGCAAACCTCACAACTCTTTCAAAAAGTACTTGGATGAACACTTGAAATGTCATTACTTCCAATGCTGGAGAGTTAGACCAATGTAGATTTACAATAGTTTTTGTTGGTACAGACTGGATGGGCAGAAGGTCCTCTTCTGAATTGTCCAATTCAATGAATCTGAAAGAGAAGACCAAAATCTCATGCATTATCATAACAAACTTGCAGGATGCTATTGACTATATTCTCCTATCCCTTATAGAAAAACTGTTTCAATAGTGGTACCAAGGGTGAAAACTGACCTTGGAATTTGCTATGGCAAACCCTGCTCCACAACTCCCACAACCCATTTATCACCCCATTAACTCTTCAGCACTTCATCCCTATCACTAACTGAAGAAATACTCCTAATTGTCCTTCACAGACCGGTGACTAATTCACCAGCAAAATATTCAGATGAAATACATTCTTGGAGCCCAAAGACAATGCCTGCATGTTACTTTTTGTTTTGAAGAGGGGGAGTTGAAATTGAATTATCTGGTTTGGTGGGTGGATGTGGAAAGTGAGGAGGATTTGTACTTATCCATCATCTCTGGCTCCCATAGCAGCCTGCTGCATCCATTGATAGGCAAAAGTGAGGACTGCAGATGCTGGAAACCAAAGTTTAGATTAGAGTAGTGCTGAAAAAGCACAGCAGGTCAGGCAGCATCTGAGGAGCAGGAAAATCGATGTTTCAGGCAAAAACCCTTCATCAGGAATAGAAACAGGGAGCCTCCAGGGTGGAGAGATAAATGGGAGGGGTGGGGCTGGGGAGAAGGTAGCAAAGAGTACAATAGGTGAATAGGGGTGGGGATGGAGGTGATAGGTCAGAGGGGAGGGTGAAGTGGATAAATGGGAAGGGAGATTGTCAGGTAGGACAGGTCATGAGGACAGTGCTGAGCTGGAAGATTGGAACTGGGGCATCCATTGATAGTAATGACTCTTTAAATAACTAGTCAACTCAATGTTTTTGTGCTTCATTTGAAATGTTAATTCTCCAGAACGTCAGAAGCAGGCTACAGGTGTTCTACCTTACACCTCCTCTGAAGACAACAGTTGGATGTTTCAGAGGATGAAGCATCTCATGTCTCAGAGGGTAAAAACAAACAATAAATAGACCAGCAATACCAGGAGAAGAACACATGAGTTATGCTGGAGCTCCATTTTGAGCTATATATGATGAGTTGGACCAACATGTCATTTACAAGTTTCACACATTTTTCATTCTGATGTTTATTCTGCATCAAATGAACATGGATGGCCTAGATGGGAAGTCAATTTTGTACGTGCCATGGTGACCATTTGATGAACACTGCACAGTGCAGATATAGTGAAGGAGGAAATGAGAGGCAACGCCACTGGAAGTTATTCTAGGAAGATGGTTCCCTACTATATCCCTGACATTTGGAAGTACTATGATGGAGTTGTGCCACATGGTTCTGGAACTTAGTCCTGAGCTCAATCCTTAAACTCCATTGTACCTTGTTTTCTTTATGTTCATTGCCTATTGTATTTGGGAATCTGGGAACAATTCTAGAATTTGTTTCTAATCATGGAACATTATAAGTGTATTTTGTTGATGTATTATCAGATATGTCAGGGTCTCTGGTTTAGAAGCATGAAAGGAAAAACTAAGATAGACTGCAGGAAGTTTTACTTCATTTAGGATAAAGTTAAAGCCAAGATTTATTTTGTAAACAGTAATGCTGCAATGACTATGATCAAATGAACCAAAAGTTATTCATCCTGCAAAACCATTTTGTGATTTTTTTGATTCTAAGCAAACTGCAGGTGACTAATGACACAAGAGTAAATAAAGTACATGCATCAATTTCTCAATGGCAAAAATCCATTTTAACAGTGAGCAGATGCAGAATGTCATTAATATTTTCTTGGAAACGATTCTGAACTTCAGTTGACTTAAATTTAAACACGATCCTGTAATAAGTAAATCAATCAAATTGATTCTAATGAATAATTATTTTATTTGCTCAACTTTTTGTCAAATGTGTGGTTTATATTAACATACTTTTGATGACATCTTAAAACTAATTTGATAATTCGTACTCATCTTAAAAACCCTTGCACACAAAGCTTTCATTTATGTTGATGTGCAGATTAAAAAAAACAATGTGGAAAATGCAGAAAATTAAGTTACAACTGGCATTAGATTCAGGTAGTTGTTTGGTGAAGAGGAATTGGAGAATGGAATATAATTAGTTCAAGGCTAAAGGGAGCATTGAAATGGCAAAATCTAGAAAGATCAGAAATACAATAGAATAGGGAAGATGAACATCAAAGACCTGCAGAATGATATAGTGTTTGCAGTTGGGGTCAAAGGGGGAGGTAGTGTAAGTCAGACATCAAAGAGGAATTTCATTCCTTCAGATGGGGATAAAGGCAAGGTGGAGACATTGAAGGACACTAGAAGATGTTGGTGGAGTCTGAAGATGTTGGTGTAGCATTGCAATCATGTGTCATAAGGATATGGCGTAAGAGCTGAGATGAAGGGAAATTTCTTAATTCATAGACTGATGTGCCTGTGGAATTCTTGGCCAGAGAAAGTGGTTGAGGCTGAAACATTGAATATTTTCAAGGTTGAGTTGCATACAGTTCTTAGGGCTAAAGAAATCAAAAGGCACGGAGAGAAAGCAGAAACAGAGCGCTGAGTTGGATGATCAGCCATGATCATTCTGAATGGTGGAGCAGCCTCAAAGGTCAAATGACCCACTCTTGTTCCTATTTTCTATATTCTTATGTGAAAAGAACGGATGAAGATAGCATACGAACATAAGAAATAGATGAGGAGGTGCCGGTGTTGGACTGGAGTGGACAAGTTAAAAATCACTCAACACCACCTTATAATCCAACAGGTTTGTTTGAGGTACAACCTTTCGAAGCACTGCTCCTTTATCAGGTAGCTGGAAATAGAGGCAGAAGTAAACCATACTCTGTTCTGTGCCCTACCTCTCAGTATGATTATGTCTGATTGACGGATTCAACTCCATTTTCCTACTTGTTCCCCAATTCCCCTGATTCTGTGAGACACCAAAAGATCTGTCAGTCTCAGCTTTAAATATACTTGATGATGATACATCAAAAACCTTCTGGGTAGTGAATTTCCAAAGATTCATAACCTTTTGAATGAAGAAATTTCTTTTCATCTCAATTCCAAATGACTGGCTCCTTATCTTGAAACTGATTCCCCAGTCTCGAGATTCCCCAGCTCAAAGGAAACAACTCCTGTCATTCCCTTTCATAATCTTAAGTGTTTCTATGAAATCACCTCGAAGTCTTTTAAGCTCCAGATAAAAGAGAATCAATTTACTTGACCCAACATTGTAAGGCAATCCTCTCATCCTCCTTTGAAGTTGACAGTAAGTACTATTGAAAGCAAACAGGGAAGGTGAAATGTGGAAGAATCTTGAAGAGAGTTCCAGATATCGATGGGACTGGGCAGCTGCCAAGAATGTGAAGCAAAATGAATGGCAAATGATGACTAAACCAAAGTTAGAGAGGTAAATGGTGAAAGCAAAACCACAAGCTGAAGGATGTAACTTAAATAGAATGATGGAACATCATGGAAGAGTTTGAAAGAGAAAACAAGAAATTAAAAGTTTGAGCATATCTGTAAATAATGTACTGATCACCCACTATCCTGTCGACCCTGCAAAGTCCTCCTAACAAACATCTGGGGGCTGGTATAAGACTCTAACAGGATAGCAACAAAAGGAGTATTCCAAATGAAGGAATTTAGTGTAAGATAGAAACAGAGATACTGTTTAGACAAAGCCTTGAGGTATTAAGGGCATGGATTACTGTTTTAAAACCAATGGGGAACAAAGGAAAAACATTGAAAGAAAAGAATTGAAGTAGGAAGGTCAATTTGGGAATGAACAAAATCCTACACTATGTAACCTAAAATTCTTGAAAGTTCTGTTGCTTATGTATTATTTCACTGAGATCTATTTGAGTTAATCACTTCCAATGTTACATCCTGCGAACATTCACTTTTCATCATCAAGATGCGTAGAGAAAATTTGTCAAATTGCCAAATTTTCATATGTCCACCTTGGGAGAAAGTGCCCATAAAGACAGGGGAGAATAGTGGATTGCAGTTGGATTTGAATAAGTGACTTTCTCAGTGGCTGTGAAGATGACAGCTACATCAAACTTCTATGTGACTAGCTCCTTTCAGAGAGTGATGGCTGACCTGTGAGATGTCTCAGTTGTGCACCCACAAAAGGATTAAGACAATGACCACACCAGTTCATTTTGTTTCCTGAACATGACTTCATGTAGCCCATGCAGTAAAATTCCGCAACATGGTTGGCTTCTGCCAAATGCAGGACATTTGGAACAGCACGGTGGCTCATTGGTTAGCACTGCTACCTCACAGTGCCAGAGACCTGAGTTCGAATCCCACCTCGGGCAACTGTCTGTGTGGAGTTGCACATTCTCCCATGTCTGCGTGGGTTTCCTCCAAGTGTTCCAGTTTCCTCCCACAATCCAAAAGATGTGTCGGTTAGGTGAATTAACCATGTTAAATTGCCCATATTGTTAGGTGTATTAGTCAGGGGTAAATATGGGGTAGGGGAATGGGATTGGGTGATTTACTCTCCAAAGGGTCGGTGTGGACTTGATGGGCCAAGTGGCCTGTTTCCTCACTGTAGATAATCTAATCTAATCATTATTGATTGTGGGATCATATAACATTGCAGCAGAGTTCACTAATAGAAAAACATTCTATTCCATCAATGTTCAGGTCACCTATGATCATCATTACCTCTTCTAAATGGTGTGTGTTCATCACCTGACAGCTGCCTCAACTCCTACACCTCCAACTCACAATACACGTTAAAGATTTAGATGAGAGAATTAAATGTAATATCTTCAAGTCTGCAGACAATATGAAGCAGGGTGGGAGAATGAACTTTGAGGAGGATGCAGAGATGTTTCAGTGTGATTTGGATAAGTTGAGTGAATGGGCAAATGCACTGCAAATAAAGTATGATGTGGATAAATGTGAGGTTCTCCCCTTTGGTAGCAAAAACGTGGAGACAGATTATTATCTGATTGGTAATGTTGGGAAAGGAGGAGCTACAACAAGACCTGTAAGTGTGAGAATGTGCCCAGTCCCATTACTGCTGGGATAAAGAACCATGACATCCATTAAAAGGACCTCTTAGCAACCAGAAATTACATTGTTGGGTGAAATCCCCTCCCTGCATTATCCAAAATACACCTCTGACACATTCAACCATGGTTATCATTATCAGCAGCCATCCAGCACAGAATCACAGTGTTTTGCTCAGTCATCATGAACTAGTGTCAACATGATGTTTGAGGCTTTGTAAGGATGAGTTACTTCACCTCTCTCTCAGTGCCATGAAACAGCTGATGGAAGACTCCATCCTCCTCCCTGATCCTCTTGCAGCACCTCAATGGCTTCTTGCTTGTTTGGACTCCCTCATTAGCTGACATTAATTTGATGGACATTGGATCTTCCATGGCAGAAGCTTATAAATGTCTACATCAACCAGGTGAAGCAGTCTGAACTCCTTGTTCGAGTCAGATGACAACGTGAAATCATACCTGGCTTTATCTCCCTGACATGGTCTGGATCTCATTTATAAGTGAATCAGTGACTGCCAACTGGATCTGAGTGCAAATATCAAAAGCAATCAGGATCTGAATGCTACCTTGATTTATGGGCTGGGCATAGCTTCATCTGCAACCAGGCCGAGATGAGTTCCCTCCTATGGTCTTCGAATCTGGAATCAAAACTGAGCAAGTTCAGCAGATCGTTTGGTCTCCATTGCTCCAAGCTTGCCAGATATTTGAAATAACAGAGTGATTTGTTTACTGTAAACATTTCAAACTCTGTACTGATTAAAACACTGCTTTTGGTCTTTGAAGAAATAGCTGATCTCAAAGCTAAGTTCTAACTTCATGCTGGAGTAATTCTGCATTCTGATCACGCTCAGCTGGGTACTCCAGCTGGCTCAAGCCATAACCGCTCTCTTCTGCCTTTGAACCTGTGATTAGCTCATACACTAAAGAAACTAATATTGATTTCCAGTCATGAAAGAGAGACTGAAATCTGGGTGGCCAAGCATAGTTAGTGACATGAGCTTCAGATGGAGGATGCTACAGGAATCTTTGCATGCTGGGGTCCAACACCCTGTGATGTTTCATGAAGTATTACACAATGTATCTTCTTTCCCATCTACTGTACTCCTTTAGAATACTTTGGTTTTCTTTCAAGTGGTGGAGTAGGACAGAAAACCCAGCATAACCTTGCAGAAACTTCCTACAATAACTAGCTAGAACACAACTCATGATTTCTCTTTCTGTTTGAGGCTATGTTCACTCCTGTACCACTCAGATTTTCTCATCATCAGCCTTCTCTTGGGTAATAAAGTTTCCAAGATACCATACTTATGTTCAGAAAAATTGATACTTACCTGGTTTATCTTTCAAGTTAAACAACACCAAGTGGCTACAATGGTGTCTCATCTTTCCTGGGTCTTTTTGAATGGCAGGCTGAATATCTGCATATCATCCATATACACAAGAACAGATAATAAATTAAGGTCACCAAAATCTTTATGCATGAGAAACATGAAGATGGCAAGCCATGACAAAGTCTTAGCAGCTACCCATGTATTTGTAAAATCCTATGGTGTCCATGCAAAGAAATAAAACCAGATGGACATCTGGCATTGTATTAGGCACTGGAAGAGACAACAACAAAAACAGCCCTGTCGACCCTCAAAGTCCTCAAACAAACATCCGGGGGCTAGTATCAAAATTGGGAGAGCTGTGTCACAGACAAGACAAGCATCTGCCTGACACAATCATACACATGGAATCATACCTTACAGACAATGTCCCAGACACAACCATCACCAATCCTGGATATGTTCTGTCCCACTGCAGAACAGACCCAGCAGAGGTGGCAGCACTGTGGGATACAGTCAGGAGGGAATTGTCCTGGGAGTCCTCAACATTGACTCTGGATCCCATGAAGTCTCATGGCTTCAGGTGAAACATGAGCAAGGAAACTTCCTGCTAATTACCACATACCATTCTCTTTCAGCTGATGAATCAGTATTTCCCAATGTTGAACAACACTTGGAGGAAGCACTAAGGATGGCAAGAGCACAAAATGTACTCTGTATGGGGGATTTTAATGCCCACTGCTAAGAGTGGCTACCATTCAAGCTGGTCACGTCCTAAAAGACATAGCTACCAAACCAGGTCTGCAGCAGGTGGTGAGGGTACCAACAAGAGGGAAAAACATACTTGACGACCTCCTTACCAATCTGCCAGATGCAAATGCATCAGTCCATGACAGTATTGCTAAGAGTGATCAGATATTGTAGAAATGAAGTTCTGTTTTTACATTGAAAATGCCCTTCATTGTGTTGTGTGTAGCATTGTTGCTATGCTAAATGGGATAGATTTCAATCAGATTGGGCATCCATGTGGCACTGTGGGCCATCAACAGCAGCAGAAATGTACATCAACACAATCTGCAACCTCATGGCCCAGCATATCCCCCACTCAACCATTACCATCAAGCCAGCGGATCAACCCTGGTTCAATGGAGAGTGCAGGAGGGCATGCCAGGAGCAGCCCCAGACATACCTGATGAAGATACCAAATAAAATTACTTGCATGTCAAACAGCAAAAGCAGCAAGTGATAGACAGGTCTAAGTGATCCCACAACTAACGGATCAGATCTAAGCTCTGCAGACTTCCAGTCATGAATGGTGGTGGACAATTAAACAACTCACTAGAAGATAAGGCTCCACAAATATCCCCATTCTCAATTATGGAAAAGTCCAGTACATCAGTGCAAAAGATAAGGCTGAAGCTTTCGCAGCAATCTTCATCCAGAAGTGCTGAGTGGATGATCCATGTCTCCAGTGGTCCCCAGCATTACAGATACCAGTCCTCACCTAATTCAGTTCACTCCATGTGATATCAAAAAAACAACTGGAGACACTGGATACAGCAAAGGCTTTGAGCCCTGACAAGGTTTGGACAATAGTACTGAAGACTTATGCTCCAGAACTTGCTGCTCCCCTCTTCCAGTACAATTACAACACTGGCATCTGTGTGACAATGTGGAAAGGTACCCAGGTATATCTTGTACACAAAAACCTGGACAAATCCAACTTGGTCAATTACCACCCCATCAGTCTACTATTGGTCATCAATAAAATGATGGAAGAAGTCATCAGCAATGCTATCAAGCAGCACCTGCTCAGTGATGCCCAGATTGAGTTCCACCAGGGCCACTCCACTGTTGACCTTATTATAGCCTTGGTTCAAACATGGTCCAAACAAGCTGAATTCCAGAGGTGAGGTGAGAGTGACAGCCATTGACATCAAGGCATTTGAACAAATGTGACATTAAGGAGTCCTAGCAAAACTGGAATCCATTGGTATCAGATGGCAAACTCTCTATGGTTAGAGTTATACCTGACATATCAGAAGATGATTGTGGTTATTGGAGATCAATCATCTCAGCTCCAGGACATCTCTGCATCTCAGGATAGTGTCCTAGGCCCAACCATCTTCAGCTGCCTAATCAATGATCTTTCTTCCACCATAAGGTCAGAAGTGGGGATGTTGGCTAATGTTTGCACAATGTTTGGCACCATTTGCAACTCCTCAAATAATGAAGCACTGCATTTGCAAATGCAACAAGATCTGCACAATATCCAGGCATGAGCTGACAAGCGGCAATAGCACAAATGCCAGGTTATGGGTATCTCCAAGAAGAGACAATCTAAGCACCACACCTTGGCATTCAATGGTGTTACCATCACTGAATCACCCACTACCAACATCTTCGGGAAGGGTTCCCATTGACCAGAAAATCTCCACTGGACAACTACACAAACACTGAGGCTAAGGAAGTTGCGGCAAGCATCGCACCTCCTAAAACCCCAAAGTCTGTCCAACATTACAAAGTACAAGTCAGGAGTGTGATTGAATACTGCCCACTTGCCTGGGTGGTTCAGCTCCAACAACTCAAGAAGCTTGACATCACCCAGGGCAAAGCAGCCTGCTTGATTGGCACTACATCCACTCCCTCCACCACTGATCTCAGTAACAGCAGTGTGTACCATCTACAAGATGCACTGCAGAAATTCACCAAAGATCCTTAGAAAGAATCTTTAAAACCCACAACCTCTTCGATCTAGAAGGACAAGGGCAGTACCTGCAAGCTCTCTTCCAAACCGCTCACCATCCTGACTAGGAAATATATCATCGTTCCTTTATTGTCACTGGATTAAACTTTGAAATTCCCTCCCTGAGAGCTTTGTGGGTCAACTGTAGCAGTTCAAAAAGGCAGCTCACTACCACCTTCTCAAGGGCAACTAGGGAAAAGCAATAAATGCTGGTGAGCCAGCAATGCACATGTCCCACGAGTGATTAAACAAAATGCAGAATGTGTGTTTTCAATGTCTTTCTCAGATCAAAGCAAGACTGCAGAAATACACTGCATCTTTGAAAATTGTAATCTTCATCAGTCTTAGCTTGAAGTTAAGCATCCTTATGAGTCTGTGTGTCAAAACCCTGGTATTTCGTACAGCTCCTTAGATTTCTATCTATCTTCCTCATGTGAACTGTTGTGAACATGTACAAATTTGATAGCTCTCACATGACACTTCACAACAAGGACTTGAACAGGTAATCCCGGATGTCGCATCAGTGAAAGGGTGGTTTGCAATGTTAAGAATTCCTTACTGAATAGTAATCTTGAGTCACAATCCTGTGGGTCATCAGGTAACAATGTCTGATGTGTCATTATCCTCACTCAAAGTTGTCCAATACTTTGCAAGTGTAGAAACAAGGTGACCTCCACCTCACCTTTGATAAGAATTAAGAGCCGCCCTCCATAGTCAGCACACTATCTATGTCCGTGACAGGTTAAAGAATATCTATGTGCATTCTCACTTGGAAATAAGCACTTTTGCTGCCTAACATTGCTTAAGGTAGCTTTTAGAGTTACACTAAAGGGTAAGTCCATGACATGTGACATGTCATGCTGTTACTTTCAAGAACAATAATGACGTCAATGAGGAAAAGAATGACCCAGTTTTCTGCTCCTCAAACCATTGCAAGATTTGGCTGGTACATCTTGAACGTGTGGAACAAGCAACAAGTTAGTCTCATCTCGGAACTTTATGACGTCCTGCTCATAGCAGTTACACTGAATACCTTCCAAAGATATCTTGTAACACGTTTGACCCAAACACAACTTCCTTACTTGCATTGGGGAATCCTGCAGAACACAAACAGCCAGTTATCTCAGTGTTATGAAAAGTGTGTTGAAGACAGAAAGGGAGAACATGATGCAGAAATGACCAATGCCTACAAAATGGAGACCTGGATGAGGAAAGAGATTAACTCATGCCCCTTAGCCGGATGGCAAAAGCCAGAGTAATGATTAATGACTTTCTTATTGTCAGCATTGTCCATCTACCTTGCTAAAATTCCTACTCACTGTCAAGCAATCATTCCACATTAGATTGAGCCTCTTCCTGGAAGAGCACCACTCCCATCCCATCCTACCTCAAGCCCAACCCCAACTTGGGTCCTGGTGGAAGACCCAACTAGTTTCATATCATTTAGAAGGGAAGGCACTGTATGAAGTCTCTGTGCCATGGTGGCACATTGAGAGCAGTCTCATTTGATGTCCCTAGTCTGTTATAATTCCAATACCTCTTTTTCAGCATTCTTTGAGTGAGGTCAGCCATGAGGTTTACTGTGAAGATAGAAGTATATTAACCGAAACCATGCAGCAGCAATCTATTCTGCTTTCCTCTTCAGTCTGAGGTCTGCATCCCCGTCTATACTTACGGTGACCTCTCTTAACCTACCCCAACTTAGGAATACAGTCAGTCCTCATGATCCAGGTCTGTGGGTCAAAGCTCAATTGAGTGTCATCTTGATTATGTGTCCTCAACCTCAGATAGATATTCCCATTTCTCACTGCTTCAGATAGGCAATCCCTCAGCTGCCTGTCCTGGTCAATTTGAACGCATGTTCTAGGAGGAGGATATGGTCAAACATCTTCATCAGTTCCAGGGATACCAAAACAAGGTCCTCATTGGCTTGCTTATGCAAATCCCATTTCAGAGCCTCAAAAGACAATGAAGCAGGAATTCATTGTTCTACTTGTTCTATTTATAGACATTAATAGAGTCTTGGGAGAACAGAGTTATATTGTAGAACGGCTGCAGTTCGAGATCTTAGTTAAGGAATCCTTCGTCTCTCTCTCCCTCTCTGTCTCCAAGAGGCCATTGGCTCCACACCACCCTCCCAGCCTGACAATATCACCTTTCCCTTTAAGAAAGGCTTACAGGAACCTGACTAGTTTTCCTACTCATTGCCCTCCCCTACAATTGCCACCAGCCAGTAGGCCTCCAACATAAAGTCTTGCAATTACATCATGATCTCCTCCTAAAGTGGTTTACAATCAATGAAGTATTTTTGAAGTTCAAATTGGCAGAAGACAACAGATGATCTCCAAAGAAAATCTAGAAAGATTGCTATGTTCTGAGATGTAAGCAATTCATATTATCAGAAATGGTGACATATCTTGAAAGATTCCAAGTTGTGACTCTCCAAACAACCGTACATTAAGATGACTTAATTATTGAGGTATTAGAATGTCAACTATATGTTGACACTCCATATGCTTCTCTCTATGTGGCTTGCCACATCTCTGAGGTCTCTGCCAACCATAGATGGCCTTTATAAAATTTTTGCTTTTTCTTTCAACAGGGTCTGGAGGTCATCATTACTAAACGTTGGGTAAAATGAACTAATAATTCACTGAGGGGAAAGTGAGGACTGCAGATGCTGGAGTCCTGAAGAAGGGCTCATGCCCGAAACGTCGATTCTCCTGCTCCTTGGATGCTGCCTGACCTGCTGCGCTTTTCCAGCAACACATTTTCAGCTAATAATTCACTGAGGTGACTTCATACAATTTGTGTTGTGTAATTGATGCAAGCACTTAATGTAGCTTTAGCCTTATACTGACAGATAATTTAATGGGAAGGAGGAAAAGAGAAAACAAAACTCTCACCTAAATCATTCACAATTGCAGACTCCATTCACCACAATACTTTGTTTGAAGCTGGAGATGAATCGAGCATTCCTGCACCCCAACATCATATTCTGACAAGTCTCAGACCCAACCAGACCAGACAAATTGCGTATATTCTTCAAACTCTGATCCTCTTCACTCCAGTACTGGTGTCTTTGCATTCAACTGTCCAGATGCTATAGTCTGGAATTTTCACCCAAACTCCTCCCCCCTCTTAACCTTCCTTTACTCTTTTAGGATTGTTGTCATGATCTACCTTTATAGTCAAGTTTTTCTGTCGTTGAGTCAGAATCATATAGCACGGAAACAGATTCTTTCAGCCCACTCATCTGCACCAACCAGACATACTAGTCTGACCTAATCACATTTCCTAACATTTGGCCCATATCCCTTTAAACACTTCTTATTCGTATACCCATCCAGATGACTTTTAAATTGTACTTGTAGCCACCTCCACTACTTCCTCTGGCAGCTTGCTCCATACACGCACCATCCTCTATATTAAAACGTTACCCCTCAGGTGCTTTTTAAATCTTTCCCTTCTCCCCTTAAACCTATACCCTCTAGTTTTGGACTCCCTTATCTTAGGAAAAAGACCTTCACTATTCATCCTTTCCATGTCCCCCATGATTTTATAAACCACTATGAGGTCACAACTCAGCCTCCGGTGCTCCAGTGTAAAAAGCCCCAGCCTATTCAGCATCTCCCTATTAATTCAAACCCTTCAGTGCCAGTAACATCCTTGTACATCTTTTCTGGAACATCTCAAGTTTAACAACATCTTTCCTATGGAAGGGTGACCAGAGTTGTATGCAGTATTCTAAAAGTGTCCTGTGCAGCCACAACATGATGTCCCAACTCCTGAGGTGCATTGACCATTCAAAACAATCGTGTCAAAAATCGTTTCACCATCTGGTCTACCTGAGACTCCACTTTCACGGAACTACGCAAGTGCACTGCTCAGTTGCTTTATTCAGCAACATTCCCCAGGATTTAATTGTGTAAGTCCTGCCCTGATTTGCCTTACCAAAATACATCACCTCACATTTATCTAATGTAAACTCCATCTGTCATTCCTTGGCCCATTGGTCTATCTGATGAAGGTCCCAGTGTACTCTGAATTAACTTTCTTCACTGTCCATTACACCTTCAATTTTGGTGTAATCTACAAACTTACTAACTATACCTCCTATATTCACATCTAAATCATTTATTTAATTGACAAAAAGCAGTGGACCCTGCACCAATCCTTGTTGCACACCGCTGGTCACAGGCCTCCAGTCTGAAAAGCAACCCTCCACCACCATCCTCTACCTCCTACCTTCAAGCCAACTTTGTATCCAACTGGCTAGGTCTCCCTAGATTCCATGTAATCTAACTTTGTTAACTATTCTACCCTGTGGAACCTTGTCAAACATCTTGCTGAAATCCATGTAGGCAACGTCTACCTCTCTGCCTTCATCAATCATCTTTGTCACCTATTCAAAAAATTCAATCAAGTTAGTAAGACATTATTTCCTATGCTCAAAGCCATGAAGACTATCTCTAACCAGTCCCTGCCTTTCCAAATGCCTGTAAATCCTATCTGTCAGAATCCACTCCATCAACTTACCCACCATTGACATCAGATTCATTAGTCTGTAGTTCCCTGCCTTTTCTTTACCACCTTTTTAAAATAATGGCACCACATTAGCCCACCTTCAACCCTCCAGCACCTCATCTGTGGCTGTTGATGATACAAATATCTCAGCACAGGGCCCAATAATCACTTCCATAGCTTCCCAGAAAGTTCTGGAATACACCTGATCAGTTCCCAGGGATTTATCTACCTATATGTGTTTTAAGACATTCAGCACTTCCTCTATTGTAATATGGACACTTTTCAAGATATCACTATTTATTTCCCCAAGTCCCCCGAGTGAAGTTGATTGGTGTTTCCTGAGGAAGGGCTTGTGCCCGAAACGTCGAATCTCCTGTTCCCTGGATGCTGCCTGACCTGCTGTGCTGTTCCAGCAATAAAGTTTCAGCTCAGTTAGCTGAGCAGATTGGAACTGGAAACAAATTAAAGAGGCACAGACACATATGCTAGGAAAAACTCTGAAGGATGTTCTGTTGTTCCTTGCAGAGAAGTTGCCTGTTCTCTGTAGTAAAAAAGTCAGCTTGAACTCGATGAGATCCAGTTATCTTTCCTGCAGACGTTGCTATGAGCTGAGACCTTTGAGTTGATAAATCAGAGACATTTTCCAAGTGGATCACTTTTTCTGTATTTGTCACAGACCAAAGAAAGATATCTGAGCAGTAAAGATCTGGTTGCTGAAGAAGATCAACACCAGAATCAGGAAACAAAGGCTTTCCAGTTTTTCCTACCTCCACCAATTATCTATTTTCCCTATTTTGTCTGCATGTGTGTAAAGGGGAACTTATACAGGATTGGCGTTTTAGTTAGTAATCTTCTTTGCCAATGGTTTATACTTGTAGCCAGAGTCGAATTACTTTAATTAATAATTATTCTTGTTTAGTGTAGAAACCTGTCTGTGATTTCTCACAACCTTGGTCCGAAAGTCAAATAAATAGGTATACAGTTAATCAGTAATGGCACACTATTCGCCCAGTAGGCTGTAACAATCAATTTAGAAATGGTTGCTTGGAGGCCTCATGTTGTGCAGTGATAATGACTCTATCTCTGAACCAGAAGGCCTTGCTTCAAGTTCAGCCTGCTCCCAAGATATGTCATAACATGTTGAGTAAAAGTATTTATAAATGGTTAATTTTGCTTCGAATTTATTTCAGTGTCAAAAATCCTAAATGAATCTATCCTTTGTCTCTAGTTCACTTAATGACAATAAAATAGAGAGCAGTATTTTAATTTCCCTATCTGGTGATTCAACACTATTAAGCGTCTGTTTTTGAAAAGGCCAACAACGTCAGCAAAAGCTGTAGAGGAGACAGGGTTATTAATGATTATTATTTTATAATTAAGGTCATGGAATTAAGAAAGAAAGTTCAATATATATTGGAATCTAAATCAAAGATGTTTATCAGGAGTACATGTGGTGACTGGAAAATGTAATAAAATGGAATCTCACATATCTTCCATCTCAATTGTTGAAAGGAATTGAATCCTAATTCATTTTATTATTGCATTATTATTCTTTTAAATATACATTTTTTTAATCAATATTGAGGATGTCAATGTTTGGAGGATTGATATTTCTTTATTATACTAACCAGAAAAAGTATCAAGCACTGCAAGATATGAATATTGACAACAATTAACAATTTCAAGGTATATTCACAATGAACAAAACATACCAAGGAACTTCATGGAATGTACAGGTGTGGAGTGAACTGTATTTTAAAAAGCTCTTCTAGTGGATATGGGCATCACCTGTAAGGCCAGCATTTCTAGTTCCCCCTGAATACCTTAGCCCTCCAGGCCATTTCAGAGGCAGTCAAGAATCAACAACATTGCTGTGGGTCTGGAGTCACATATAGGCCAGGCTGCAGATGTCCTTCCCTAAAGGACATTAATAAATTAGATTTTTTTGAATGACAATCATCTTTGGTTCCATGATCATTGTTAGATGTGTTCTTTACTCCAGATTTTATTGAATTCAAATGTCACCAAGTGCTGAGGGTGGGATTTTAACCCACGTACTCAGAACATTGCTCTGGGTGCCTGAAATATTAGTCCAGTGACATCAGCACCAGTCTAGCACCTCCTCATACTGGGTGATGCCCCCTTTCAGTTTAAACTTTTCTACTGAATAAAATTTCTATTTTAATTTTCTATGTAATGATGTAGCACTTTTGGCATTTATTATTTGACAAGTTCAACAAGATAATAAATGGTTAAGTTCAGAAGAACCAGATACACATTAATTTATAAAGTTTCTAAAGTATATGCATTTTTTACGGAAGAAATTCCCAGATGTAGTGATTTTAATGGGCATAGATTAATTTGGGCAGCTACAGGGATTTCCATTCAGATGCACAAAAGTACAAGGTAGCAAAAGAAAATTGGCAAAAATAAATGAATTGACAAGATTTCTCTAATCACAAATAACAAGCAGTTAAATTGCCACTTAGGTAGCATAAATTAATTATATTATTTTACAAAACCCATTTCTCATTTTCTTTGAATTTCTCTCCTATTTTTCAATTTACTGTTTCCATATTCTGCCTAACATCTTCACCAATCTCTGTTTACCAGTTTCTAATCCTGCTCCAATTCCCTTTTTGACACATCTAACTTTCAATATTGTACTCCCCTCTAGTCCCTGACTTTTCAATTTGTATAAACACAGAACTTCACGACTTCTTGTATACATAACCCTTAGCAATACATTAAAATCAATAGATTTTTGTATAGTTTTTCTGATAACATTGCTTTAGATAGCACATATTACTATTTTAATTTTATTTTAGTCAGTGATTTCCTGGTCCTCCACAGGGAGCAAATAAAAATCTCTGAGTTCACTTAAATGATGTGAACTTCCATTTTTATGCAATTAGTCACACAGCAAATATCCTTGGAAAACTTATACTCTATTTAATGAGATGTAGCTGAGCTTTCAATAACATATTAAGTTCATGATTTAATATACATAATTTTTCTGACCCCGAAAATTGAATAATTTTACGTCGAATATAGTTTTGTTTTCATTATGGTCAAAAAATGTACAGTTTTTTTTACATATTGGTTATGATCTTTTAATCTGTACTTCACTTCCATGTGTATGCCCAAACTATATTTTGTTATCAGCAAAGTGGTTAAAACTGGTTAAAGATTAAAAAAAAATTGCAGATGCTGGAATCCAAGGTAGATGAGCAGGAGGCTGGGAGAAAACAGCAAGCAGCTGTGGTGAAGTCGACATTTCGGGTGTTGCCCTTCCTCAGGCTTCATTTCATTGTACCAGTCAGTGCATCCAATGGCATTGATCATTCATTAAATTTGGCTATGTACAATTCACCTCAGATATTTGTGTACACCATTGTCTACATGTGCTGACACTTTCAGGAATCTGTGGACTTGGTCTCTTTTTTCCTCAGTTCTCCCTAGGGCCCTACCATTCCCTCAGTAGACATCCCAAAATGCATCACCTCATTCTTGTCAGCATTACATTCCATCTGCATTACTACGCAACATTTACCAGCTGATCAGTCTCAAATTGTCGCTCGAGACTGGCCTCCTCACTATCAATAACACCAAATTTTGGGTCATCTGCAAACTTACTAATTACACTTTCTACATTCATGACAAAGTTATTGATGTACATAGCAAACAGCAAGGTGCTCAGCACTGATTCCTATGGTACACTGCTGGATATTGGCTTCTAAGCACAAAACCAACCCTCCACTGTTACCCTTTGCCTCCTATTTGCAAGCCAATTTTGGATCCAGTTTGCCAACTTGCCTTGGATCCCATGAGCTATTACATTCCATATGGGATCTTTCAAAGGACTTACTGAAAGTCCAGGTAAACCACATCAACTGTCCTATCTTCATCAACATATTTAGTCACCTTTTCAATATACTCCATTAAATTACTCAGACATGACATCCCCCCAACAAATCTGTGATGATAATCCATGATCAATCCCTGTCTTTCGAACTGTTGATTAATCCAGTCCCTTAGAAATTTTTCCAATAATTTCCCTACCATTGATGTCAGACTAACTGGTCTGTAACTTCCTGGCCTATCCCTGCTGCCCTTCTTGAACAAAGGAACTGCATTACTTTGTCTCCAGTCACCTGACACTTAGAGTCATAGAGATGCATAGCATGGCAACAGTCCCTTTGGTTGAACACATCCATGCCGACCAGATATGCTAAATTAATCTAGTCCTATTTTCCAGTATTTGCCCATATTCCTCTAAACCCTTCCTATTCATATCTGCATCCAGTTGCCTTTTAAATGCTGTAATTGTACCAACCTCCAGCATGTGCTCTGGCAGCTCATTCCAGACATACATCACCCTCTGCGTGAAAAAAGTTGCCCCTTAAGTCCTTCTAAATTTTTCCCCTCTCATCCTAAACCTATGGCCTCTAGTTCTGGACTTTCCATCCCAGGGAAAAGACCTTCTCTATTTACCCTATCCGTGCCCCTCATGATTTTATAAACCTCTGTAAAGTCACCCCTCAGCCTCCAATGCTCCAGGGAAAACAGTTCCAGCCTATTCAGCCTCTCCCTGTAGCTCAAACCTTCCAACACATCACCTCTGACCAGCAAACTATTAAACATATCTGCCAGGGCCCTAGCAATCTCCTCCCTTGCCTCCCTTGGCAGCCCAGAGTACAGCTCATCAGGGCCTTGGGATTTATTCACATTATTCCCATTAAAATATCTCATACTTCTTCCTTACTAAACTTAACATCCTCTAGAACCTCAACAATTCAATTGAAATCTCCAGCTACAACATCTTTCTTCTTTGTGAATACAAGTGTGAAATATATATTTAAGACCTCATCTACCTCCGCTGACTCCATGCACAGATTGCTCCTTAAGTTGCTCATTGGCCCTACTCTTTCTTGATAATCCTCTTGCTCTTAATACACATATAAATGACCTGGGCTTTTCCTTAATCCTATCTGCCAAAGATATTTTGTGGCCCTTCTTCCTGCTCTTAATTTCTTTTTTAAGCAACCCCTTACACTCTCTATATTTCTGAAGGGGCTCCCCTGATTTTGATGCCTTGTACTTAACATATGCTTCCTTCTTTTTGTTCATCAAACTCTTGATATCCCTTCACATCCAGGGTTCCCTGGATGTGGTGTCCTACCCTTTATTCTTAGGGGAACACTCTGGACCTGAATTCTCAATGTACTACATTTTAAAACAAAACTTCCCTTTTCCACATCTGGACTTACCTGCAAGTAATTGCTCTCAATTTATGTTTGTCAGAAGCAAAAACAGAAATTGCTGGAAAAGCTCAGCAGATCTGGCAGCATGAGCTTTTCTAGCAATTTATGTCTTTGTTTCTGATTTACAGCATCCACAGTTCTTTCGGTTTTTATGCTTGTCAGATCCTGTCTAATGATTTTAAAATTGGGCTTCCCAATTTAGACATTAATTTCTGCACTGTCCTTATCCCTTTTTATAATGATTTTGAAACTTAGAGTTACAGTCACTATCTCCAAAATGCTCACCCACTGAAAGTTCAATTACTTGACTGACTTCATTCCCTAGGATTAAGTCTAGTACTGCCCCATCTCTAGCGGGACTACCTATGTATTGGCACAAAAAGCTCTCTTGGGCACACTTTAAAAAATCCATACCATTTAATCCTTTCACACTAATGCAATCCCAGCTAATATTAGAAAACTCCTATGAACAATTAACTGAGATAGAACTAGTCAACATATGCTAAATATTGGGTTGATTGGGAAGGTCAAACGTGGACTTCTGAAGGGCAAATTATGTTTAACTAGCTTGCTAGAGATTTTTGAAAAGATAACAGTTAGAGTCAATGAGAGTAATGCTGTTAATGTGTACATGAATTTCCAGAAGGGGTTTGATACAGAGCCACACATTAGACTTGTAAGAAAAGATATAGCTCATGGAATATAAGGGACAATAACAATGTGGATACAAAATTGGCTCAGTGTTAGGAAACAAAAACAATTAATGGGCAATGGATAATCTTGGGCTAGATGAAGAGTAAAGTGTTCCCAAGTGATCAGCATTGGGACCCCTTACTATTCCTGATATATATTAATAATCTAAATCTTGGAGTACAAAGGTCAATTTCAAATTTTGCAAATGATACAAAACTTGGTAATATATCAAAATTTGAGAAACAGGATATAAAACTCAAAGAACATAGACAAGTAAGTCGAAATGGTGGCTAGGTGGCAGATGAAGTTAAATATGGAGTCGTGTAAAATGATGTATTTGGTAGGAATATCAATAAAACAATATAAAGTAAGGGGTACAACGCAAAAAGTGGAGCAGGTGCAATAAAACCTGAATGTAAAAATGCACAGATCATTAAACCTGGCAGTAGAAGTGGTGTTACAAAAGCATATAGTATTCTGCTTCATTAATAGGGCATAGAGTACAAGAGCAAAAAGATACTTTTGAACTTGCATTTTTGAACATTTGTTGCACCTCAACATGAGCTTTATGTACAATTCTGTGTAGTATAGTGTAGTATAGGGTGCTACACTATAGAAGAATGTGAATGTACTTGAGAAAGCGGAAAAGAAATTTACAAGAATGGTTCCAGGATGAAAATATCAGTTGTGACGAAACTTTGGATAAGTTCTGGCTGTTCTCTTTGGAGAGAAGAAGGCTAAGAGGAGATCTGACAAAATTTTCAAAATTATGAGGGGATTAAATTGAATAAGGAGGGAGAAACTCTTGTTTCTTGTAAAAGGATCAAGAACAAGAGAGCACTGTTGTCAAGTGCTCTCAAGAAGGCTAGAAAAATCTTTTTCTCAAAAATTGCTCACATTCAGAATACACTGCCTGGGTGGTGAAGGCAGATTCAATTGATGTATTCAAGAGGCCATTGGATGATTACTTAAATTGAAACAATGTACAATAGTATGAAGAAAAGGCAGCAGAATGGTACTCAGTATGAATGCTCATTTGGAAAGCCAGTGCAGACACAATGGGGCAAATGGCCTCCTTCTGCACCATAATATTTTTGTGATTCTGTGAAGGATAGGCGTAGAAAGAAAAATAACTGTGAATAGGGTGAAAGAGTCTGCTTAACATAAAAGCTAGCATAACAGATGAGAGTAGGAGTTCAGTGCTAGATAATTTCAACCAAGGTCTAACAATAAAGAAATAGATGAATAAACAAAGTTATTAATTAGATCTCAGGAGACAACATGAAAATGAACTAGTAAAATAAAGCACGTTAATAATAAAAGAATCCAAACTGCAATAAGCATAATTGTTGCCGGACTAATTAATTAATGGGAGGTTATGAAACAAAAGAAGTTAATAAACAAAGGCAAGACTAAATACTTACAAACTATTTTAGACAATAGAAATTCACCAACCAAATATAATTTATATCACAAATTATTCTATTATAGCTGGAATAAAGTTTTGCAAACAAATAAGGAAATTAAACAAAGAAATGGCAGTGCAGGCTGTATGTCAGTTCTATGACATGATGTCAGTGTTTGTGGTCTGTGAGGATGTCCTAGATTGCCTCATCAGCAAGAAACATTTTCCTTGATGAGGAAGAGTAGCTTACAGTTCTTGAATTATATGCAGATAAGAGATAGCCTAACACATAAGGAAATGTGGTGCATCTAGATAGTTACTTGCCAAATACAGCCATCTTACAGAGGAAAGCAAGATGAGAGTATGACTATCAGTCATCAGCACAGAGTGGAACCTGGAAAGATAGAGGACGAGATCCCGCAGATACTGGTACTGTATAACAGGCTCAATGTACTTAATACCCTCCAGAATAAGGAGAAGGAGGACTGCCACATTGCAAACCAAGACACTACACAATGGAAGGCTTTCTAAAGGAGAAGGAGAATTCAATAATTTGAGGGATAGATAGCATTCTCTGCTGTTAAGATTGAGAGTTATGAAGATTTTACTGCATAGCTGGTGTCAGGGAATAGAACATGCAGATATGATTCAAAAGAAATTTGAGAAGTGATGGAGAAGATTCAATTTTCCACATTGGAACAGGTGACATGCATTGTAATGGATATAACATAGAAGTATTGACTGTCTGCAGGAACACCTTACCTTGTCTCACTCCCCTGCCTTTTTTGTGTTGATCTGCCATTTTCTTCCACTACAGATCAGTATCTATATCAGTTTTAATTGCCTTGATGGAGTCTACATTCATCACATTTCCAATCAGTGCATTCCAGATCTTAACCACCCATTAGTTACAAGGGATACTTACACCCATGTCACTGTTGTTTCTATTAGACAATCACCTTAAATCAGCTTCTCCTAGTTTTCAAACTTGCTGCCAATGGAAATAATTTCCCCCTATTTACTCTGTCCTGATTCTAGATTTTAAAGACTTCTATCAAATGTCCACTTAATTCTCATTCCTCCATGATAAACAGCCCCAGTGTTTTCAATCTATCCACATTGCTCTTCCATCAAACCATTATCAAGATTTTTTTTCTGAAGTCTATTAGCTTCACATTCTTCCTAAGTTAAGGTGTCTGGAATAGGTCGCAATATTCCAATTGAGACTGAACCAGTGTTTTGTAAGGATGTATTTTCTTTTGCTTCACGGACCGGTTTAAAAAGTCCAGTTACCTTTGTGAGCCAGTGATGAGGACAGAGGTTAATGTCAAATAAATAACTAGTCTACATCATCAGTGATGTAAAAGTTCACATGGCAACAGTCCGCTGTGTGGTTCTGTGGTAAGCCTCAAAGATAGAAGATGATTTATAAAAGATAAAATTACCTACAGCTTAGCTTCCAGCAATCCTATTGATCCCAACCAATGACACAACTTTCCTTAAAATCTACAATAATAAAATTTACTTAGGGGAAGAAGTCCACATTTAAAAGGCATTGTCTCATTGATGAACTGGCATGAGAAAGGGACCCTCTTGAAAGTTACCTCATTGCCCTTGCTGCTGAATACCTTCCTCCCCTCTCCCCCTCTTCTTCCCCTGCCCATCTCTCAACTCCACTCACGTGATGGTAGGGCCTTAGGTAGATGTTGTATTGGCAACAGCCATTGGCACCTCAGTGACACTGCTATTCAATAGAGTTGCCTGGTGCTGACTGACCCGTTGCTCTGGATGGACTGGACTTCCACCCTTAGGGTCCTTGATCCTGTGAAAGGCCCACAGGTGTCCAATTTATTGCCTAAGAGGAAATTAATTTTGAGAGACCATAAGATCATAAGACATAGGAGTGGATGTAAGACCATTCAGCCTATCGAGTCCACTCCACCATTTAATCATGGCTGATGGGCATTTCAACTCCACTTACCTGTGTTCTCCCCATATCCCTCAATTCCTTGAGTGATCAAAAATTTATCAATCTCTGCCTTGGAGACATTTAACACCGTGCTCCATGGCAATGAATTCTACAGGCCCACTACTCTTGGCTGAAGAAATGTCTCCACATTTCTGTTCTAAATTGATCCCCTCTAATAAATACTCACCCTTCGACGCCAACGGTCATTTTGAGTGCGAGCAGCAGCTGAGTTTAAACGAACCCGGAAGGCTACAGCTAAGATGAGACAGTTTGTTTTAAAATTACTTACCGGTAGCGGGCAGCGGTGTTTTGTTTTCTCTTCACAGAAAGTGCGGGAGCCGCAGGGGGAAGTGACGACCACTAGAGGGGCAGCCGGGAAGGAAAGCAGTGAGTATAAATACTCACCTTTCGACGCCAACGGTCATTTTGAGTGCGAGCAGCAGCTGAGTTTAAACGAACCCGGAAGGCTACAGCTAAGGTGAGACAGTTTGTTTTAAAATTACTTACCGGTAGCGGGCAGCGGTGTTTTGTTTTCTCTTCACAGAAAGAGCGGGAGCCGCAGTGGGAAGTGACGACGACCAGAGGGGCAGTCGGAAGCTGGTGTAGCGCAAGCTTACCTGAGTAGGTTATTTTTCCTATAAAAGCGCGCAGGAGAGGAGAAGAGTGAAAGTAATAGGATGGTTGTTATAGGGGACTTTAACTTTCCTGATATTGACTGGGAAAGCTATAGCTCGAATTCGTTAGATGGGTCGGTGTTTGTCCAATGTGTGCAGGAGAGTTTCCTGACACAATATGTAGACAGGCCAACAAGAGGTGAGGCCATACTGGATTTGGTTCTGGGTAACGAACCAGGCCAGGTGTTAGAATTGGAGGTAGGTGAGCACTTTGGGGACAGTGACCACAATTCGGTGACTTTTACTCTAG
This sequence comes from Chiloscyllium plagiosum, assembly GCF_037043375.1. Classification (NCBI taxonomy): domain Eukaryota; kingdom Metazoa; phylum Chordata; class Chondrichthyes; order Orectolobiformes; family Hemiscylliidae; genus Chiloscyllium; species Chiloscyllium plagiosum. The sequence continues at coordinate 49,821,324 of NW_028270148.1, read as the reverse complement.
TGATGGAGAGGGATAAGTGTGCACTGCAGGGCAAGAGTTATAGCTGGGGGCAGGGAAACTATGATGCGGTGAGGCACGACTTAGGATGCGTGGCTTGGAAAAGTAGGCTTCAAGGCAAGGGCGTAATTGATATGTGGAGCTTGTTCAAGGAGCAACTATTGAGTGTCATTGATGAGTATGTACCTGTCAGGCAGGGAGGAAAGGGTCGTGTGAGGGAGCCGTGGTTTAATAAGGAATTGGAATCCCTTGTTAAATGGAAGAGGGCGGCCTATGTAAAGTTGAGGCGTGAAGGTTCAATTGGGGCGATTGAGAGTTAAAAGGTAGCCAGGAAGGATCTGAAGAGAGAGCTAAGAGCAGCAAGGAGGGGACATGAAAAGTCCTTAGTTGGTAGGATTAGGGAAAACCCAAAGGCTTTCTATAGGTATGTCAGGAATAAAAGAATGACTAGGGTAGGAATAGGTTCAGTCAAGGATAGTAGTGGGAAGTTGCGTGTGGAGGCTGAAGAGATTGGGGAGACACTGAATGAATACTTTTCGTCAGTATTCACTCAGGAACAGGACATTGTTGCCGATGTGAATATTGAGTCACAATTAATTAGAATGGACGGCTTTGAGGTATGTAGGGAAGAGGTGTTGGAAATTCTGGAAAGGGTGAAAATAGATAAGTCCCCTGGGCCTGATGACATTTATCCTAGGATTCTCTGGGAAGCAAGGGAGGAGATTGCAGAGCCATTGGCCTTGATTTTTATGTCCTCGTTGTCTACAGGAATAGTGCCAGAAGACTGGAGGATAGCAAATGTGGTTCCCTTGTTCAAGAAGGGGAGTAGGGATAACCCTAGTAACTATAGGCCGGTGAGTCACACTTCTGTTGTGGGCAAAATCTTAGAGAGAATTGTAAGGGATAGGATTTATGAACATCTGGATAGGAATAATGTGATCAAGGATAGTCAGCATGGTTTTGTGAAGGGCAGGTCATGCCTCACAAACCTTATTGAATTCTTTGAGAAGGTGACTAAGGAGGTAGACGAGGGTAAAGTGGTAGATGTGGCGTGTATGGATTTTAGTAAGGCGTTTGATAGGGTTCCCCATGGTAGGCTACTGCAAAATATACGGAGGTATGGCATTGAGGTTTGGATTAGGAATTGGCTGGCTGGAAGAAGACAGAGGGTAGTAGTTGATGGTAAAGGTTCATCTTGGAGTGCAGTTACTAGCGGTGTTCCGCAAGGATCTGTTTTGGGACCATTGCTGTTTGTCATTTTTATAAATGACCTGGAGGAGGGGCTAGAAGGTTGGGTGAGCAAGTTTGCGGATGAAACGAAAATCTGTGGAGTTATTGACAGTGAGGAAGGATGTGTCAGGTTACAGCGGGATATAGATAAGTTGCAGAGCTGGGCAGAAAGGTGGCAAATGGAGTTCAATGTAGGTAAGTGTGAGGTGATTCACTTTGGTAAGAGTAACAAAAAGATGGGGTATTGGGCTAATGGTCGGATACTTGGTAGTGTGGATGAGCAGAGGGATCTTGGTGTCCATGTACACAGATCTCTGAAAGTTGCCACCCAGGTAAATAGTGCGGTAATGAAGGCATATGGCGTACTGGCTTTTATTGGTAGAGGAATTGAGTTCCGGAGCCCTGAGGTCATGTTGCAGTTGTATAAGACTCTGGTGCGGCCGCATCTGGAGTATTGTGTGCAGTTTTGGTCGCCATACTATAGGAAGGATGCGGAGGCACTGGAATGGGTGCAGAGGAGGTTTACCAGGATGTTGCCTGGTATGGTAGGAAGATCGTATGAGGAAAGGCTGAGGCACTTGGGGCTGTTTTCATTGGAGAAAAGAAGGTTTAGGGGTGACTTGATATAGGTGTACAAGATGATTAGGGGTTTAGATAGGGTTGACCATGAGAACCTTTTTCCACGTATGGAGTCAGCTATTACGAGGGGGCATAGCTTTAAATTAAGGGGTGGTAGGTATAGGACAGATGTTAGGGGTAGATTCTTTACTCAGCAAGTCGTGAGTTCATGGAATGCCCTGCCAGTAGCAGTGGTGGACTCTCCCTCTTTATGGGCATTTAAACGGGCACTGGATAGGCATATGGAGGATAGTGGGCTAGTGTAGGTTAGGTGGGCTTGGATCGGCACAACATCGAGGGCCAAAGGGCCTGTACTGCGCTGTATTTTTCTCTGTTCTATGTTCTATGTTCTAATTCTAAGGTTGTGGTCAAGGGTCCTAGTCTCCCCGCCTAACGGAAACAAATTCCCAGCATCCACCCTTCATTATCTTGTAAGTTTCTATTAGCTCTCCCCTCAACCTTCTAAACTCTAATGAACACAATCCCAAGACTTTCAGTCATTCATCACATGTTAGGCCTACCATTCCAGGGATCATCCTGGACACGCTCTTGTGCCAGTATGTCCCTCCTGAGGTGTGGGGCCCAAAATTGGACACAGTTTTCTAAATGGGGCCTAACCAGAGTTTTATACAGTCTCAGAAGCACATTGCTGCTTTTATATTCCAACCCTCTTGAGATAAATGACAACATTACATTTGCTTTCTTAACCACAGACTCAACCTGCAAGTCAACCTTTAGAGAATCCTAGACTAGCACTCCCAGATCGCTTTGTACTTTGGCTTTATGAATTTTCTCACTGTTTAGAAAATAGTCCATGCCTGTATCTTTTTTTGTAAAGTGTAAGACCTTATATTTGCTCACGTTGAATTTCATCAGCTGTTTCTTGGACCACCCTCCTAAACTGTCCGAACCTTTCTGCAGCCTCCCCACCTCCTCAGTACTACCTGCCTGTCCACCTAACTTCATATCATCAGCAAACTTCGCCAGAATGCTCCCAGTCCCTTCCTCCAGATCATTAATATGTAAAGTGAACAGCTGCAGCCCCAAAACTGAACCCTGCGGGACACCACTTATCACCAGCTGCAATTCCGAAAAAGATCCTTTTATCCCAACTCTATGCCATCTGTCAGGCAGCTGATGCTCAATACATGCCACTAGCTCACCTTGAATACCGTGGGCCCTCACCTTACTCAGCAGCCTCCCATGAGGCACCTTGTCAAAGGCCGTTTGCAAGTCTAGATAGATAACATCCCCTGGTTTTTCTTGGTCTAACCTACTTGTTACCTCTTCAGAAAATTCTAACGGGTTTGTCAGGCATGACAGCCCCTTACTAAATCCATGCTGACTTGTTCTAATCCGACCCTGCATTTCCAAGAATTTAGAAATCTCATCCTTAACGATGGATTCTAGAATTTTACTGACAACCAAGGTTAGGCTAATCAGCCTATAATTTTTCATCTTTTGTCTTGAACAAGGGAGTTTCGACAGAAATTTTCCAATCATCTGGGACTTTCCCTGACTCCTGTGATTTTTGAAAGATCACTACCAATGCCTCTGCATTTCCTCACCCACCTCCCTCAGAACTCGAGGATGTAGCCCATTGGGGTCAGGAGATTTATCAATTTTTAGACCTTTTAGTTTTTCTAGCATTTTCTCTTTTGTAATGGCTACTAAACGCAATTCTGCCCCCCAATTCTCCTTAATTGTTGGGATATTACTCATGTCTTCCATTGTGAAGACTAACACAAAATACTTGTTGAGTTCTTCTGCTATTTCCTTATCTCCCATCACGAGCCTTTCTGCATCAATTTGGAACAGCCCAATTTCTATTTTTGCCTCTCGTTTGTTTCTTTTGTATTAAAAGAAACTTCTACTATCATTTCTAATATTACTGGCTAGCTTACCTTCATATTTGATCCACTCCTTCCTTATTTCTCTCTTTGCTATCCTCTGTTTGTTTTTGTAGTCTTCCCAAACGTCTAATTTCCCAGTGCTCTTGGGCAGTTTATAGGCTCTCTCTTTTTCTTTAATACATTTCCCTACTTCCTTTGTCATCCATGGCTGTCTAATCCACCACCCTTCACTCGTGCCACCACCACCCCCCACCCCCCCCCCCCCCCTCCCCTGTGCCCAAAATAATCTTTCTTTTCTTTGGGATGAACCTCCATACTGTGTCCTCAATTACACCCAAAAACTCTTGCCATTGTTACTCTACTGTCTTCCCCACTAGGCTCTGCTTCCAGTCAATTTTCATCAGTTCCTCTCTCATGCCCCTCTTTATTTAACTGTAACACCATTACATCCGATTTTGCCTTCTCTCTTTCAAACTGCAGACTGAACTCTACCATAATATGATCGCTGCCTCCTAAGTGTTCCCTTACTTTAAGATCATTTATAAAGTCTGGCTCATTACAAGCACTGAGTCCTGAATACCCTGCTCCCTTGTGGGATCCACCACAAACTGTTCCAAAAAGCTATCCTATAAGCATTCCATGAATTCCCTTTCTTTGAATTCATCTGCAACATTATTCACCCAGTCTATTTGCATATTGAAGTCCCCCATGATCACCATGACCTTGCCTTTCTGACATGCCCTATCTATTTCCTGGTACATCTTGCCCCCCTGGTCCTGACCACTGCTGGGAGGTCTGTATATAACTCCCATTATGTTTTTTTTTGTCTTTGTGGTTCCTCAACTCCATCACACAGACTCCACATCATCTGACCCTATGTCATAACAGTGCCACAGATTTAATTTCATTCTTAACTAACAAGGCAACACCGCACCCTCTGCCCACTTCCCTGTCTTTTTGATAAGTTGTAAATCCTGCATGTTTAACTGCCAGTCCTGAAGCCCCTGCAACCATGTCTCTGTGATGCCTACCACATCATTCTTGATGATTTGTGCCGTGGGGATTTTGTGGGGATTTCTTAAAGAAGGTGATCTAGTGCTGTTGCTGCTTCTTCAGCCAACATTATATTTGACTTTAAATACTGAGAATTGGTGAAAAATAAAAATGTATCCCTTGCTCGCCTTTGTGGTGCTGCTTACTGTGAGGTGAAATAAATAAGTTATGGTCTATAATATTATCTGCTGTTTATTGCTCTGTTAAATGAATTCTATAGCATTCCGCATTTAGAAATCATTACTGTATTAGCGAAAGAAAACATTTTCTCCCTGCTGGACTTTCCCACCTTGATATATATGATTAATATCAGCAATGCATTTATATTGAAACACTTTGAGACATCCTGAGGTTCTTTTATTATTGCAGGCTATTCTTTCTAAATAAATACATTGCCGTTTCACCATTTGAGAGTAAAAGGATGCTGCCCCTAATTCTCTTGACTGGGTCAAAGGGCCTATTAGTGTATGATGGTGAAGAGTGAACCACTGTTTGTTTTCACCAGAAGAGATTCTTGTCTTTGCATGATGTAGGTTATTGCACAATAGCATTAAGGGACAAGTTATATTAGCTAGTTGGAGCTCTAGTGATGCAGCAATATCACTCCCTCTCTATGAGCTGAGAGGTGTGGGTTCAAGTCTGAACCTGCTCTCGAGGAGATCTAAACAGATTGATTAGAAAATATTTACATTAACTACTTAAGGGTCTTCTGACACAGTAGTAGTGTCCCTTCCTCAAGGTCAAAATTTTAAAAACTTCTATCAAATGTCCACTTAATTTTCATTCCTCTATGATAAACAGTCCCAGCATTTTCAATCTATCCACATTGCTGGGTCAGAATTTCAAGAGTAAACTGCTCCAGGAGTGTGTCTTATTATGCTTGAACAGGGTGATTAAAATAGCTACATAAGTTAAAAGGACATTGCTGCTAAGATGATCAGGAAATCTATAAAGTTAAAAATCACATAACACCAGGTTATAGTCCAACAGGCTTTCGGAGTGCCTCTCCTTCATCAGGTAAAAACAAACAGTGATTGATTCTCCACCATCATACAGTAAATAGGCCCTTTGACCCACACAATGCAACTACTGCAAGCTGGTGGTAGAGGGAGTGAATATTTGTTGATGTGGTGTCAATCAAATAGGCTGCTTCTTGAATATTGTCGCATCTGCAGTCATTCAGGTATGTGAGGCTTATTCCATTGCACTCTGGACTTTTGCCTTGTAGATGATGGACAGGCTTTGTGGAATCTGGAAGTGAGCAACTCGCTGTAGAATGCCTAGCCTCTTGATCTGTTCTCATTGCTACTGTAATTATATGACTAGTCCACTTCAATTTTCTGGGCAATGGTAACCCCAAGGATGTTGATAATGGAGGATTATAAAGATAGTTTCTAACTTAACAGAATCAACTACGAGTGTCTACTTTAATGTGTCCAATCCACTTGCAAGGTCTAGAGACAACTTTCGGGGAATCAAAAAACTGTTCTTTTGTTTCATAGAAATTTGTAAACAGGCTGCACAGTGCCAGAGTTAATAACTGATGAGTCTTATGACTTCTTAATCTGATGCAATGGCTCCATGACCTCCAATTTTCATGGGCACTCCTTTCAGGCCTTGCTGACAAGACAAATATAAGCAGCCATTGTTCAAAACTTTACCCTTCCACACGGCTGTCCAGATGTCAGTGAGTATGCAAGATCAAGGTGGCTCAGTGTAGCATTTAACATGCCAACGTATTGCTTTTTTTATTTTGGAAACTGTTGTCTGTATCTGAAAATGTTTTCTTTTGTAATATTCTATGAATGTATAATTGATGCTTTCAAGAAATGGAAAATATTTCCTTCTGCTGGAAGCAAGTTTATTATGTTGCCTGGATAGTGCAATATTTTTATTATGCTAACTACATTTCCACTGGGAGGAACATGTTTAATCATGGGAAAACCTTTCAAAATTTTGTCATTTAAATGCCTTTTTACTTTTATCGCAAAAGGCATTCATTTTTATTATTGAGATGATGTTTTTTAAAATGTATTTAATAAGACAAGGGCATTGTATTAATTGGGCAATAAATCATTTAAGTAATAGCAGTCTGGAGCATAAAAATTAAGTTACTGACTCCCCCATACATGAAAAAAAAACAGTTCCAGCCTTATTAAAATATATTGCACCATGTTGTAGAATATAACCAGCTCTATCAATAAGGGATTTTATTTTGTTGGCATTATAGCCTTTATGTAAATGTTAAACTGAGCATTTTAATGAAGGAAATATCATAGAATACGATCCTGGCACTGTGCTTCACATTGAATTGTGGAAAGGCATGGAGGGAAGGCATTTTCAATATTATCAGCTCATTTTGGAATCACTGCGGGATCCAGAGACAAGAGCGGCCAAGATACAGATTTCGGCTCTGTTAGAGGCATTTAGACAATGAAGCTGGGCACCAAATCTGATTTGTAATATCCATGTGCTCACAGCATAATGCTAGCCACAGGTAAATGCAGATTTAAAGCATGAATCAACCAGAGAATGATCAGGAGAAGATGAAGAAAGAATATATTAGTGCAATCTGGATGTTTTGCTGAGCTTTAGATTCAGACACATTAATGGTATTGTGGGTATGGCACATTGTAAGGAACATTAGCTATAACTGTGCCTCACCTAAAACTATTTGATGCTGTCCAAAGAAAGAAAGCATATATGAGGTACGTTATGATTCTTACTGTTGATGAGCAAAGAATCACAAAATATGCAAATTGCTTGTGAAATATCTATCGGCATAAATTATGAAATTTTGCATAGCTGCATTTTGTCTCATGCTATGAAGTTTTCATCAGGTTGATCTCACTGAGAGCTCTTAAATCGGTCTGGTGCAACCATTCAGTGTCTGTCTTGAGTGTTTGTTTACCAATGCTAATGATTTTACAAAATGTCTTTTAGGCCTGGAGATGGAAAGTAAATGGGCTTCTTTGAGGATGTTTTAGATGTTGTAGTGGTTGGGTCTTAATGAGCCAGCGCAGACTGCAGAACATTGGTATGTGCTGGCAGAGTCTAGCCAGTTGGTTTGTGGGCATTACATAAGACATGATGGAGAGATTGATGAAGAGGAAAGAATGCCTTCACTCTAAAAGAGGGCAGAAAATGCCTCTTCAATTAAATCTGGACTACTTTCTGGGACCTGAGTTATGGTGTGTTTACAGGTATGTGTGAAAACCGGCCATAGGAATGATGTTGCACTCTAATAACCCCTGTCATTGATGCACTGGCAAAAGGTGACAACCACCTAAGTTTCTATGGGATCAGCATGAGCTGCTATGGAAGTTTCCAGACCAGAAGTTTACAAATGATGAACTGACTTGGCATGTCCATAGAGCTGAATACTTGCTCCATGTTGAACAGATTGACATCCATTGTCTGAGTTGTAGCTAGATGTTTGCATCTCTTCAATGCACAAGGTGGCTGCTGTGATGTAGTGCATCTAGATTTTCTGGTTTATGAACAATTGCTACCTTGGTACTCTAGCCACTTGAAGTTCACAACTGAGTTGTCTGTATTGGAGCTAATACATGATACTGTCCCCAGGTGAGGGAATACATGTGGCAATCTATCCCCTGCTCTAATTCTTGCACATTTCTCGCCAATGATTCACAATATAAAGAGTGCTCCTTTAGACTACCCTGTAAAGTACATCTTAGCCTTTTTAGCAACTGATACTTGTGTTTACAACTTTTATTTTACATTTGATCCCAAAATGAAAATTCATGCCGTCACTAAAACCACCTCTTTCAACCTCCATAAAAAAACCTGACTTCACTCGTTTTCAGTTCATCAGTTTTGAAACCCTCATTCATGTCCTTGGTGGCACTAATTGTAATTCTTTCAATGCAGTTCTGGCTTGCCTTCCATCTCCTGTGCTCTATAAACATGTGATCATCAAAAACTTTGCTGTCTGGTTTTTCAAATGCAGCAAGTTTCATTCCTCTATCAATCACTGTGCTCCCTGACCGACATAGACTCCAGTCAAACAATATCATGATTTCAAAATACTTATCTTCACTTTCAAATCCCTTCATGGCCTCACCCCTCTCTATCTCTATAATATCTTCCAGTTCCAAGATCCTCCAAGGTACCAGTGTTCCTCTAGCTCTGGAGACTTGTGCAAAAATTTTAATTATTGCACCATTGGTTGCTGTCCTTTCAATTGCCTAAACCCTAAGCTCTGGAATACCTGAGGCGAAAGTGACTACTGCAGATGCTAGAGATTAGAGTCAAGATTAGAGTGGTGCTAGGAAAGCACTGCAGGTCAGGCAGCATCTGAGGAGCAGGAAAATCAATGTTTCAGGCAAAGGCCTGCCCGAATTCCTGATCTTTGCCGAAAGTTTGGGCAAAATTCCTGATGAAGGGCTTTTGCTCGAAATATCAATTTTCCTGCTCCTCGGATGCTGCCTGACCTGCTGTGCTTTTCCAGCACCACTCTAATCTTGACTCTGGAATACCCTCCCTGCACGTCCCTGTTTCTCTAGATCATATTCCTTCTTTAAGATATTAATTAAAATCTACATTTGTGATCAAGCTTTTGGTCATCTGACCTATATTCTTATGTGACATTTTATTTAATAATTTTCCAGTGAAGCACCAGGAGATGGTTTATTACTTAAAATAGTTTTATAAATAAAAGTTTATTTTTGATGTTGATGCATTTATCAGTCAGAGCATTAAATACAGGAGTTGGAATGTAATGGTACGGCTGCACAAGACATTGGTATGGCCACATTCGGAGTTCTGCATACAATTCTGGTGACCCTACTGTAGAAAGGATGTTATTAAACTGGAAAGGATGCAAACAAAATTTACGAGGATGTTACTGTGACTGGAGGGTTTGAGTTATAAGGCAAGACTGGATGGGTTTTTTTTCCCCAGAGCATTAGATTGAGGGGTGATCTTATAGAGGTTTACAAAATCATGAGGGGCATGGATAAGGGAGTAGCCAAGGCTTTCCCCAGGGTAGAGAAGTCCAAAACTAGAGAGCATAGGTTTAAAGTGAGGGTGAAATATTTAAAAGGGACCTGAGGGGTAGCTTTTTCACAGAATGTGGTGCACATATGGAATGACTTGTCAGATAAAGTGATGGACAAGTGCAATTACAACATTTAAAAGACATTTGGACAGGTACATGGATAGGAAAGGTTTAGAGGAATATGGGCCAGATGGAGGCAAATGGGACCAGCTCAATTTAGGAAACCTGGCTGGCATGGATGAGTTGGGCTAAAGGATCTGTTTCTGTGCTGTATGACTCTATAACTCTATGCTAGGGTCAGACTAAGTAAACTTTATGAAGTTTCCTATTTCTTAAGTGATATACTATCTTAATAATTCACATTGAATGGAAATGAAAACGGAATGACAAGAGTTAACGTTTAATGTGAAAGGAGAGTACAGAAAGAGATGACCAATAAAGAATATAAAGATGTGCTGTGGGATGTTGCCCCCAGCATTGTCACTTGCTAAAGCTATGGTTGTCTCCTTTCCTGTAATGGCTGGCATATTTTCTTCTTGAGAAAACATGATGTTCAGGATGCTTACAGGGCTCAAGTAGTTAGATTATAAAGTGAGGTTACATAATATCAGTTTGTATTCCCTGAAATACAGAATGTTAAGAGGTTATTTGATGGGGGTTTGTTTTAGTATATTGCAAAGAATTAAAATAAAGCAAACAGAAAGTTCATCATTTATAACTGAGGCAGCTTGGTCTTGAGAATTTGTAAAGTCACGTAATTTTAAGTGTTAATTTTAAGGGTTATTCTCTTTGTAAAATCAGGCCAAATTTGGATTTAGCATTTAACAGCAACTTACTGTTAAAATTAAGTTAGGGACATAAAAGCTCATTGCTAAAGAGGCAGCTGCAGTTAATTTGTTAGATGTGCAGTTAAAGCTAGTTTCTCTTACTAGCAGTGCTTGATTCAACTCTTTCAAACTAGTCTAGTTTATGCAAAGCACACAACCTAAACAAGCAATAAGGTAAAGGCTTGTGTGAGAATTAACTTGGGAATTTGGTAAATGAGTGAATTTGGTGCAATGAAGGAGAAGTTTTTAATTCACTCGTGAACATGGGCATTGCTAGCTTGACCCAGCTTTTAATGCCTGCCCTTAGGTGCCCTCACAAAGAAAGTGATGAATTGCCTGCTTGAACTTCTGAAGTCCGTGCATGTGCATGCTATGCATAGACCCACAATGTTTACCCAATGACACTGAAGATTACTTTAACCTTTTATAAACAGTTCTTGTGCTAATAAAAGGAGTGGTCCAAGAGAGAAAGAACCAAGGACCAACAGCTTGGTGTAACAGTTGAAGCCCGGAAACATCAATTAGGTGAGCAGTGAGGTGAGTGGCAGGTGAATTTACAGTACTTTTTCTATATAAACAATAGCTTAAACCTTTACTGGCAAGATATAAGTATAACATTACGTGTATAGCTTAACTACTTTCTGTAAGTTCAGGAAATCATTGAGTGATATTGTGAAACTTAATCTTTTAAATGAAACATAGTTAAGGATCCAGCAGGTGATTTGTAGCAACTGTGGCATGGGGGGCCTGGTGGACAAAGCAACCAAATTTGCAATAAGAGTCTGTCATTTGAGGAACTTCAGAGTTAATGAGCTGGAGTCTGGGAACAGTTATTTCAAATTTGGTCCATAGTCAGTGACTGGAGGGTATGACTGTGAATGAAACATTTATGGAGTAACAATAGACAAGCCTCAGCCTTTGCAATTGTCTAACAGACTCAAGAATCATCTGGGTAAGTGTGGAGATTGCAAGAAAGCTTAATAAACTGAACTGCTGGTGCAGGGACCATTCAAATGGAATAATTGAAAGGAACAAGGTTATTGGAGGGGCCAATATAGTTAGGGGGATAGAAATGCTTCTCTGCAGCTGAAAGTATGAGTCCTGACATTTGCATTGTTCGTATGGGGCTAAAGGTAAGGACACTTCTTGAGATCATAGAGATACTTGTAGTGGGAGGGGAATTATCCGATTATCATGGCTTTTGTGAGTACTATTGACAGAACTACAAATTCAATAATCTCTATAATCCTACCTGAACTATGAGCAAATTGGTACAGAGTAAGTAAGATCAGAAAACGTTTGCATGGCACAAAGATTACTGTGGGAGAAATCAGTTTCAATTCATGTGGCACTTCAAACTAAATAGTGGGGCAAGGGTTCCTGTGTGTGGGGTTATGGAGAATTAAGTTCAAGATAATAGTGCAGATAATAATATGAGATGATAATAATCATCATGTGATAGGAACACACAGAGATTGGGAGAAACATAAGAGTATACCTGCAAGTATAATAAAAGTAGGGGAAAATGTTAAAAAGACAGAATTGAAGTCTCTTTATTTGAATGTTCACAGCATTTCTAACAAGGTGTATGATTGGTAGCAGAAATAACAATAGATTAGTATGATCTGATCACTACTTCAGAGGCTTGGTTGCAAGATAAGCAAAGATTGATAATTGGGTGATATTTGGCATTTTAGAAATAAAGGAAGAAAGGGCAGACAATGATCACTGCTACCAAAAGATACAGTAAAAGTACAAATTATGTTGGTTCAGAGAACGGACACACTGAATCAGTTTATGCGGCAATAAGAAATAAGAAAGGAAATAAGTGATCAGTGGAATAGTTTATAGGCCTGCTAACAGCCGTTACACTGCAAGACAATATATATGACAGGAAATGTTGGTGGCTTTCAAGAAGGTTGCCTCAATAATAGCGAGTGAATTTAATCATTACATTAATTGAACAAATCAAACTGGCTTTAAGTTGGAGTTCATTGAGTGCATTTTGAATGTTTTCTTAGAACATTATGTTCTGGAAACTACCAAAGATCAGGTTAATGTAATGCTTCAGCAGTTTGCAACAGCAGCAAATCAGCAATGCAGCCAAGGGTATGTTGGTATGGAAGATGTATGTTTAAAATATAAAACTCGATGTTATTGGCATTCACTTCAAAGAGCCTTTTCATATGTTCTATTTGAAATAAATCTTATGCTTTGTTGCAGATTTCTGTTTATGTATTAGATGTTGATATTTTCATTAAATACTTCATTCAGAATATTTCTGTCTTTATAAAATGTAAAGCTGATTATAAAGGTGACAAGTATTTCATTTTCAGCACTTAAAAGTTAGTTTCTATTGATTTTGATTTTTTAAACAAAATTTTTAACTTATGAATCAAAAATTATTGTCAGATTGACATAAAATTGTCAGACACCAACCAAATGGATAGAGAGAACTTGGCTTTAATTGATATGTCCAGGTCAGAATGCAATTATCATTTTTGATCAACTTGTCATTATTTGATAATAGCAACTAAATCACTTTTTGTTTGTTTTTCAAGTATTGACCAGACCACAATTTTGGCAAGTTAGTCATTAATTAGCTGCAAAATTATTGGTGTTTTGTTTTTATTGAAAATGGCATTTGAATTGACTGGTGTGATTATGTTATTTCAGTAATTTTCAAAAATGACAAGTAATTGAATTGTGAAAAAGTTATTAGGAATAAGTGGATAAAGGGGTAACCTGTGGATGTGCTGTACAGAGATTTCCAGGAAGTATTTGATGAAGTGCTACGTCAAAGGTTATTTCACCACATAGGAGTTCATGATTGTAGGCAGTAACATTTTAATATGGAAAATAGGACTAGCTAGACAACAGGAAACAAAGAGTAAACATATAAATTTTAGGGTTAGAAAGATGGTGGTATGTGATGTAACACAGGGGTCAGTGATAAGGGTCTTAATTACTTACAATGTATGTCAATGGCTAGGATGATGGAATCAAATGTATTGTAAATAAATTTGCTGAGGTCACAAAAAATGTAAGGAAGGCATAATGAGTCTTTAAAGGTAAATAGATAGATTAAGTGAGTGGTCACAAATTTGGTAGACAGAATGTAATGTGGGAAAATATGAACTTGTCATCACTAAACAAAACAAATTAGAGGAAACTTTCAAGACCATCGATAGTACCCTTACTGGCATAAAATTCACTAAAGAGGAGGAAAACAACAACAAACTGCTATCCCTAGATGTCACAGGAGTGAACAGCCAATGGGGAACTTCAAACCAGCATCTACAGGAAAACATCACATAGGGACCAAATACTGAACTACAGAAGCAATCATCCCAATACCCACAAACAGAGCTGCATTAGAGCATTATTTCAATGAGCCACCATACACTGCAGCACAGAGAAACTATGAAGAGCAGAGGAAAATCACCTAGACAGTGTATTCAAAAAGAACAGGTAACCCAATGAACACAGTCTGTTGCTTTCTCAGCAACAAACCCAAACAAGCAGACATGATGCATCCAGAAACCCTAGCCACTCTCCCCTACATCAAAGACTGCTAGACTACTCAAACCTCTTGGCATCATGGTAGACCACAAACACACCAACACACTAAAATAGCAGCTAGTGAACTTGAAAGACCTTATACAGCAACAAACTAAAATAATGTCATTTACAAAATACCTTGCAAGAACTGTAACAAACAGACAAACAGACAGAAAACAAGCCACCAGGATACATGAACATCAATTAGTCAGAAAAAAGCATGACCCACTCTCACTACTACCTTTATATGCAGATGAGGAAGAACACCATTTCGACTGGGACAACACGTCCATCCTAGGGCAAGCCAAACAGAGACACACGCCAAAAATCCTCGAAGCATGGCACTTCAACCAGAACTCTATCAACAAACACATCAACTTGAATCCCATTTACCACCTCCTGAGAAAAATATCTAGAAATGATATCACTGCAGGAAATTACATCACCAACCCAAGGAAACCTAAAAACATAAATAAAAAGTAGACCACCGAAGGCTCATTGATGATATTACCTAGTACGGTGACGAAATGTCTGAAAACAAACTTTCCAGCTCAACAAGTAAACTTTCATCCAGAATTATTTGAAGGCAAATGGAATTTTGTTATTTATTGCGAGGGAAACATAATATGTAAGGAGAGGTATTTGCACTACAATTACTCAGTAAAACTACATCAGAGGTATTGTGTAGAATTTGGCTCTCCTAACTGAAGAAACAATATAAATATAGTTGAAACAGTTAATTTATAAGGAAATTTTGGACAGATTGGGTAAGAATCCATTGGAGATTAGAAAAATGAGAGGCAATCTTATTCAAACATTTAAGATCTTGAGGGGATTTGACAAGGTAGATACTGAAAGGATGTTTCTCTTTGTAGAAGAGACTAAAAGTGGGGTCAATGTTTGGAAGCAAAGAGTCTTCCATTTAGATGGAGATGAGTTCTTTTTCCCTCAGAGGGCTATATGCTTGTGGAATTCTCTTCTCCAAAAGTCTCTGAGGTACTGTCATTGAATATTTTTAATATAGTAGTAGATTCTTGATAATGAAGGAACCAAAGATATTTGAGGTCGGTCGGAATGTGAAGTGTGGCCTTAATCTGATCTGTGACAATCTTATTGAATGGCAGAGCATCTGCTCTTAATTCGTACATTCAATATTTGTCTTGAACTGGTGTTCAGAATGTAACTGCAACTTGATTAAAACTATTTTGTTCCTCGACTGTGATCATTTTGAATCCATTTATTCTAGAATGAAAATTGGGTTTCTAAATGAATAACATGATAAATCATGAGAAATGATTTCAGAACCAATTTTTTTTGGAACTTAGGAGAAAAATTGAATGGAATCAACGTTTTGGACATTAGCCCTTCATCAGGAATGAGGTTTGTGGGCCAGGGGAGGCTGAGAGATAAATGGGAGGGGTTGGGGTTGTGGGGAAGGTAGCTGAGAACGTGATAGATAGATAAAGGTGGAGGTGAAAGTGATAGGTCAGAGAGGAGGGTGGAGCGGATAGTTGGGAAGGAAGATGGGCAGGTCAAGAGGACAGTGCTGAGTTGGAGGCTTGGGACTGGGGTAAGGTGGAGGGAGGGGAAATGAGAAAATTGGTGAAATTTACATTGATCCTGTGTGGTTGCAAGGTCCCAAGGTGGAAGATGAGGTATTCTTCCTCCAGGCGTTGGGTGATCAGGGTTTGGCAATGGAGGAGACCCAGGCCCAGGACCTGCATGTCCTTGGTGGAATAGGAGGGGGAGTTGAAGTGTTCAGCCACAGGGCGGTGGCGTTGGTTGGTGCCGGTGTCCCAGAGATGTTCTCTGAAACAATTCGCATGTTGGCGTCCTGTCTCCTCAAGGAGACCACATCGGGTGCAACAGTTGCAGTAGATGACGTGTCTGGAAATACTGGTAAATTTCTGTTGGATGTGAAAGGGGCCTTGGATGGAGGTGAGGAATAAGGTGTGGGTGCAGGTTTTGTACTTCTTGCAGTGGGGCTGGGAATGGGGGGTGGGCTGGTGGGGGGTGTGAATTTGACCAGGGAGTCATAGAGGGAATGGTCTCTTTGAAACGCAGATAGGGGTGGGGAGGGAAATATATCCCTAGTGGTGGAGTCTGTTTGCAAGTGACAGAAGTGGCTGAGGATGATGCGATGTATCCAGAGGTTGGTGGGCCAGAAGGTGAGGACCAGGGGTTTCTGTCCATGTTATGATTGGAGGGGTGGGGTTCAAGAGTGGAGGTGTGGGAAATGGACATCCAGTCCCTGTACACATCCATCCGCCATGACGAAGGCCTCCAAGCCCTCTTTTTTTGCCTCTCAAGCCGACCCATCCAGTACCTTTCCACTGACACTGTCTTTCGCCTGGCTGAACTGGTCCTCACCCTCAACAACATCTCCTTCTTATCCTCCCACTTCCTCCAAACCAAAGGGGTAGCCATGGGCAGCCGAATGGCCCTCAGCTATGCTTGCTTCTTCATCATGTACGTGGAACAGTCTATGTTCCACGGCTACGATGGCACCATTTCCTACTTTTTCCTCCGCTACATGGTACTACCTCATGCTCCCATGAAGAGGGTTGAACAATTCATCAGCTTCCACCCTGACCTCAAATTCACCTGGACCATCTCGGGCACATCCCTCCTCTTCCTGGACCTCTTCATCTCCATCTCTGGTGACTGACTAAACGTGAATATTTAGTACAAACCCACTGACTCCCACAGCTACCTGGACTACACCTCATCCTACCCTGCCTCTTATAAAAATGCCATCTCTTATTCCCAGTTCCTCCACCTCTGCTACATTTGCTTCCAGGAGGATCAATTCCACAAACGAACATCCCAGGTGGTCTCCTTCTTCAAAGACTGCAATTTCCCCTCCCATGTGGTTGACCATGCTCTCCTGTGCATCTCCTCCACTCCAACTGCGGATCATTTCAGAGAACATCTTTGGAACACTCGCACCAACCAACCCCACTGCTCCGTGGCTGAATACTTCAACTTCCCCTCCCACTCCACCAAGGACATGCAGGTTCCGGCCCTCCTCCATCGCCAAACCCTAACCACTCGATGTCTGGAGGAAGAATGCCTCTTCTTCCGCCTTGGGACCCTGCAACCACACAGAATCAATGTGAATTTCACCAGTTTCCTCATTTCCCCTCCCCCCCCCCCCTTATCCCAGACCCAAGCGTCCAACTCAGCACCATCCTCTCGACCTGTCCATCTTCCTTCCTACCTATCCATTCCACACTCCTCTCCAACCTATAACCTTCTCCCCCATCTTCATCTACCTATCGCATTCTCAGCCACCATCCCCGCCAACTCCATCGCCCTCCCATTTATCTCTCAGCCCGCGGGCCCACAAGCCTCATTCCTGATGAAGGACTTATGCCCGAAACATCGATTCTCCTGTTCCTTCGATGCTGCCTGACCTGCTGTCTATTTTCACCCCCACACTTTTTGAATCTGATCTCCAGCATCTGCAATCCTCACGTTCTCCTAGAAAAATTGAATGGGAACATAACTCAAGCAGTGAAGAGCTCACTTGAACTCAGATAGGGGCAGTTCAGCTGCTGTCTGATTCACATCAATGACTATGTACAACTCAAACTTTATCACAAAAAGAACGGTTTTGTAGTTTTGTACCGATTTCAAGATTACAATCAATTACACCTACAAATAATAATTTCCAATCAAAACGTTACGTACCTACTCACCTATACCGTTATCCAACAGTATTAACATAGTCTAAATTTCCAGGTTACTATAGGTGACTATATTATCCAATCATATTCACTATTATATTACTAATTATATCATAACATGAGCACATCATCAATTATAGGTATATCTTTTAACTGTAGTACTTACCTATAATTATCAGAAAACCTGTAATGTGCCTTTTTTTCCTCTGACTAGAATGGGCAGGTGCCCAGCTTGTAGGTGTGCTAAAGGATGTTCAGTAGCCAATTGCTCTAGTTAATGTTTAACTTAAGGGCAATTTAGATGCCAACATTTTACTGGTAGTGGGCTGCTGTGTTAGAAGCTCCTGGATCAGTTGTGATGGCCTCCCTTCAAAGGTCAGGCTGGTCATCTGAGTCAGAGGTTCCATGCCCTACAGAGGATACCAAGAGCAGGAAAGACAGTTTGAAAAACTATCATGAGAGGTTTTCTCTCAAATCCAGGAGGTATACCTGTTTGGCTATTTGATTTTAAAATTTTAAACGTACCTCTCTGAGGGACCATCTTTCTTTTGGAGCTGTCTTGATCTTTGACCTGTTTCATCAGTATCCCACTCCCCTGGTAAAGCTGAAGAAGCTTCAGAGATGTCAGAGATTGGGACAGCAGTATTAATTGCCTGACCATCACCTTTAATGAACTTGACTTCCGGCCAGTTAGGGGGCATGTTCTGTGTCGGGTCTCTGTCTAGTCTTACTGTCAGCAAGTGCAGGCTTGGGACTCTCTATTTGGTCCTGATGTCTGTGTGTTTCCATAAACATTCAAATCTTAGAGTCAGAAAATCCATTAAACTGAACATATCTATGGCTCTAACATAACTCTCTGGCAAAGGCCAAGAATGACTTCCTTCACAATATCTAAATTAGAATGGAATAAGTTGTTGATCTATGACATCTCTTGCAAGGATATTCACATAACTGCAGCATTGGAGTGTCACAGATGGTGGCAATCAATGGATCCACCATCCTTCTCAATGCTTTTGCAGCTACCTCCTGCCAAGTACCTGTACTTCTGTCCTCCAGGAAGTGAAAACAAGTACAATTCTCACATCGAAGTCTTACAAAAACAAAATCCTCCCCTCCAAATCAAATGAAAGGTTTAGAAAATGACTGCTCCAACACTTGCCCACAGATTCCATTTCACCTTAGCTTGAAAACTGAAGCAGATGGGCAGCAGATGTTTTAAAATTTGGCATGATCTTATGGTTCCAAACACAGGACTCTGCCAAACCATTGATGGTCATATGTTTTCTTCTCCAAGTAAGACTGCTCTTTCCCTTGCTGCCCATGATAAGGATATTTTCTAAAAGCCTTTGTTCCCATCTCCTAGCCTGCTATTCATCTGTCAATTTCCTGTCAGCTTTTACTCAACAACTCTAAAATGTTCTTCTCCCAAAATTACTTCAGGTGATTTTGTTGCTGCTTCGCTCTAAAATGATTTTCTTAAAGTTTATTCTTTCAGGGGATGTGAGTGGTACTGGCTAAATCAACATTTACTCTCTATCTCTATTTGCCCTTGAGTCACCATCCAGAATTGCTGCTGTCTATGTAGGGCAGGTACGTTCACAGTGCTGTCAGGAAGGCCCAGGATTTTGACCCAGCGAAAATGAAGGAATGGAGTGTCATTCCAAATCAGGATGGTTATGTAGCTTGGAGGGGAATTTGTTATGGAAATGTGTTGCTGGAGAAGCGCAGCAGGTCAGGCAGCATCCAGGGAACAGGAATCTGGGGAATTTGTTACCCAGGTGTCTCCAACTCTTGCCCTTCTTGATGGTAGGGGTCATGGACTTGGAGGGTGACATTGAAGGAGTCCTGGTGAATTGCTCCAGTACATCCTGTTGATTGTATGCACTGCTGTCACTGTGCATTGGTGATGAAGGGAGTGAAAGTTTAAATTAATGGATTGAGTGCCAAATGAGTACACACATTTGCCTTGGATATTATTGAGCTTCTTGAGAGGTGTTGGAGCTGCAGTTATCCAGGCAAGTGGAGAGTATTCCATTATACTCATGCTTTGTGTCTTTCAGATGGAAGACATGCTTTGGGGAGTCAGGAGGTGAGTTACTCATCACAAAATTCCTCGTCTCTGATCTTCTTGTTGCCCTAGTATTCATATGGATGGTCCACTTCAGTTTCTGGTCAATGGTAACTTCCAGGATGTTGATGGTGGGTTATTCAGTGATGGCAATATCATTGAATGTCAAGGGCAAAAGGTTAGATTCTCTCTTATTGGAGATAGTTATTGCCTGGCATATGTGGGCACAAATGTTACTTGACATGCATTCATTCAAATGTGAATGTTGTTTAGATCTTACTGAAGCAGTCCACGTCTGCATACATATCTGAGAAATCATGAATGTTGCTGAATACTGTGTAAACACTAACAAACATGCCCACTTCTGAAGTTATGAATGAAGCAGCTGAAAATGGTTGGACCTTGGCACTACCCTGAGGAACTTCTGCAGCAATGCTCTGGTGCTGAAATGAATGAACCATCATGCTCACACATTTTCCTTTGACTTCAACCATGGTGAGGTTTTTTTTCCTCTTATTCCCATTTACTTCATTTTTGCTCTGGCTTCTCCTGCACACATTCAACATAAAAGATGACTGTCAACTCATTTCTGGAATTTAGTCCTTTTATCTATATTTGTACCAAGATTGTAATGGGATCTGGAGTCAATTACTCTTGGCAGAACCCAAAATGAGCATTAGTGAACAGATTATTCATGATACCTACCACCACCTTGTTGGTGGTTGACAATGGACTGATGAGGCGATCTTTGTAATAACTGGCTTTGTTCTATATTTTGTCCGACATGAAAGCTAAAAAATTCAAGACTGATGCTTCAGTGATGAACTGAAGGAATGCTGGACTGCGAGTGGAAACACTTGGATGGGTCCTTTTCAGTATTGTTCATGCTGACTTTTGATCTACCTCATTGAAACTACTTGAAAGACGTATATAGACATGCCCTGCTGACCATGGAGAATAATTTGGTTATAAGTAGTTTACTTAAGAGATAAAAGAGGAATAACAATTACAAAAAAAATGTATTTCGAGAGGATATATTATTGAATATTTTTGCCGCTAACCTCTAAGCGACCCAAAAACTTTTCCTATTTCACATCTACAAAATCTTTGCATGTTTTATATATTTGAACTTATTATATATAGTATGATTAAATTTTGAACTTTGTCAGTTTTCTTTTAGTAAGGTTCTCTGCCATCTCTGACTTCTATGAGGGTCTACTATATTTCTCAGGCTGGATGTATCTGTTGTGTCCTGGTATGGGGCAGGAATGCACAAAGGGATCTGTAAAATCCAAAAGCAAATGACTCATCCTCCTTTGTGTTGATTGCCTGTAGCAGCTCCCACTCACTTGACAGATACAATGAAGATGACAGAAACAACTAATATTGATTACTGGGTTGCCAAATGCTTATATCTTCACTTAATGGTCTTTGCAAATGCATCAACATAGATCCTACCAATTTGATTTTATCCATATCCTGAATGTGCCTGGAATACTTACCAAATATCTTCAATACTCACTGGAAGTCCACTCTGGTACTGTTGGAAATTCATTTTTGATTTGCAGCTTTAATATATTCGTGAGTTATGTTTCTCCATGTGTCCAACCTGCATCAAAGGGATGAGATGTATATAAATCAGGCTGTTAGTAATCATTCTTTTCTCCTTGGGCTACTGTGAGACAGGTTGTCTTTCTCACATAAAAGCTTTTTACTTCATAAATATGTGGTCCAACATCACACGGATTATTACATCCCCTGGAGTTTTGAGATGCATTTAGAGTACAATGGAGAAATCAAATATTCTTTTATAAGATTCAGTAGTAACATCCTGCATTTGTATTACATCATGACAATAGTAAATTGGCATAGGCTACTTCACAGAAGGGAGAGAAGAAAAATTTAATAGCAGCAAGCCAAAGAAAGAAACACTAGGAAAGGTGATTGAAAGTATAATCAAAAGAATAAGTTCTAAGGAGTGTCTTATATGAGGATAAAGGGACAGAGAAGTGTATGGAGCTAATCCCAGCACTTACAGCTGAGATGGTTGAATGAAAAGCTGCTAACAGTGAGGCAAAGGACATAATAAATGCACAAAAAGCCAGAGTTGGAGGTGTACTGAGGTTTCAGTAGAGGAGGGCTAGAAGTTACGTGAGAAGGAAGTAAGGAGGGCCAAGTTGAACACATGATGAGAATTTAAAAACCTATGCATTTCTAAGATTTGGGATTTAGGCCCCAGTTTTCTAAAAAATAGACAGTTAGCTATTCATAAATAATTTTAAGTTAGTTTACTAATTCCCTTAAGACATGTCAATTTAGATATAGAACATCTAAATAGTCACGTAAAGTCCACAACTGTGACCATTAAGTGTGATTCACACATATCACACATGCCATACACCTTTCTGTCCCTCTATCCTCATTTAAGACACTCCTTAAAAATTATCTCTTGATGTTGATGTTGTGTTGATCTCAATAAGTTACGAAGGCAACATCCTGCTCTGTATCTGGACTGTTAGAGGACATTCCCACTCTTCTTCTTTCTGAATCCATTTTCCAGTCAAAGAAAAAACTTCAAAAAGGCTAACGGAATGCTGGTCTTTATATCATAAGACTAGAATACAAGGATGCAGAAGTTATGCTGCAGTTATACAAAACCCTGGTTCGACCCCACTTGGAATACTGTGAGCAGTACTGGGCACCACACATTAGGAAGGCTATATTGGCAAATGTTGATTCATAAGAATGACATGTGGAATTCAGGGGTTAAGTTATGCGGAGAGTTAATTCAAACTAGGCCTGTTTGCTCTGGAATTTTAAAGATTAAGGGATGATCTGATCAAACCCCTCAAAATATTAACAGATAAAGTGGATAAAGATAAAATATTTCCATTGTTTGGAGATTCTAGAGCTAGGAGGCATAGAAAAAAAATTACAGCCAGACCATTCAAAAGAGATGTTAGAATGCACTTCTACACATAAAGTTGGGAAATCTTTTCCAAACAGCAGCTGATACTCGGTTAGTTGTTAATTTTAAATCTGAGATAGATAGACATTTTTTTTGTTAAGCAAAGGTATTAAAGGATATAGGCCAAAGGGAGGTATATGGAGTTAGGCCACAGATCAACCATGATTTCACTGAATGGTGAAGCAGGCTCGAGGGACTGAATGGCCGACTCCTGTTCCTATAATCCTCTATTCCTTTCTGAAGAGCACTGTTACCTGAAGAGAGACCTCCCTAACAAGTACATGTTAATACACCAATCACCCATGTAATGAAAACAAGTCAGGTAGCCAAATGCCAAGATAGTCATCTCACTCTAAGCCCATCTCTGCAGCTTGGGGTCAGATTATGCAAAGCTTGGAACATCATCCAGCTGTTTCTGAACACATAGAAGATAAGGAGCTGCATAAGATGAGAGAAAATAATAGAGAGAGTAGTAGAAATAATTGTAGTTGTACAATGGTAGAAAGGAGAGTGATAAAATGAATGCGGTATCAGCTAATTTCATAACTTCTTTACCATAAGGAAAACACCAGTTTGTCAATTAGCCCTATTACTTACACATTGGTAGCCTGCAAATCCTTTAAGGGAGCAATCAGAGTGGCGCTGAATAAATAGGACTTCGTGTGAGTTAAGACACTGATTATAGAGTTTTGGATGAGCTTATGTTTGTGGGAACTGGGAAGCTGGTCAAATTGGCATGGAATAATTGAATCTGAGGCACTGTTCAGGCTTTCAGAAGCAAATAGGCTGAGGATTAGACAGAAATTTGTGAAACTGCAAAGATGAAAGAGATTGTGGCTCCATTGGTAACACTCTGCCTCTTCTCGACCTGTCTCTGTGGCGCAATTGGTTAGCGCGTTCGGTTGTTAACTGAAAGGTTGGTGGTTCAAGACCACCCAGGGACGGAGAGTTCGTTGTTCTCACTCCTACTGCTTTCTTAGACTTGTCTCTGTGGCGCAATTGGTTAGCGCGTTCGGCTGTTAACTGAAAGGTTGGTGGTTCAAGACCACCCAGGGACGGAGAGTTTGTTGTTCTCGTTCCCTCTGAATGAGAAGGTAGTGTGCTCAAGTCTGGTTTCAGGACTTGATAGCAAGAATTAAGGTTGACATTCTAGTTCAGAACTGAGAGTATGCTGTATATTTGGAAGTGCTGTCTTTCAGATGAGACGCTAAACTGAGGTCCCATCTTCTCACTCTGATGAACATAAAAGATTTTGTTGCACTATTTCAAAGAAGACCAGGGGAGTTAGTGCTGACCAATATTCATCTCTCAAATCAACGTGACAAAAGCGAGCACCTTGACATGACCAAATTACTGTTTGTGGAATCTGAGAAAGTAAGTTAAAAACTAAGACAGTGGCATACCTTTAAGTCAATATTTTGTAACTCTCAGCAGAAATTTATCACAGTGAGAAAGAAATGTTCTTTGATAAGGATGCACCATCAATGACTAAAAAGCAAATTAAGAATAACATAAAATTGAAAGAAGCTCTAAACAAATCTGCAAAGATGTTAGCTTGGTCAGTAGTTTGAACAGAATTTAACAATCAGTAAATAATGACTCAAAATCTATTAAAGAGGGAGAAAACAGAATATGAGAGAAAGCAAACCAATACTATAGAAATTAGAATTCCTATGAATACTGAAATAGGAAAAGAAAAATTAAGGCTAGAATTGGCTACCTAGACTGTGAGTCTTGGGAATTGATAATTAAAAGCAAAGAAATAGCATGTAATGTGTCCCTGTCTTCACTGTAGAATACTTAGAAAAATTCTCAAAGACACTTGAAAATCAAGAGGTGAAAGAGACTGCCTCTACCCTGGTGATCCTATCAGAGAAATACCAGATGTGAACATTGCCTCGTTCCGAGTACCAGATAGCCAGCATCTTAGGATCTTAAACAAAGAGAGTGCAGAGAATGGAAGAATGGCCAGCTGAGTAAAAAGAAGGTCAATGTCCTTCGCCACTCCATCAGCCTAATTGCCACTATCTTCCCTCCAAAGCCTCACACACAGGCTATCTCTTCTATTGTAACCACCTCCCACCAAGGTGCATGTTCCCCTACTCCAACTATTGCCTGCAACATCTTCCCTCACTTGCTCCCAGCCACCTAAAACCCACGAGCACTAACTCTCTGCTGTCTACTAACTCAGTTGGACCACCTTCATCAGAACTGGTGAAGAGTAACTGGACTCCAAGTGTGAATTCAACTTTCTCCCCACAGATGCTGCTAGACCTGCTGAGTGTCTCCAGCAGTTTCTGTTTTTGTTTCCGATCTCCAGCATCCATGTTTCTTTGTTTTATCCTTTCTTGATTTGTTTTGAAATGAAGACCATATCAGATATTTTTCTGCAGGGTTACTGGGAGGATTTCCACAGACTCAGGAAAGATGGTATTGCTAAAGCATTGGAGTATACAAACCTCTGCACAGCATCGAGATAGCAATCCATGGCAGGAATCTGATAACACAGAGGTCATTGAGGGGGGAAGGGGAATAAAGCAAATTCATAATGAGGTAGAGCTAGGTGGAATATCATTCAGTTGATGGGTCTACTTTGCATTTGTACTCTTTCCATGATTTAATTGAATTTGGATTTTGCATGGGAGCTTCATTGCTGTTCCAATTTTGCAGGAGATTCATTGATTGGGAAATACAATTCTTCCTGGCTTTTGGCCAATTTGCAATTAAAAGATTGAAAATGGCACTATGAAAATTCTAATAGGCACTACCAGCCTGAGTAAATTACAGTTTTTAACTGGTTGGACAGAGTAGACAACCAGTTTTTTAGGCAGATTAGATAATGCTATGACTATGAGGTTTATAAAAGTATTATATTTGAGGAACATAACTTTAAATTGAGGCAGAATAAAGCACATCATATGACTTGCTCTGAGTCTGCATTCCAATAAGCATTATTACTTTGATCATTAGAGATTCAGTCATTTGACAGTCATTTGAAATTACTACTTGATGCGGGAATACGAAAGTTCATTGGAGGCTGGAAGCATATGTGGATGAGGAGAAAGTGAGGACTGCTGATGCTGAAGACTCAAAATTGAAAAAGGTGGTGCTGGAAAAGCACAGCAGGTCAGGCAGCACCTGAGAAGCAGGAGAGTCGACATTTTGAGCATAAGCCCTTCATCAAGAATGAAGGATGAGAGATAAATAGGGGAGTGGAGTTGTGACTGGGGGAAGGTAGGTGGGGAGATGATAGGTGGATGCAGGTGTAGACTGTTTGCTAATTCACGGGAGGAAATGATGTGTGTGACATCTAAAAAGGTGTTCCTCTATGTATTTTAAAGTATAATCAATAACAATAAAAAAAAATTGTGTAGTCAGTAGAGCATTCAGTCATTTGTTATACTAAACATTTTAAAACGTGAAATATTTTTTGCATCATTCTTACAGCCATCAATTAGAAAATTTACAACTTTTTAAAACTTCCTTAAAATTTATGTCTCTATGGAGATTATAACACTTTTCAATATAATTTCCAGTTTGCACCTTGTCAGAAATGGGTTCATTTTGTTGAGCACTATTTGAAATTACACTGCATACATAGTCACATGTTTCATGGGTCAGGGAGCAAGATCTCATGGTGGTGGTGGTCAATGCTCACCAACAGGAGTAGATATTTTCATTGGATATGAGATAAACTTACCTCGGGTGAGACCAAACAATAATAGATCTGTCATACAAACATACAACATGAAGCTGACAGCTGAACGTGGCCAGATAACTAACAGTTTTAGTTTTCCCATTTTACAGCATTTAGAATTCCTTTGAATATTAATTGCAAGAACGAATGTGCTATTGTACGTAGCATGGATAAAAGTACAAGACAAGTATCTTTGGGGTTTATGTATCACAAAATCTTCTTAGTTTAGTTTTCAGCTTGTAAGACTCATTCCATTTTGGTGAGGTTGAGATATTGTGAAATTGTTGAAACTTTATTGCTGGAACAGCACAGCAGGTCAGGCAGCATCCAGGGAACAGGTGATTCGACGTTTCGGGCACAGGCCCTTCTTCAGGAATGAGCAGAGAGTGTTCAGCAGGAGAAGATAAAAGGTAGGGAGGAGGGACTTGGAGGAGGGGCGTTGGAAATGTGATAGGTGGAAAGAGGTCAAGGTGAGGGTGATAGGTCGGAGTAGGATGGAGGCGGAGAGGTCAAGAAGAAGACTGCAGGTCAGGAAGGCGGTGCCGGGCTGGAGGGATTCGGCTGAGACAAGGTGGGGGGAGGGGGGATGAAGAAACTGGTGAAGTCCAAGTTCATCCCCTGTGGTTGGAGGGTTCCCAGTCGGAAGATAAGACGCTCCTCCTCCGACCGTCGCGTTGTTGTGGTTTGGCGGTGGATGAGTCCAATGACCTGCATATCCTCGGTGGAGTGGGAGGGGGAGTTGAAATGCTGTGCTACAGGGTGGTTGGGTTGGTTCGTCCGGGTGGCCCAGAGGTGCTCTCTGAATCGCTCCGCAAGTAGGCGGCCTGTCTCCCCAATATAGAGGAGGCCACACCGGCTGCAGCGGATGCAGTAGATGATGTGGGTGGAGATGCAGGTGAATCTGTGGCGGATATGGAAGTTTCCTTTGGGGCCTTGGAGAGAAGTGAGGGGGGAGGTGTGGGCGCAAGTGTTGCACCTCCTGCGGTTGCAAGGGAAGGTGCCGGGAGTGGAGGTTGGGTCGGTGGGGGGTGTGGATCTGACAAGGGAGTCGCGGAGGGAGTGGTCTCTACGGAAAGCTGATATGGGAGGGGAGGGAAATATATCCTTGGTGCTGGGGTCTGTTTGGAGGTGGCGGAAGTGACGGCGGATGATGCGCTGTACATGGAGATTGGTGGGGTGGTAGGTGAGGACCAGTGGGGTTCTGTCCTGGTGGCGGTTGGAGGGGCGGGGCTCAAGGGCGGAGGAGCGGGAAGTGGAGGAGATGCGGTGGAGGGCACCGTCGACCACGTCGGGGGGGAAATTGCGGTCCTTGAAGAAGGAGGCCATCTGTGTTGTACGTATTTTGTGAAATTGTCGAAGTGTCAGCAACTACTGGTATAAACAAGCCAAAATAACTGAAAAATTGATTTCTGGATCATAATAAAAATTAATTTTCTACTCTGTCATTTTTATGCTGTCATACAAAACACTATCCACTAATTCAATACAAATATTAGAGAAATCCTGTGTTTCATCATAGAAGTACTTAATTTATCAGTGAGTGCCATCTCCTGGACTTTAAAAAGCATTGCATATATTTGGAAATTCTATGCTTTTCCAGAATTATGTTTCAGCTGACTGGAAAACCATTGTGAAGATATTATGTCATTAAGATATATATTTTGTCGGTTTCTTTTAATGAAGAAAGTTGAGACAGAGGTGAGGAGCAGTCAGCTCAAAGCCAACAGAATAAACAGCTTGTGAGGCTACATGGTGGGTGGCACAGTGGCTAGCACTGCTCCTTCACTGCACCAGGGTCCCAGGTTCACTTCTATCCTCTGGTGATTGTCTATGTGGAGTTTACACATTCTCTGCCCAGGTTCCCTCCTATACTCCAAAGATATACAGGTCAGGTGATTTTGCCATGCTAAATTGCCCTGGTGGGTTACTCTTCAGAGGGTGGGGTGGACTTGTTGGGTTTTTTTTAAGTTGGAACAATAGAAGCAGCTTGAATGGATGGGTCTAGAACCAGGATTTTTAGTTGTTGCTGGTGTCTTGCAGCTAGATGTGGAAGCTCTTATTCCTCTCTCTGTTACAGCTAACAATAGGATCCTCTTCCTGCTTCTAGAATTGCATGTGAGATTATCTGTTTTACTGACTTTGCCTTTGCCAAGGGTGCACTTATGGGATGTTACTATATTGGAATAGATAATTAGTAATAGTTACTGTATTGACTATTTTGTCAAGCAATTCTTTTCTTTTCTTTTTATTTTGTCTGTGTTTTAACTGTAGTGTAAACATAAAGTGTGTTTACTTTAATGTCAAGTATTTTGACTAATCAAATTGCATCTAGAATGCAACACCTTACACTTACCTTCAAAATAAGAAAAAAAGGCTCTAGAATATCTTCTTAATATATTTTGAGGGGGTTTGGTCTGGTCTATAACACCATACAATCTCTGAATGTGTATGACATTTATCTAATAACCGCATGTATGTAAATTATGATGAATTCTCCAGTAAATACATATTAATTGTTTGTTAATAAATTTAACAAATTTATACATTTCATAAATTTATTAAACATTGCGAATACACAGCATCTGCAGTTCTTTGTTTTATTATATAAATGAGGATAGAGTTTGCTAAAGTGGACCTGGCAGAGAGATTAGCAGAAATGGTAGTAGGCAAGTAAAAGGCAGACTTTTAAATGGGCAATTCATGACAAAAATACATCCCAGGAAGGACGAAGAATTCTTAGAGAAGGATAATCCAGTCATGGCTGACAAAGGAAGTTAAAGAGAGTATTAAGTTGAAAGACTTGCAGAGTTACATTGTACTTTGCTCAAAAACTGCATGAATCCATGTAAGACTCTGTCAACACATTTTTTTAGATTAGAATGGCACAGACAACCGAACACAAGGGGCTAACACCTTCAACATCTTATCTGGCCTGACACCAATTGTTACAATTAGCTTGAGAATGTACCTTTTAAAAAGAGTTTTGTGATTTACGTATGAAGGAAGTGAAACTATCATGGTCATTCTAACAGATGACAGACTTAACAAACAATTGGTGCCAGAGCCACAGCGCCAGAGACCCGGCTTCAATTCCCACCTCAGGCAACTGACTGTGTGGCGTTTGCACATTCTCCCCGTGTCTGCGTGGGTTTCCTCCGGGTGCTCTGGTTTCCTACCACAGTCCAAAAATGTGCAGGTTAGGTGAATTGGCCATGTTAAGTTGCCCATAGTGTTAGGGGCAGGGGTAAATGTAGGGGAATGGGTCTGGATGGGTTGTGCTTTGGCGGGTTGGTGTGGACTTGTTGGGCCGAAGGGCCTGTTTCCACACTGTAAGTAATCTAATCTAACCAATCAAGGTATTTTTCAATGTATAATTTCAGTAACATCACACTGTAAACTTTTGCTATTAATTCTGTGTCTTACAATTGTGTACTCCACAACCACCTGATGAAGGAGCAGTGCTCAGAAAGCTAGTGCTTCCAAGTAAACCTATTGGGCTATAACCTGGTGTTGTGTGATTTTTAACTTTGTACACCCCAGTCCAACACCGGCAACACCAAATTAAGTTGAAAGTAAAAGCAAATAAGAAGGTCAAATTCAGTGATAATCCTGAAGACTTGAATAAATTCAGAATCCCGTAAAGGAGGACTAAAAAGGTAATGAGGAGAGAGAAAATAAACTCCGAGGTCAAATTAGGGAGAAATATAAAAGCTGACAATAACATCTTCTTTAAGTATACAGAAAGGAAGAGAGAGATAAAAGCAAACACAAGCCCCATAGAAAATGAATCTGGGGAGAAAGTTTTAGGTAACAAGGAAACAGCAGAGAAGTTCAACGAATATTTTGCTTCTGTCTTTATTCTATGCACATTGATTTAATATAAAAGAATTTGAGGGAGGAATTAAGCACAATCACCATCACTAAAGTAGTAGTATTAGACAAGTTAATGGGGTTAAATGCGTCCTAGGATTCTAACAGATATTAATACAGGGATAGTTTTCCAAAACTGATTGGGCTCAGGAGAAACACAAGAGGATTGAAGTTTTTCTCTATTTAAATAATACTTTCTTACTCATAAAGTAATAGTGATATACAGCACGGAAACAGACCCTTCAGTCCAACTTGTCCATGCCGACCAGATATCCTAACCTAATATAGTTCCATTTGCCAATACTTGGCCCATATCCCTCTAAGCCCTTACTATTCATATACCCATCCAGATGCCTTTTAAATGTAATTGTACCAGCCTCCACCACTTCCTGTGGCAGCTCATTCCATACACACACCACCTTCTGTGTGAAGAAATTGCTCCTTAGATCTCTTTCAAATGTTTTCCCTCTTATCCTAATGCTATGCCCTCTGTTTCTGGACTTCCCCCACCCCAGAGAAAAGACCTTGTCTATCTACCCTATCCATGCCGCTCATGATTTATAAACATCTACAAAGTCACCCCTTTGCCTCCGACACTCCAGAGAAAACAGCCCCAGCCCATTCAACCTCTCCCTATAGCTCAAACACTCTGACCCTGGCAACATCCTTGTAAATTTTTCTGAACTCCTTCAAGTTTCACAACATCCATCCCATAGGAGGGAGACCAGAATTGCACATACATGACCTCCCAACTCCTGTACTCAATGCTCTGACCAAATGCCTTCTTCACCATCCTATCTACCTGCCATTCTACTTTCAAGGAACTTTGAGTCTTATAAGTCCTGCTCTGATTTGCCTTTCAAAAATGCAGCACCTCACATTTATCTAAATTAAACTCCAATTGCCACTCTTCAACCCATTGGCCCATCTGATCAAGATCCCATTGTACTCTGAAGTAACCTTCTTCGCTGTCCACTACACTTCCAATTTTGGTGTTACTGGCAAACCTACTAACTATACCTCTTATGCTCACATCCAAATCATTTACATAAATGATGAAAAGTAGTGGAACCAACACCAATCCTTGTGACACAACGGTGGTCACAGGCCTCCAGTCTGAAAAGCAACCCTCCACCGCCACTCCTGTCTTCTACCTTCAAGCCTGTATCCAAATTCCCCTTGTATTCCATGAGATCTAACTTTGCTAACCAGTCTACCATGAGGAGCCTTGTCAAATGCCATGTAGTCCAAATAGTTTACATCCACCACACTGCCATTATCAATCTTCTTCATTACTTCTTTTAGAAACTCAATCAAGTTTGTGAGGCATGATTCCCTATGCACAAAGCCATGCTGACTATCCCTAATCAGTCCTTGCCTTTCCAAATACATGTAAATCCTATCCCTCAGATTCCCTCCAACAACTTGCCCACCACTAATGTCAGGCTCACTGGTCTATAGTTCCCTGGTTTTTCCTTGCCACCTTCCTTAAATAGTGGCACCACATTAGCCAAACTCCAGTCTTCTGGCACCTCACCTGTGACTATCGATGATACAAATATCTCAGCAAGGGGCCCTGAATCACTTTCCTAGCTTCCCACTGTGTTCTAGAGTACACCTGATCATATCCTGGGCATTTATCCACCTTTATGAGTTTTAAAAATTCCATCATCTCTTCCTCTGTAATGTGGACATTTTTCAAGATGTCACCATCTATTTCCCCACATTATAGACCTTCCATGCCATTCTCCATAGGAAACAGTGATGTGATTAGTATCTCCCCCATCTTCTGCAGTTCCACACAAAGGTCAACTTACTGATCTTTGAGGGGCCCGTTTGTCCTTAATGTATTTATAGAATCCCTTTGGATTCCCCTTAACTCTATTTGCCAAAGCTATCTCATGTCTCCTTTTTGCCCTCCTGATTTCCATCTTAAGTATACTCCTACTGCCTTTATACTCTTCTAGGGATTCATTTGATCTCTGATATCTATACCTGACATGTGCTTCTTTCTTTTTCTTAACCAAAACCTCAATTTTTCTAGTCATCAAGCATTCCCCACACCTATCAGTCTTGCCTTTCACCATAACAGGAATATATTGTCTCTGGACTCTCATTATCTCAGTTTTGAAGGCTTTGACTCTCTATGACTATGACTTTGACCTTAGTTGGGTTTGGTGTGGTAGGCAGTGAAGCAGTGGAGGAGAGATGGCAGTTCAGGCATCGTTGATGGTGATGAGCCAGCTCTGCACTCCCTTTAAGGTATAGAGGATTGGAAAACAACTAATGTGACACCCTTATTCAAAAAGGGAGGGAGGCAAAAATGTAGGTAACTATAAGCCTCACTTATATTGCTGGAAGAATGTTGGAATCAATTATTGAGGAAGGAGTTGCAGAACATTTGGAAAATCATAATCTAATCAAGTAAAGTCAACATGGCTTCATGAAAGGAAATCATGCCTGACTGATTTATTAGAGTTTTTTGAGGAAGTCACAAACAGAGTGGATAGAGGGGAAATAGTAGATGTGTTGTATTTGGACTTTCAGAAGTTCAATGAGGTTCACCTGGCGGCTCAGGTGTTGTTGATGGCGATATGCCAGCTCAGGACTGATGGACTGATGGACTCCTGAGTGCAGGGAAGGTCATATTTTACCAACTGAGTGGAATTTTCTGAGGAAGTGACAAAGTAGATTGATGAGGGAAGGGCTGTAAATGTCATATACATGGACATCAGTAAGGCATTTGATAAGGTTCCCCATGGTAAGCTGATGGGGATAGTGAAGTCTCATGGGGTCCAGTGTATAATAGCTAAATGGATAAAGAACTGGCTGGGCAACAAGAGATAGAGAGTAGTAGTGGAGGGGTGTTTCTCAAAATGGAGAACTGTGTCCAGTGGTGTTCCACAGGGATCCATGCTGGGACCACTGTTGTTTGTGATGTGGAGGAAGGTATCGATGGTTTGATTAGCAAGTTTGCAGATGACACTAAGATTGGTGGAGCAGCAGATAGTGAAGGAGACTGTCAGAGAATACAACAGAATATGGATAGATTGGAGAGTTAGGTGGAGAAGTGGCAGATGAAGTTCAATCCAGGCAAATGTGAGGTGTTCCATTTTGGAAAATCCAATTCAAGAGCGAACTATACCGTAAATGGAAAAGCCCTGGGGAAAGTGGATGTACAGAGAGATTTGTGTGTTCAGGTCCATTGTACCCTGAAGGTGGCAACACAGATCAATAGAGTTGTCAAGAAGGCCAATGGCATGTTTTCCTTCATTGGATAGGGTATTGAGTACAAGGTTGGCAGGTCATGTTACAGTTGTATAATACTTTGGTTTGGCCACATTTGAAATACTGCACACAGTTCTGGTCACCACATTACCTAAAGGGTGTTGATGCTTTGGAGAGGGTGCAGAAGAGGTTCACCAGGATGTTGCCTGGTGTGGAGAGGAAATGCTATGAAGAGATGTTGAATAGATTAGGATTATGTTCATTAGAAAGACAAAGGTTGAGGGGGAACCTGATTGAGGTCTACAAAATCATGAGAGATATAGATAGGGTGGATAGCAATGACCTTTTCCCAGACTGCAGTATTCAATTACTAGAGGACACGAGTTCAAGGTGAGAGGGGAAACGTTTAAGGGAGATATAAATGGAAAGTTCTTCATGCAGAAGGTGGTGGGTGCCTGTAATGCGGAGGTGGTAGAGGCAGGCACGGTAGCATCATTTAAAATGTATTTACACAGATACATGAATCGGCATGGAGCAGAGGGATACAGATTCTTAGAAAATAGGCAACAGGTTTAGATGGAGAATCTGGTTTGGTGCAGGCTTGGAGGGCCGAAGGACCCGTTCCTGTGCTGTAATTTTCTTTGTTCTTTGTTCTCTTTGTATAAAATATGAACCCACGGCGTTGGAAGCAATATATTGGTAACAGATAGAAAATTGGCTCATGGATAGAAACAGCAAGTGGGAATAAGGAGTTCTTTTTAAACTTGCTTACCTGTGGTTGGTGGGGTTCCACAGGGATCAATGCTGGGATCATAACTGTTTACAATACATATTAACAACTTGGAGGAAGGAAGTGAATGTACTGTAACTAAATTTGCAAACATCACAAAAATAGGTGGAAAGACAGGCTGTGAAAGAAATGCACTTTACAGAGAGATATTGATAAGTAAGTGGACAAAATGTTGGCAAATGAACGAATGAATGATTTTACTATCACATGGTATTTTACAGTAAGAATAAAATATAGTGAAAATCTTTCATTTGTCACCATAATTTGGCACCATTTTGAATAATTTAAGAATAAAGAAAAGAAAGCTATACCTTAAAGGGAGCCCATCATTCCTGAGCTGTCTTATCATCATCAATGGATGCCTGCACCCACATCCTTCCTCTACTGCTTCACTGTCATCTACACCAGACCCAACCAACGTCAAAGTTGCCGATCTTCAGGTGCCATCTTTCACCACTGTGTGGATACGCCTCTGCCACCATTTGAATTGGACCAACCAACCCTGAACCTAGAATATGGGAATATGTGAAGTTTGATCATTTTGGAAGGGAGAACAAAAGAAGAGAGTATTATTAAGTAGAGAAAAACTGCAGAAGGCTGCAAAAGCAAGGGATTTGGGGATACTTGCAGATGAACTGCTGAATGTTAACATACAGATGCATCATGTTATTAGGAAGGCTAATGGAATGTTGACCCTTATTTAAAGGTGGATGGAGTACAAGAGTAGGGAAGTCTTATTGCAACTGTACAAGGTGCTGGTGAGACTACAACTGGAGTCCCGTGAGCAGTTTTGGTCCCTTTATTTAAAGTAAGATATCATTTCTTTGAAGATAGTTCAGAGAAGATTCATTAGAATGATCCTTGGTGCGGAGGGATTGTCTTAGGGGTCAAAAGTTGAATAGGTTATGACTGTACTCATTGGAGTTTAGAAGAATGAGAGGTGATCTCTTTGAAACATATAGAGACTTTAAAGAGTAAATGCTGAGAAACTGTATCCTCTCATGGGACAGGGCAAAAGTGAGAACTGCAGATGCTGAAAATCAGAGTTTGGATTAGAGTGGTGCTTGAAAAGCACAGCAGTTCAGGCAGCATCCGAGGAGCAGGAAAATCGACGTTTCGGGCAAAAGCTCTTCATCAGGAATAAGACTGTGCTTTTCCAGCACCACTCTAATCCCCTCATGGGACAGACTAAAAACCATAAGTCGTGGTCTCAGCATAAAAGGGACACCAATTTAAGACTGAGATGAGGATGAATTTAACATCAGAAAAGAGCTGCAGATGCTGTCAATCAGAGACAAAAATAAAAATTGCTGAAAAAAATCAGCAGGTCTGGCAGCATCTGTGGAGAGAAATCCGAGTTAACATTTTGGGTCGAGTGACCCTTTCTCAGAACTGATGGTAGCTAAGAAAATGTCAGTTTCTGTCAGAAGATAGCTTGGGGGGAGGTGTTAAGGAGTAAACAGTAAGTGAGGATAGAGCCCAAAGAGGGAGAAAAGCAGTCAGACAAACAAAGGAGTGGATAATGATCTGGCTAGGAGGATGAATAGCTCTTATTTGGGACTGTTAGTGGCTAACAATGGATGGTGCGGAATAGCAGACTATGTGATAACAAGGCCTGGTTGTGGGCTTTGGGGTAAGGATATGGGAGAGCTCAGACCCTAAAGTTATTGAACTCGATATTGAGTCCGGAGAACTGAGGGGTCCCCAGGTGGAAAATGAAGTGCTGTTCTTCCAGC
This sequence comes from Chiloscyllium plagiosum, assembly GCF_037043375.1. Taxonomy (NCBI): domain Eukaryota; kingdom Metazoa; phylum Chordata; class Chondrichthyes; order Orectolobiformes; family Hemiscylliidae; genus Chiloscyllium; species Chiloscyllium plagiosum. The sequence goes on along the minus strand of NW_028270148.1, from coordinate 49,785,119 downwards.
TTGCTCTGAGATTCACTGGAACACTGCAGCAAGCCTGAGACAAAGATGTTGGCCAGGGAACAAGATGGCGTGTTGAAGTGGCCGGCAACCGGAGGTTCAGCGTCTTTTATTGTGAACAGAATGCAAGTGTTCTGTGAAGCAGTCACCCAGTCTACACTTTGGTTCCACAATGTAGAGGAGACCACATCGTGAGCAGTGAATGAAGTAGACTAGATTGTGTGAAGTGCAGGTAAAGTGCTGCTTCACCTGGAAGGTGTGTTTGGATCTTTGGATACCGAGGAGGGAGGAAGTAAATGGGCAGGTGCTACACCTTCTGTGGTTACAGCTGAAGGATGAATTTTTTCTCTTAGAAGGTTGTAGCTCTTTGGAACTCCTCACCAAAGACAGTGGTGGGGGCAGAATCCAAATGCATACATCCTTACATATCCTATATGACTTTACACTGAGCTGGATTGATTTTTGATCAGTAGAAGAATCAAGGGGAAAACACAGGAGAGTGGACATGAGGAATGTTGGATCAGCCATGATCCTATTGAATGGTGGAGCAGGGTTGAGGGGCCAAATGGCCTACTACTGTTCTTATCACTTATGGTCTTCCTTATAATCCATAAGCTTATTTGAGCTGAAATGTGATAAAGCAATTAGATTTTATACTTGTAATGCTTTAATGTAATTGATGACATTTAACTGTCAATTTCCTATGTTTCTCTGATCTCAATTAATGACTCATTATTTTGCTGAATGATAAAGGGCCCTCTTGTAAAAGGGGTTCTTTCTGGTGCAGTGGTAGTGTCCTTGCTCTGAACTGGGAGGCCTGGATTCAAATTCCATCTTCTCCAGACTTGTGTAATTATATCTATCTCTGAATAGGTTGATTAGAAAAATTATTTGCTCAACTATAATGGGCTGTTGTGGCACAGTGGTAGCAAACTTCTCTCTGAGGCAGAAGGCCCAGTTGTTAGTCCCACATGCTTCAGAAATGTGCTATAATATATCTGAACAGGTTGATGAAAAAAAAAACTGTTGCTGGGCAATGGAAAATTGAACAGTTTGCTTGACTGATGTTACCAATGTCAGAGAACTCAGAGATAACTTGGGGATGAGGCACAATGATGTAAACAACAATTGATACAGTGCAGAGCTGGGAGGATGGAATGACTGCAGAACTGAGATCATTTATAAGAGAGAGCTGAAGTCAAGGAATTGATGCAAATGAGGATTCAAGATAGTAGAAGGAGGAATTTCTGGCTGCAGGGTGTGGGAGTTTGACAGCTGGCTGGAGGGTAGCCAAGATATATACTTGAGTTAGGAAGCTGTCCAAAGGAAGGAGGAAAGAAGGGAGTTGTAGGCAGAGTCAATAATTATGGAGACAAATAGTATCATTTGTATGCTGGGTTCAGAATCCCACATAGTTTGTTGCCTACTTGTGCTAGACTGAAGGACATCTTGAATATGTTTGAAAAAACATTGGAAAGGAATGGGGAAGAGCCTAACTCTGGATTATTACCCAAGCCATGTGGAAACTGGCATGGGGGCAACAGAATGGGGAACTAAACATATAGATGAAAGAGTGAAAGCCTTCAAATAGTATATGCTCTACTCAAGCTAGGCTGAGACCAGGATGCTAGTAGAAAGGATAACTAGGGTGGTTGCAAACCAGCAAAACAGGATGGGGGAAGGGTGTTGTTGAATTGTAAATGTAAAGCTATACAGATAATAGTTCCAAAACAAACAACTTGGAAAAGAATAGAGTAACAGATCAAATGTATGTGCTTTAGTTATTGCATGTCAAAGGAAATTAAAAGATATAATTAATTCAAAGGGGAAGCAGAAATAGAAAATGTGTGAGTGAAAGATTACAGCAGCAGGAGAGAATAAATATGCAGCCTAAATAAGCATCCTTTACACAAATGCACAGAATGTAAGGAAAAATTGAATGAATTACAAGTGAAAAATTAATTTGGAGAGTATGACATGATAGCCATTGTGGAAACATGAGATTTTGGAAAGGATTTATAGCTCAGGTTGTAAATTTGCTCACTGAACTGGTAGATTTGTTCTCAGATGTTTTGTCACCATGCTAGGTAACACCATCAGCGAGCCTCTGGTGAAGTGTTGGTATTCTGCCCTGCTTGCTATTTATCTATCTGTTTTGGTTTGTTGTGGTAGGTGATATCATTTCCGATTCTGTTTCTGAGAAATTGTTAAATGGGATCCAAATTTATATGTTTGTTAATGGAGTTCCGGTTTGAATGCCAGGCCTCTAGGAATTCCCGTACATGTCTTTGTTTAGTCTGTCCCAGGACTGATGTATTGTCCCAGTTGAACTGGTATCCCTCTTCATCTGTGTGTACGGATCCCAGTGATAGTTGGTCATGTCTTTTAGTGGCTAGTTGGTGCTCATATATCCTGGTGGTAGTTTCCTGCTCGTTTGTCCAATGCAATGTTTGTTGTAGTCTTTGCAGACATTTTGTATATGACATTCGTTCTGCTGATTGGTACGGGATCCTTTAAATTCATCAGGAGCTGTTTCAGTGTGGCCTACCATGATGCCAAGGGGCTGGAGTTGTCTCGCCATCCTCTCCAAAATATCTTTGATGTATGGTAGGGTGGCTAGAGTCTCTGGGAGAAAGTGAGGACTGCAGTTGCTGGAGATCAGAGCTTAAAAATGTGTTGCTGGAAAAGTGCAGCAGGTCAGGCAGCATCAAAGGAACAGGAGAATCGACGTTTTGGGCATAAGCCCTTCTTCAGGAATGAGAAGGGTATGCCAAGCAGGCTAAGATAAAAGGTGGGGTGGAGGGACTTGGGGGAGGGGTGTTGGGAATACAATAGGTAGAAGGAGGTTAAGGTGAGGGTGATAGGCCGGAGAGGGGGTGGGGGCGGAGAGGTCGGGAAGAAGATTGCAGGTCAAGAAGGCAGTGCTGAGTCCGAGGGTTGGGACTGACATAAGGTGGGCGGAGGGGAAATGAGAAAGCTGGAGAAATCTGCATTCATCCCTTGTGGTTGGACGGTTCCTAGGCGGAAGATGAGGCGCTCTTCCTCCAGGTGTCGTGTTGCCATAGGTCTGGCGATGGAGGAGGCCAAGGACCTGCATGTCCTTGGTGGAGTGGGAGAGGGAGTTAAAGTGTTCAGCCACAGGATGATTGGGTTGGTTGGTGCGGGTGTCCCAGAGGTGTTCTCTGAAACGTTCCGAAAGTAGGTGGCCTGTCTCCCCAATGTATAGGAGGCCACATCAGGTGCAGCGGATGCAGTAAATTATGTGTGTGTGGCTAGAATCTCTGGGCGTGTTGTGTCTTCTTGTTTTGGAGTGCTGTACAGGAATTGGCGAACTGCGTTTTTCAGGTATCCGTTGTCCAGGTGTTTTTTCTCGGCTTCTCGTAGTTCCAGGGTGCTGCAGTGTGTTTGTGGCTCATTTAAATAATGTCCTGATGCAGCTCTGTTTGTAGGTTTTGGGATGATTGCTCCTGTAGTTGACTATCTGGACAGTATGTGTGACTTTCCTGTAGATGCTGGTCTCCATTAGCTTTTTGTTCTACTGTGACATCTAGGAAGAGGAGTATGTTATTGTTCTCTTCCTCTTTGGTGAACTTTATACTGGTAAGGATATTGTTTGTATGTTTGTGGGTTTCCACAACACACTGCAGCACCCAGGAACTATGAGAACCCGAGGAAAAACACCTACACTTCGTATTCAGGAACAACGGGTACCCAATAAGTGTGGTCTGCTGATTCCTGTGCAACAGAACTAAACAAGAAGACGCAACACGCCCAGATAGTCTAGCCACCCTGCCATACATCAAAGACATCTCGGAGACTACTCCAGTCCTAGGCATCGTGATAGTCCACAAGCCTACCACCACACTGAAACAACTCCTGATGAATTTAAAGGACCCCATACCAACAATCAGCAGAATGAACATCATACATAAAATACCCTGCAAGGACAGCAACAAACTTTACATTGTACAAACGAGCAAGAAGCTAGTCATTAGGATACATGAGCACCAACTAGCCACTAAAAGCATGACCAACTATCACTGGGATCCATACACACAAACGAAGAGGGATACCAGTTCGACCGGGACAATATATTCATCCTGGGACAGGCAAACTAAGACACGCACGGGAATTCCCAGAGGCCTGGCAGTCAAACTGGAACTCCATTAACAAACACATTGATTTGGACCCCATTTACCAACTTCTCAGAAACAGAACTGAAAATGACATCACCTACCACAACAAACCGAGACAGACAAATAGCAAGCAGGGCTATTTCACTTGATTTCACTGAAGGCTCACTGATGACGTTACCTAGCATGGTGATGAAATGTCTGTGAACTAATCTACCACTTCAATGAGCAAATTTACAACCTGCTGTGCAAACAAAGCTGCAAGACATTCGGAAAGTAGTTGGAACAAAAGAAAGTAGGAATGCCATTATTGATTGTTGGCAAGAGACGATAACCTAGAGATGTCAAGGACAGAATCTACTCAATTAGATCTAAGGGGCAACAGAGCTCTCAATAGACTATGCTATTGGTAATCATTCTGGACTTGTAAGAGTTCAATGTGAAACCTGGATTGATCAATGACATTTTATTTTAGTATTATGCGCACTGTTGTTATTAGTCACTGAATATAATTCACAAGGGGCTGTCAATGCACTTTTAACAAACGATCATTAAAGTTTATTACAGAAGAGAAAAAACACAAGCTAATTTACATCATATAGGATGTATGTGAAATGGTCTTGTTACAAATTAAGATTTAACTCTTTTACCCTCAACAATAACCTTACAATTCTCAAACCTCAATGAAGAGTCATCAGGTACCTACTTTAAACCTCCCTGTTCAGTTGCCATGGTTTTATTCTGCAAAACTATTGCATTCACTTGATTTCATGTCAATGTTTCTAAACGAGACCCTTAAAAAAATTACTAACACAACTCACTTCCTCTTTAGCATAAATTCTTAAATTCATGCATTCAACAGCCTTGGAGAATGTCTCCCTCTATTAAACATTAAAAGTTTCTATTTCTGGAGCTTTTCGTTTCTTAACTTCTAAGTCACTCAGGACTTATTTTCCCCTGTTCTGACCGCTTTGGAGACTCACCTCCAGTGAGGTCCATCTCAACATCAGAAAAAACTCCCTGCATCTTTTAACAGAGTCTGGCATCAATGTAAGATTCTCACGAGGGAGTTGCCCATTAAGACAGCTTATTGCTTGATAATGATCCTACAAACTACACAGCTCACAGTATTAGTATATAGCTTCCTATTTTACTGAACTTGCCACAAAAAAGTTGGAGATTGAGAACTCTCGATATGGAAGTCAGAGATATTTCAATTTATCACTGGTTGCAAGGAGACTACACATTGCTCAGCATCAAACAACATTTCAGGTCATGATCTATGGGCACCAGCAGGATGCACACCTCATCCAGGGGCATTTGTTGATCCCCTCATGATACTCAAGACACTTTTCCAATCTATTTATAGGATGCTTAGGAAGCACAAGCCAAATTGCAGGGTACACCAGTAAATAGCATTGAAAGGCTGTTGCAAGGACACTTTGCATGCAGAGGCAAGCACCTAGCTCATATATTTGATTAAGCTGCATCTTAGAGCTACTCTCTTTGTGTTTTAGCACTCACTCACTTAATACCTACTATGCCTTACTTATACCATGCCTCTTAGTTCATTTAGCCAGAGCCTAAAAGCTATCAGTACTGTGTATTGATGTGCTGTTTTGTGAGATACACTGACAGGCTACTTGTCATTCTTGTCAGGAGGAGTCTGTCTGTGATTAGTGATGGTGTGGTGGGGGATCATGTGATACAAACACTAAGACATTAAACTAACTTCTTTTTAAATTTCAAAAATATACATTATTCATAAAATATTTTGATGATCTGTACAATTGATGGCACCATTCATAGGCGCACCTTGCATTTCTTTACATACAGAGATCGGAATTAATCATTCGTATATACAGGTCTGTACGTTTACCATCCATAAATTTAGCTAAGGCTTCAGCGGAGCCTGATTACTGAGTGGGCCCCCTGTTCTTCTTTGGCAGACAGACCTTATACGGTGGTCTTTCCCCACCGCGCCTTGGTGGCAGCTGCCCCAAGCTTCAGCGCGTTCCTTCACATGTAGTCCTGGACTTTGTGCCAAACTGCACCACTCAGTTGGGGTCAGCTCCTTCAGCTGGAAGATCAACAGGTTTCAGACAGACCAAAGAGCATCTTTGACTGAGTTGATGATCCTCCAGGCACAGTTGATGTTCATCTCATTGTGCGTCGCGGGGAACAGACTGTAGAGCACAGAGTCCTGCATCATGGCACTGCTCGGGACAAACCTCGACAAACACCACTGCATTCCTCTCCAGACTTCTTCTGCATAATACATTCCAGAAGGAGGTGTGTGACAGTCTCATCCCTCCCGCAGCCGCTTCGCGGACAGCGTGCGGTGCAGGAGAGAGTCCGGGCGTGCATAAAGGATCTCACAGGCAGAGCCCTTCTCACCACCAGCCAAGCCACGTCTTGGTGCTTGTTGGAAAGTTCTGGTGATGAGGAATTCTGCCAAATGACTTTGAGAGTCCAGCATGTGCCAACTGTCAGTGTGGCAAACTCACTGCGTTGGATAGATCTAGACCTCAGTCCAATCAAGAAGGTCCACTGTCAGGTATGATTACCCATTTCTGTCAGTGATGGGAAAAATCTGCACCCGATCTATAGTCAGTTGTTTGTGCAGGCAGATCACAGTCAGGTGTTCAACTACAATCTGGCATAGTCCACAGTCAATAACATAGGGCCATCAGAAGCAGTCAGGGAATTATTTAGGGTCAATCAGGGAACCGCAATGACATTGGTCAGGGTTCAGTCATGTCTAGGGGCATCTCATCAAATTTAGTCAGAGGTCTGGAGTGAATACAGTCTTTGAGGATCATGCATTGATCATTGAGGGATTGTAATGGAGGTTTTATGAGTGAATGGGGTGCTCATTGATAAAAGGGGGCAGGGTAACAAGTTTTGGGGTGGGGGTGAAGCAGAGACATGTGCTAAGGTGGATATAAGTCTGATTCAGGGGGAATTCTCAAGGTATAAGGGAGTATGCAGAACTGCACTAGAAGCATGTAGGCTATGGGAGAGGGTGTTATTGGCAGTGCCCACCACATTGGCATCACAGAGGGAGCATAGAGGGCAAATATGGGAATCATTGAGGTGTGATGTCAAGACTCTGGGATAGAAAAGACAATAAGAGTTAAAGTTCAAAGCAGTGAGTCTCCACATGAGGAAACGGGTGGAAATGTTAGTAGAACTGCAAGGTAAATGGGGACATGGAGGTTTTGGAGGTGGTTACCTGGTGTCCTGCATGAGCAGTGTACCCTACAATTGTTTATTGTTCAGTACATGATAGCTACAACTCAGAAATGGCTGGGAAAAATTCTAACGTGGATGGAGTCAGTGTCAGTTTGATGGGCGATAGTGTAGGATCTACACTGAATCTGCTGACTGCTACAGCGTTGAAGTGGCAAATACTTAAAGCAAACTTTTGCAAACTCTGGCTTCATTTAATTTGCAAAGATTTCAATGTCCATTTGCAATGCAGGCAGTATGAATGGGCTGATGGTTCAAAGATGATTTGCATCATGCCGTTAGTACTTGCAAATTGAATATCGACATCTAAATGATTGAGACCCTAATGGAAACACCTTAAAAAGAGCGTGCTCTGGGAGCAAAGACAATCACTTCATCATGTCTTGGAAGTACTGTGATGGACTTCATTTAATATAATGAGAAGTTTAATGGTTGATGTGGGGTTGGGATGGAGATGATTGGAGCACAGCAGCTTAGTTCTTTTGGTATAATGTGTAGTTCACTCAGATGTGAGACACTTTTACCAGGTTGGTCTACAAGCTGAGACTGAAGCTGAATGAATGATGGAAACATGGCCCTCATTATTAGGACGCCATATGTCTTACTGTGTGGAGGAATGTGCCCTCATCTGCAAGTCATGCTACCACTGATCATTCTCAGAACTAAGAATCTGTTTTGCTTCTTATATTTCCAATATAGGTCACTTCCACCAAGAGTGACATACCCAGTCACTGGTGAAATGTTGCTCACTGTGGTAACATCTACCAAAGAAGGTAAAGATGAATGCAGGAGAATCAAGGTTGACAGCAAGCCAGAGAACAGCAACAGGCCACTGGGGAGGCTGAGGAGCACCCCTCTGAGGCAGACATCTCTGCCACAAGCCTATCAGGATGCATCATGTCTATAGGAGGACCAGAGGTTGAATCAATTTTCTGGGATGAGAGAGGCTCAGTATCAGTGCAGGCTCTTTTTTTCACGGGACATTGTGATGGGAATATGTCGACTACTGGTGTGGGAGTGGGAGGACATCCCATTCTGTTGCTGGTGAAGGTGATAGCTTCTTCGCAGCTGGCTCCTTCCAGAGAGCAATGGGTGACATGTGTGGGATCTCTCAGTCGTGCATCCACAAATGCATCAGGATAGTGACTGATTCTGCATATCTAAGGTCACACCAGTTTGTTCTGTTTCCTGAAGGTGAGGATGGTGCTGCACCCCAGGCAACAGAATTTGGAAATAGAGTCACAGAGTCTTACAGCATGAAAACAGACCTGTCAGTCCAACTCGTCCATGGTGACCAGACATCCCAACCTGACCTAGTCCCATTTGCCAGCAGTTGGTCAATATCCCTTTAAATCCTTCCAATTCATATACCTGTCCAAATGCCTTTTAAATGTTGTAATTGTACTCACCTCCACCTCTTCCTTTAGCAGCTCATTCATACATGCACCACCCTCTGTGTGAGAAAGTTACCGCTCAGGTCCTTTTTATATCTTTCTCCTGTCACCTTAAACCTATGCCCTCCAGTTTTGGACTAGTTTTCCCCAGGTGCAGAGTGCCATCGACTGCACACATTTGGGACTGAAAGGGCTGCATCACAACGCTACAGAATTCATCAATAGGAAAGGCTCTGTTTCATTAATGTCCAGGTATTCTGTGATCACTGTAACAACTTCCTGGAATGAGAGCTCTATATCCTAGCAACCACCACAATCCCCACATCCTGGACCACTCTTGTGTACCTAGTGTGTTTGACTGGTCAGGAGCCTCCTTCAGGTTATTGGCAGACAGGTTTATTGGGGGATGAGGGCCACCCATTGAAAAATTGGCTCATGAAACGATTGAGCAGCCTCCTAACTGAAACAGAGCGCAGATACAATATGGAGAAAGTGAGGACATCAGATGCTGGAGATCAGAGTTGAAGGGTTTGGGGCTGGAAAAGGATAGCCAGTTAGGCAGATAGAATATGGCTAAAAATTCGATCAGGGCTGTGGTGGAGCAGACAGTAGGAATATTGAGAATGTAGTTCCACTGGTTGGATTAGTCAGTAGGGGTCAATCCAGGACCATCTGGACATACACCATCCTGTCATGCTGTGCTTTGCACAATTGCAGCAGGTGACAAAATGGTAGGATAGATGCTGAGGAATTGGGGAGTGCAAGCAGTTTTCTAAGGAGGAGGCCATTGTGGAGGAGGAACCTCTCCTGATCCATGACAAAACTCAACTGTGTTGAGTTCAACAAGCCACACAGGATCTGATTGATATCTGGTTCCAGTAGATGGGAACTGGATGCAGTAGACTTTCATGGAATATAGAATTGCCAATGATCATCATGCGAGCATTTGGTTTGCATTTTGCGGGCAAACTTCAACCTCTACTCATGTTGTATGTGTTTGCTTGGTGACTTAAATAAAATTTCATGTTTATAGCTGTCAGATTGCTTGCCTGTATGTGTGATGTCCCCTACTGGCAATGATAAGATGCAGGTTTGCAGGAGGCATTGGAGAAACAGTAAAGATGACATAGAAAGGTAAAATACAACTAAGGATTTCTAGACTGTGTGGAGTGATAGTTAAACAGTAACTAGAATGAGAGAATGGGGTTGTATATGTGTTGGAGTGTCAGCCATGACGGCTTTGTGCTGTGAACATCATGGCTTTGTGGTTGCTGTGCCATTCGGTTGTTGGTGAGGCAATGCCAGATTACTAAAGTGTTTCTGGGTGCAGTGGCCTTTCCAAGATGGTGTAAGCACTAATGTTGTTGGTCTTTTGACACATATCCAGTGAATGGCAAGTTGTTTGAAGAACTGTGCATGATAAGATAAAACTAGAAATAACTGGGAAGGGCACCACAGAGATGGGGTCTGTAGTTAATGAGCTGAGTTTGGTAAACTATGGCAAGAAATCTCAATATACAATTCAGTAAGAAACCCTCCAAAAAGCTTACTGACAAGGCCTACATCTTCCCCATTTTAAGATTAACAATATCTAAATGCAATCCTGATGTGGAGGTGCTGGTGATGGTCTGGGGTGGACAAAGTCAGAAGTCACATAACACCTGGTTATAGTCCAACAGGTTTATTTGAAAGGACAAGCATTTGGAGCGCTGCTCCTTCATCAGGGGATTCACATCACCGAACAAAGAAGTAAAGCTCCAAAAGCTTGTCCTTTCAAATAAACCTGTTTGACTAGAACTTGGTGTTGTGTGGCTTCTGAGTTTAAATACAATACAAAAAGGGCTATAAGATGGTTCTTTCCACTTTAGAACCCAAGTTTCTAATCAAATAATAACATTTCATAGACATTTATCAAAACTACTGGATGTATACAACAGCCACCCACTAGTGGGAAAGATACAGAGGAGTATATCTGCAGGAAAGCAAAGCAGCTGCTTTATTCTAAACTGACTTTTATTTTGTTATTTATGTGTCTGTCAAACACTTTACTACTTTGTGAAAGTTTAATTTAAAGATTTTCTTTGCCCTATTTTCTTTATTTCTTTCTTACTCTTTCAGAGGCCCACAGGGATCATGGGGGATTGGAACTAATTGGATTGCTCTGCAGGGAGACAATGCAAATTTAATGAGCTGAATGGCTTGCTTCTATATCACAAATGATCTTGTGACTCTTTATGACTTGTCATCTCTTCTGTATTGCTGTTTTACATTATTTGGAGGCAGCCAGAAAATGGGATTGCTAGCAAATGTTGCCTGCCTTGTGAGTCGGGGGCTTTTAGCTTAGTTAACTGGATGGTTGGTTTGAACTATAAAGTGGCACCTACAGTGTGGGTTCAACTCCTTCACGGGCTGAGGTTACTGTGAATGATTCTTCTTCTTCACCCCACCTGAGGTGTGGTCCCCCTCAGGTTAAATCATCTTTTGCTAATAGGAGAGCAGCCCTCTGGGAAAACATTACCTTGCTTGCCTTATTAAACGACCAAAATGTGAAAAGGAAAAAGTTATATAATGAATCATATGCTGCTACAATCACTTCAGTACAGTAAAAAATTGACATGGTGAAGCAAATGTGCAGTTGTTTCAGGTCAGAATGAAATACAGTTCAGCTTAGCAAAGAAGCTCATTGTTTTTGTAGCTTCTTTTTAGCATGCATTACTTTACAGAAGGTTACAGGTGACAGAAAACAAACAAAAAATCATTTGTCCAAGACCATAAACTTGTTTATTCATACTAATGATCAGGCAGCTAGATGGAGATGGCAATCCATATTATTGCAACATATTTTCATGAGATGAATGAACTACAAAATTGTAAGCAAATTCCATTTGTGCTTAATACACTGGCAAAATAAAGTTGTCGTTTCAATTGTCCTGAACCCAACATCAGTACACTGAATGTTTATCACTAATCTGTCTAATATCTTGTTATTTGATTGCTTGAGCCAATTGCATGGGTTATAATGCAATAATGGAGGAACCGAGGACTGCGGATGCTGGAGATCAGGGTCGCGAGTGTGGTGTTGGAAAAGCACAGCCAGTGAGGCAGAATCTGAGGAGCAGGAGAATTGACATTTCGGGCAAAAGCCATTCATTCCTGAATGAAGGGCTTTTGCCTGAAACGTCTATTCTCATGCTCCTCAGATGCTACCTGACCTGCTGTGTTTTTCCAGCACCACACTCTGGACAATAATGCAACAATGCAGAATGCCATGTAAAAACAGAGAGATGATATTGATTTTGCAAAGTAGATAGACAGTTCAAAAAAGTTCACACTCATTGAGGTACATGTCAAGAGCATCTTATGCACATTTAACTGGCTTGATGCCAGATGTATTTGTAGCAGAAACAATGTCAAGAATATGCAAGTATAATAAGCACAAAGCTCGCGACACATCAGTCTCAAGATTTCTGTGAAGTCTGCTGAAAAGTAATGGGACTACTATGAAGGTAGTATTAAAATCACGCTTTGAATTGTTTTAGGAATTAATTATTTCTGAGGGAGATGATTTCTTGAAAACAAAAGTGGTGATTTTCCAGCCAAGAACACTTCATCCATGAACATAACATATAGCTGTAGAGTATTGCTAATAGTCTGGAAGGCAACACACGAAAAACAAAGTATGACCAACGGTTCTGAATGAGAGCCAAGGAATTATTTTGAACAGTTGAAAAGATTCGGACAAAATTCCAATTAAAAGAGCTACATGAATTTCAGTTGCTGATGTTTTTAAATGATTATAGACATTGAACTAACAGGTCAAATCATTAGCAAGGGAAGAGAAAAGCAAGAGCTAGATAGTTAGCTTGTCACCAAGGGATTATGGCAAGTGGTATTGTGTCACACAAGTGCCAGCCAATGACCATCTCCAACAAGAAAGAATCTGATCATTGCCCCTTGATGTGCAATGGCATTACTATCACTAAATCCTCAACTATTAATATTTTGTGGATTACCAGTGATTAGAAACTGAACTATTTTAGTCATATAAGTGTTGTGTATACAACAGCAGGTCAGAGGTGAGGTAACCTGCAACAAATAACTTGCCTCTTGACTCCCAAATGCCTGTCAAACATCCACAATCCACAAGTCAGGAGTGTGACGGGAATACTCCTCACTTTCCTGGATGAGTCCAATTTCAACACTCAAGAAACTTGATGCCATCCAGAACAAAGCAGCCCGTTTGATTGGAGTATTAAATCCATAAACATTCACTGCCTCCACTACTGATCCTCAGTGGCAGCATTGTGTACCAGCTACAAGATTCACTGCAGAAATTCACCAAAGCTTCCCATGCAGCACCTTCCAAATCCATGACTGTTACGACCTCAAAGGACAAAAGCAGCAAACACATGGGAACATTACTACTTACATTCCTTCTATGTCTCTAGTCGAAATCTTGGAACTCCCCGTTTAACAACAAGACCCATAAATGTTTTTTTTAAATTTGTATTACCAGGACTCTTGAGGTTGATCGGTTGTTTCTCAGTGATAACACTTGCCTGAAAGTCTGAAGATTGTGTCTTCCAATTTCATTTTGAGATTTGAGCATAACCTTCAGATTGACAGTTAAATTTAGTACTGTGTGATTGCTGCACTCAGAGGTGCTGTCCTTCAGATTGAAAATTAAGCTAAGGCCTCTCAGGTAGAGGAATAGATTCCATTTTTTAAGAGGGATATGGGATTTCTTCCATTACTGTTACATCATCTCGTCATTACCTCCAAATGAAGAGGGCATGGTCCTGGACTTAATTTTAGGTAATGAAGTCAGGCAAGTGGTTGCAGTATCAGTAGGGCAGCATTTTGCAGACAGTGATGATAACGCATTAGATTCGAGATTGTTATGGAAAAGACAAGGTCAAGCCTGAAATCAAAGTTCTAAACTGAGGGAAGGCTGGTTTTAATAAAATCAGATATGATTTAGACAAAGTGAATTGGGAACAGATACTTCAAGGTAAATCTGTGTCAGAGCAGTGGGATGCTTTCAAGAATGAAATAAGGAAAGTACACAATCAATATGTTCCAATAAAGGTAAATGATGGGACCAATAAATCCAATGAACCCTGGATATTAAGGGATATACAAGATTGGATGAAGAAAAGGAGGGAAGCTTATGGAAGATGACAAGGATTCAAGAAGAAGCCCTAGAGGAATACAGAATATATAAAGGGGAACTTGAAAAATAAATTAGGAGAGCAAAATGGGGGGTGCATGAAACAATAATGGCAGCCAAAATAAAGGAAAATCCTAAGTTAATTTAGAAGTGCATTAAAGGTAAAATGATAACTAGGGAAAGAAAAGGGCCCATTAAGGGCCATAGTGGCAATTTTTGCATGGAGCCAGAGGATGTAGGTAGGGTTCTAAATAAATACTTTGTGTCAATATTCACTTGTGAGAGGAATGATGTGGGTGTAGAAATTAGGGAGAAGTGCCGTGATATAATTAAATAAATTAGCGTAGACAGACAGGAGATTCTGAGTGGTCTGACCAACTTACAAGTAGATGAAATGTATCCCAGGCTGTAGTGTCAGGCAAGGAAGAACATAACAAGGGCTCTAGAAATAATTTCCAATTCCTTTGTAGCCACAGGAGAGGTGCCAGAGGACTGGTTGATAGGTAATGTGGCACTGCTATTCAAGAAGAGAGTCGAGAGTGTGATGCTGGAAAAGCACAGCAGGTCAGGCAGCATCCGAGGAGCAGGAGAATCGATGTTTCGGGCATTAGCCCTTCATCATGATGTTGCCTGACCTGCTGTGCTTTTCCAGCAACACAGTCATGACTCTGATCTCCAGCATCTGCAGTACTCAATTTCTCCTATTCAAGAAAAAAGCAAGGGATAAACCAGGAAACTATAAGCCAGTTGGTAGCAGGGAAACTATTGGAAGCAATTCTGTGGGACAGAATTAATCTGTACTTAGAGATGCAAGGAATGGTCAAGAACAGTTGAATGATTTTGTTAAGGGAAGTTAATGACTAATCAACTTGGTTGAATTTTTTGAGGAGTTGACCAGGTACGTAGATGAGGGCAATACAGACAATGCGGTCCATGTGGACTTCAGCAAGGCTTTCAATAAGGTCCAGCTGGGAGACTGATAGTGAAGGTAAGATCACTGGGATCCCAGGAAATTTGACTAATAGGATTCAGAATTGGTTAAGTGTCAAGAAGCGATGTTTGAAGGGTGTTTTTGTCACTGAAAGCCAATGTCCAGTCAGGTTCTGTGGGATTCAGAGTTGGCCTCCTTGTTGTTTGTGGTATATATAAATGATTTAGACTTGAATGTTAAGTTGTGATCAGTAAGTTCATGGATGATGTAGAAATTATTCAGGTGGTAAATGGTGAGAGATAACTTTAAATTATAGGAGCATATAGATTGATCAGATAAGCTGATTAGTGACAAATGAAATTCGATCTGGATAAGTGTGAGGTGATACACCTGGGCAAGACAAACATGACAAGGGAATACATAATAAATATTTGTACCCTGAAAATCACCAAGGATTAGAGAAACCTTGATGTGCAAGCCCACCTGTCTCTTAAGGTACCAACAGATAAATAAAATGGTTAAGAAAGCATATAGGAATACTTGGAGAAAGTGAGGACTGCAGATGCTGGAGATCAGAGTCGAGAATATAGGAATACTTGTCTTTATTAGCTGAGGTATACAGTTTAATAGTGGGCAGGCTATACTGAACTGTATAAAACATTTGTCAGGTTATGGCTTGAGTATTCTGTCGTATATTTTAGGAGGGATGTGATTGCACTAGAGAGGGAGTTGAGGAGGTCTACCAGATTGTTGCCTGGGCTGGAGAGTTAAATCATGATGAGAAATTAGATATACTAGGGTTGTTTTCCATGGAACAGAGAAGACTGAGGGAAACATGATTGAGATGGTTAAAGTTATGCAGGACTTAGATAGGATAGTCAGGAAGGAACTTTTCTTCGTGATGGAGAGATCGATGACCAAAGGCATAGATTTAATACATGGGGTAGCTGGGAAAAACAAAATTTATCCAGAGGATGGTGGGAGAGTGGGATTCACTGCTTGTAAGGATGGAAGAGGCAGAAGCTCTTATAATTTGAACAAGGAATTAGATGTGTACATGCAATGGCATAAAAGGTTATGGACCAAGTGCTGAAATTTGCATTAGAATAGATAAGTTATATAAGTGCCTATTTTTGACTGATGTAGTCTCAATGATTCAAGGGACTTTTTCAATGCAGTAAACCTCTATGAACAGCACATTGCTGTTTTTGGAATCTTTCTGTGTGCAAATCTCCCTTCATTACACTCATGAATATACTTCAAAAGCAGTTTGCTATGATCTAGTTTGTGGCATCCTGGGTTTGTAAGATGCACCATATGAAAGCAAGGTCTTTCTTTTTTCACTTAACATTCTGAGGCAGGTGAACAACAAACAACTCTTTTAAATTACCATTTTTTAGTGTTTCAGTATTGTAACCATTCAGTAATTTCCATTCAGTAAAACATTCAGAGCTACTTTTTCATTGATTTATCTTGCTTTTATTTAAATTGTATATTACACATAAATAAGCAGAAAGTTACACTATTAATGTTGTTATCAGGATTCACTACCCAAAACTTTTAAAAGTCCTGGACTTCTGTTGCTGCAACTTCTTCATTGAGTTGTGCAGCATTCAACCAACAACTCAAGAGCTCTTCTGACCTGTGGTAATATTCCTACCTTGTTGGTCTGAATAGGCAGATTTGAAAACAAATTCTACAAAGGATTCATGAGAAAGAGATGTGACTTTGTTTGAAGAAGGAAATACTATGCTTAATTTTCATCTTGACAATGCCCCACAATTGCAGGACATTGACACTTCATGAGTTTGCACACGAACAAAAACAATGCCAACTTTTTTTACAGCAAGGTTGTCTTATATGAAAAGGCAATATATAAAGATCAAAATAAAAGTAAAACACTTTCAGATGCTGGAGTTCTGAAATAAAAACAGAAAGTGCTGATGTAATTCTGCAGGTCTGGCCACATTTGTGAAGGGAGAAACTAAATTAATATTTTGAGTTCAGTATGACTGTTCTTCGAAATACCAAAACTGAGGAAAGCTTGATAATTGCGGACATCATCCAAAGCCACAGAATGCATTCTGATTCAGCTCTCGGTACATCTTCACAACCTGACTCCACTCCGATGGCCATAAGACCTTAAGACATAGGAGCAGAAATTAGGCAATTCGACCCATTGAATCTGCTCTGCCTTTCAATCATGGCTGATAAGTTTCTCAATATCATTCTTCCTCTTTCTCCCCGTAACCCTTGATGTTCTTCACAATCAAGAACCTATCTATCTCCATTTTAAATATACTCAATGACCTGACCTCCACAACCTTCTGTGACAGTGAATTTCATAGATTCACCACTGTCTGGCTCCTAGTCTTTCCCACCAATGGAAACATCTTCCCAACATTCACTCTGTCCAGGCCATTCAGTATTCTGTAAGTTTCAATTAGATCCTTCCTCATTCTTTTAAACCCCAATCGAGGATAGACCCAGTGTCCTCAAATGTTCCTCATACGTTAAGCTTTTCATGCCTGGAACCATTCTTGTGAACCTCCTTTGGCTGCGTTCTGTGACATAAAACAATGGATTGCCACATGGTAGTCAACTGTGTTAAGCATCTCTTGGTATAGTTTAGGTGTTATACCAGGTAGTGACATGACAGTTGATGGTGTTAAGTTTGCAGGGATTAAAATTTTAGTTAAGCAAACACGAACTAGCAAACAAGGCATCCAGACTCGAAAAGTTAGTAGCTATAAAAGTCCTTGAGTGAGAAACACACAATGCCTCCAAAGACTATGGGAAAACAAAAATAATATGAGACACGTGGATATTAAATATGGAAATTGTAATATGCATGTTGTAATCTGTACAAAACTTGGAGCTCTGTAATTTGGCAGAGCAAGCCTTAATGGTTAAAACTCCTCTCCATATGTGTATGAAACAAACAATTGTTATTTGTTTGTCTGGAGTCTTCTGTCACTACCACTACAACACATATGCCACATTTGTTGCAGAGGAAGAAAGTGGACAAGAAGGATGCAGAATTTGCTGGTCTCAGTTTTCTTGGCCCCTTTGCTAAGCCAATTAAGTATTTCCTTTCTTCTCAACTCTTTCATTGCCCTTCCAAACATTCAGCCACCAGACACTATACCTAGTGACAATTGCCTCACAATTGTAAGGCTCACCACCTGTCATCTTTATATTTTGCTTAGATATGTTAGTAGTGAATATATGGACTCCCAGGAGGTTGTCAGACTGTGGCTAGTTCACATTGTAGAAGGCATAGGCCTGTCAACCATCTGATGAACATGGCCAAGCCAGTGCAGATGCTTAGCAATGAATGTTTACTCTGGAATTAGTATCTGCTGCAAAAACTCTGACCTTGTCATGAGGGGTTGAGGATAATTCTGAGATTTGCTTCCATCTAGTGTATGTTGTCTAGGTCTCTCTGCTATGGAGGAGTACACGAAGAATGCAGGCTTGATAAACTCAGAGTTTAGCATTCTCATTCAGGTTGCTACTGTTTCTCATTCACTTACACAATGCAACAAGAAAGCTGAGTATTATATGGTAGAATTCTATCCATTTGGGAGTATAATAGAAAAAACCGTTAACGTAGATTAGAATGTGCTAGACTGTTTCGCGTGCAAAAGGAGGTCACGTGGAGACTGATTCACAGGCAGAAGGAGGCCACATGGGGTTAGACTTCCGGGAATGCGAGAAGGCAGAGAATGGAGTCAGATCAACAGCCAATCAGAAGACAATCCCACCTCAGTGATTGCATGACGTTCTGTACTACATAAAAGACTGGGTCAGGGACAGGAATGTGTCGGACTTCGTGAACTGACACACTTTGCTGTTTGTCAGGGACGGGAAGACCTAGACCCAGAGCTCTGTATACTTTATCCACTTACTGCCAAAATAAACTAAGAGTTTAAGACCGAATATCTTCTCCTATTGCTTCATTGAAAGAACACGCAGGACTCGGCTCACACATCGAGGAAAGTAAGCTGGTAGATTGAGCCAAAGTCCAACAGGAGGTCTGGGTTTGATTTCTACCCAATGGAAGAAAAGCTATCACTCTTTAGTCTGTATACCAGTGACCTCTGTTACATAAGCATTTCAGGCTATTCTCTTCAACTGCATTTCACAGCAAAACTGTGCAATTCCATGGATTTTGGAGGTTGGGGGTTACGATATTAGGGTTGGAGGCTGAATAAAACACTGCATCACAGAAACAGAGCATTAACCTAAATGATTTATTGTCACTCAATGACTGCCCATTCTGCAGACTGAAGAAAGCAGAAAGTCATCCCTCCCATCATTTGGAAGCTGTCAATTTTGCAGCCCCATCTAATTCATTGGGTGACCACAGGACAATTTCAGGGTCAACGCGTGGCACCTAATTCAAACACATGCGACCATTCGAGGTTTGGAAATGAATTTCAACAACAGTGGGTTCTTCCAGGGACACATTGACTTGTGGCCACCTTATCATCCAATAAGCAAAAATTGTTTAAAAAGTTGATGGAAAGGAAAATAAAACACGGAAAAGACCAAAGTGAATATAAATAACGTGATTGTGACATGTCTAAACGAATTTGAAATGTGGTGTGGTATGTGGAACCAGATGGACAGGGACAGAGACAGGGTGGGAGAGAGAGAGAGAGAGAGTGAGGAAGGAAGGAAGGTGTAGATGCGCGCAGGAGCTGCTGGGGGGCGCTGACTGTGGCGAGCAGTGAGGTGCCGGAGGCGGAGGGAGACAGGCCCCAGGGCGGAGCGAGGCTGCCCTCAAGCTGCAAGTGGGCGCCTGGGCCCAGCTCCCGGGGCTGGGGACGGGACCGAACGGGATGTTGTTCGTCGGGTTTGTGACGAGGAGCGAGAGACGGGCACTGGCGGTGTGAGCCGGAGCCTAGACCGATCTCGGTGTGAGAGGAGGAAGAGGAGGCTCGGTCAGCGGTGGCGGTGGCCGGGAGGAGGACGAGGACGGGGACGGGGACCGGGGAAGAAAATGGCGGGGAGCTGCGCCAACTTGACGGCGGCGTCGGCGGCGGCGGCCGGAGAGATCATCCAGCTCAACGTGGGCGGTACCAGGTAAATAAGGAGCCCCCGGTTTGGTACTGACTGTCAGCTCAGTGCCATTCGGGTCCTGGTCCCATTGGGCTCAGCATCTCCCTCTTCCTGCTGTCTGTGTCACTCGGTAACTTATCATCCTCGCCCCACTCTTACCCATCTCCGTCCTCAGTTAAACTTTCACCGAATGGCATGAGTCTCCACAGGGCTCTCCCGACTGGGTGGTGCCCTCTGTTCTGAATTCATATCAATCAGCAAACCTTTGGCTATTGAAGGACCCCGCCAGCATTATTGGTTGGGGGTAATATTGTGAGGATTAAAGATCGATTACTGGCTCTTTGCAATTTTATGGTTTGCTAACGAGCTCAATGTTGTGGTGCCTGCCATCACTGGAGGAGAGCAACACGAGTCAATCTTCAGAAATAAGTTGGACAAAGCAATTACATATCAGTCGGACAGAGAAGTGGCCGGATCTCTAAACTGAAGAGATATTTATTCACTAATCATAATTGCCAAAAGTCATGGTGAGATTGCCTCTTGAACTGTTATAGATATATGGCGAAGTTAAACACAATGGGGCGACATGGTAGCTCAGTGCCTCACAGCACCAGGGACCCAGGTTTGATTCCAACCTCAGGTGACTGTGTGGAGTTTGCACAACCACCCTGTGTTTGCGTGGGTTTCCTCTGGGTGCTCCAGTTTCCTCCCACAGTCCAAAGATGTGCAGGTTTGGTGAATTGGCCATGCTTAAGTTGTCAGTTAGGTGCATTAGTCAGAGGGGAAAAAGTATTTGGGTGGGTTACTCTTCTGAGGGTCGGTGTGGACCTGTTGGCCTAAAAGGCCTGTTTCCACGCTGTAAGGAATCTAATCTAATCTTCAAGTGCTATTAGGTTATGAGTTCCAGGTCCCTACTCTTGTACCAAGAATACTTTACAAGTCAGAACGGTGTATGGCTTTGTAGTGGTAGATTTCAAATCCTTTGTAACCCTTTTTTTGTGTGTAAACTATTCATTTAATTGTGACTTTTGTTTTTGGCACAGCTGTACACATGGTATCTTAAAGAAGGTAACTTGTACATGGCATGTATGCTGGTGGCCTTGTCTTTTTAGGTGATAGAGGTTGTTAGAGAGGGGTAATGGAAGTTCAGCAGAGCAGGGTGTGGAAATGTTTTGAGCAGACATGAGAAATGGTAAAGCAAAAGGAGTGGAATTGGAGGGAGCCCCTTAACAATAACAACACAGTAAAGAGGAACGTAAAGAAAGAAACAATTGGAGCTTGTCAGAAAAATATGGCCATAATCATTAGAGATTTTAATGTACATGTATGTTGGAAAAATCAGATGGACAAAGGTAGCCTAGATGAGTTCATAGGATGTTTCTGAGATTAGCTGCAGAACATGCTGTTTGAAGAAAGAGGTTAGAGCACCAGGATATTACACAATGAGATAGGATTAGTTTATGATCTCATAGTGAAGGTGCCTTGGGGGAACAGTAATCATAATGTGACTTAATTTCAAAGAAAGGAATAGTCTGATTTTCATGAAACTTAAATATAAGCAATTATGAGGGCACAAATGCAAAGCTAACTAAAGTGAATTGGCAAATTAGGTTTTTAAGGAAATGTTAATAGAAATGTACTAGAATCGTAGCTGCCGTGTAGTGTGGAAGCAGGCCATTCAGTCCATTGAGTTCACGCCAATCTTCTCAAGAGTATCCCACTAAAACCCTCTCCCCTACCCTATCCGTGTAACCCTATAATTTCCTGTGGCTAATCCAACTAGCCTGCTCAACTGGACATTGTGGGCAATTTAGCATGGCCAATCCACCTAACCTGAACATCTTTGGACTATGGGAGGACACTCACAGACACTGGGAGAATGCTCTCCCCACAGTTGCCCGAGGCTGGAATTGAACCAGGGTTCCTGGTGCTGAGGCAACAATGCCACCATGCTGCTCCAGCAAAAATTCAAGGAGATATTTCAAAAAACACATATTTTCCAAAGAGTAAGGACATTTCCCAGAAATGGGCTCACCATCTGCATTTAAATGACAGAAAAACTGCAGATACTGGAATCCAAAGTAGACAAGCAGGGGGCTGGAAGAACACAACAAGCCAGGAATTCCTGAAGAAGGGTTATACCCGAAACATCTACTTCTCCACCTCCTGATGCTGTCTGGCTTGCCGTATTCTTCCAGCTCCCCAGCTTGTCTAATCTGCAGTTAATAGCAATAAAGGGATAAATTAAATACAAGAGAAAGCTAACCAGATTATAAAATGAGATAGTAAAAGTTTCTGTAAATATTTTAACAAGTGTTAACAAAGTTAACTGTAGGTCCTGTAGAAAGTGAGTCTGGAGAATTAATATTGGAAAATACGGAAATTGAAGATGAGCTGAACAGGTGTTTTGCATCAGTCTTCACTAGAGAGAATACAACAACTCAGAGCAGCCAAACACCAGGAAAAGGGAAGCAGGAGCACAGTAAATTTCCAAACACTAAAGAAGTGGTGTTGAGTAAATGTTTGGAGCTGTAGCCTGACCAGTGCCCAGGTTGTGATGATGGATTTCACTCTACAATCTCTTTTCAAAAAAAACGTGGCAAGTAAAATTCTTGATACATTGGTTGGATTTCCAAAGATTCATCAATTTGGGAAATGTCTCATTAGATTGAAAGATTTTGAATGTGGCTTCTTTCTTCAAAAAGGGAAGGAAACAGAAAAATGTAGGTCTGTTAGTTTACTATCAGCTGGAGGGAAAATGTGAGAAGATATTATGAAAAATGTTAGAACAGGGTGCTTGGATAAGTGCAGTTTAATCACATAATGTCAACATGGCTTGGTGAAGGGAAAGTGGTGTTTAATCAGTTATTTCTTGTGGAAGTAATAAAAGTTATGTGTAAAAGCGGGATTGGTTAATGTACAGTACTTAGATTTTCAGAAGGCATTTAGAATAATGCCACATCAAAGATTATTGTCAAAATGTAAAGGGCCAGTATAGGGGATAGCATGTTGGCATTGATAGAAAATTGGTTGGCCAACAGGAAGTGAAGAGGGAGCACAAATAGGTCTTTTTCAGTTTGGCAAGATATAACGAGTGGTGTGCTACAGTGCTTAGTGCTGGAATATTACCTGATTGCAATTTACATAAATTACTTGGACTGAAGTGACAAAGTATAATTGCCAAATTTGCAGATGAAACAGACAGATGCGAAAGTAAGTTGTAAAGAAGATGAGGCCCCAAAAAGTTAGTTATAGAGTGGACAAAGATCTGACAAATAGAGTGCTAAGTGGGAAAATGTAAAATCGTCCATTCTGGCTGAAGAATTTTAAAAATGCATGTTGTTATTGGTGAGAGAGTGCAGAACTGATATGCAGATGAATCTGGCTGTCCTACTAATTGAATCACAAAAGTTGACTATGCACTACAAGGAATAATTAGGAAAGCTAATAGAATCCTATTATTTAGCAATAGGAATTGGATACATTGATCAAGAAATTTTGGGTCAATTATACAGGGCACTAGTGGGGTTGCATATGGAGTACTCCTTAGTATTGGTCACATTTCAGGAAGGATGTAAATACTTTGGAGGCAGTTCAGACATAGTTAGTAGACTAAATGCCAAGAATGGGCAGGTTATCTTGTGAAGAAATGTTGGATAAGCTAGGCTTTTATCTACTGGAGTTTAGAAGAGTAAGAGGTGACCTGGTTAAAACATAAAATCCTGAGGAGTCTTGACAGTGTAAAGATGGACAGAATGTTTCTTCTTGTAAGAGAAGCTAGAACTAGGGGTCACTTTTTAAAAATCAATGTGTGCCCATTTAAAACATAAGTTTTAGGAATCCTTTTACTGAAAAGATGATGGAAGCAAAGTCCTTGAATATGTTTAAGATAAAGATGGTTAGATGCTTGGTAAGCAAGGATTGAAAGGTTATATTGGATAGGCAGGAATGTAAATTTGAGATTACGTGCTGATCAGCCATAATGTAGGCTTTAGGGGCCTAATTGCCCATTTGCTCCTTGTTTACATTGATATCTGTGTTTGTAGGGGTTGGCGAATCTTGTTAAAAGAGTCTGAATGGGATGATGCAGTGCTTGTAAAAATGAAATGCACTGCAACATTGGTGTCAGAGAGAGTGAATGTTCAAGATGCTAGATGGGGTGCTTTGACCTTACTAGTATCGAGCTTCTTGCATGTGGCTGTAGCTGCGTTCATCCAAGTGGTTGGAGAGAATTCCATCTCCGTTCTGACTTGTGTCTTTAGGTGGTGTTAAGGCTATATTTTAGGGAGTTAGAAGTTGAGTCATTTGCTGTATAGAACTCATCTGTTGACACTATCCTTGATTTTAAAGTCGTGACATTTATATGGCTGGTTTAGTTGAGCTTTCTTTCACCAGTACTGGTATGGCTGATAAATCTGAGCCTTTTCAGACAACAATAAACGTCATATAGAGAGGGAACTTGATTTTGCCAAAGCTTTTGATAAAAAGCCAGAATTTCTCCAGCAGAATGAAATCCATACCAGTGAACTTCTAAAAAGGATCTCATTGTCTGAAATAATGGCAGAATGCTTGTAAACTAAGTTGGATCAACATAAAAGTAGGTTGCTGGTGAGATGCTACTGGAAGAAACAAAAACTTTTGGTGCTCGATACTAAACAAGGTGTACCAAACAAACTGAACAGTTGATCTCCTTAAGGCATCCCTTGTTATTCATGGTATTATTTATTTGATGGCCCTTGGTGTTCTTTTATTACGAGTCGTCATCCTCCTATTGGAACGTTAATGATGGTATGGTTACAGAAACAATCAATTTAGGTTTTATTTAGAATAACATTCTCATACGTCAAATTATCAATGTGCATTGTGATGAATTTGGATAAAATGCAGTGATTTGAATGATAGTGCTTACAATAATGTGTGGAACAGCAAATAATTTTTAACAATATTTTCCAGGAGCTGAATTTCACAATTGGTTAGACATTGGGCGTTCACTCTGGAACACCATTTCACATTCTCTCCAGGTTTGCTTCTCATTCGTCAACACGCTATAAGGGTTCTGTTGAATGAATTTGGGTGTTTTCAATCCAGTTCAACATGGGATAAATCATAGGATAAGGTTTTATAATTGGGCAATAATTGACCTCCTTACTCAGATGCTACAGGATGGCTCGTGTGGGAAAAGGAAGAAAAATGTCATTGGTAGAAAAGTGCTTTTCTGAGGTTGGGCCTCAGGGCAGATGAAGAGTGTGCTTTACTAGTAACCTAACTATGCAATAAGCAGTGAGACTGGGTGACTTGCCTTGCAAGCATTCTGTTGTCAAATTCATATTATTTTTGTTCAAACTGAAATTAAGTCATAGAGCATTTTCAGTAAATATTCTCACTAAAACATTACTAATTAGCCAACACTATTCCGTACATGAGCTGAGCCTACTACAAAGTGGGTAGTGTTATATTAGTCATACATGCTGTGGAGCTTGGCATTAATGTTGAGTTCTTGGAAATCATCTCACGTAAGCACTATCTAGAACATTTTGATCAAAAGTTTTTTTTTTCACGCCTTTTGTTTATGACTTTTGAAACTGTGGGCTGCCACTGAGTTGCTTCAATGTATCTTCTTCCCTTGACTTGTCAGATCATAATTGTGAAAGATTGAATAATATGTTAAATGGGCACATTTTGATTGTTCAGAACACATTGTACTAACTATTGCACTAGTGCCATGTGACTAGTGTACCATCTCTATCAATTCTAATAGCGCTTCCCAGGCATTTTCCCATAATGACATCATTTTAGAACTTGAAAATTCCCATGACCCCATATCTGTGAGGCTGGAGTGGATGAGAAGTGAGCATTTTTAAGTAAATAGCACCAGTTTTCCAAGACAGGATTGAGAACTACAGAATAGATAGTTGAGCCATACCCATTAGATGGCTCAAAACCTGTTAGATTTAAAGGGGCTTCACAGCTTTAATACTCAGTTGGAACTCCTCCGCTGTCATTGCGGCCTTGGGGCTTGCGTCCACTCAATTTCAACCGGCAACTGTTTGGGATGTGCTGTACTATAAACTTGTAAGACGTTTTCTAACTTATCTATTTTATTAGAAAAATTATCAAAAAAACGTTCTTGATATGAGTCAATGTATGAATCTGTCAGTCATGTTAGGATTTTGATGTTTTTGCCTCTTGGGTGGATGGAATCTGGGTTTAAAAAAAATTCTTACCAAAGACTGCAGTTTAGTGATCTGGGCCTGCATCAGACATAAAGTCGAGCTGCTGTAGATATAGAAAGAAAATATATATTTTGGTTAGTTAACAAAGATGTTTGAGCAACTCTTTCCAGAGATAAGATCAGGAGACTGCAAAGCTTGAGGCACATGGTAATTTTATTCATGAATTTCACCGGTACAATACAAGGAGAGGCCAAAGACTTCGCTTGAATCTGGCCTCGACATGGAAGGTTCAATTACTCTCATAATCTGTGGTTCAGATTGGAAGAAAAGTCCATGACACTCTGATTTCAACTTCAAGTGAAATGTTTTTATACATTTCTCTTTTAACATTAACATGGCAGCACATTCTCATTCCACATGTATACTATTTTATGTAGTGCTGGGTTGTTCAACTATAATTGGATTCCCAGTACATCATTCAATTAGTAATCTTGTTGCTATGATCTGAATGGGGCCCCTTTTGGTGTGTGGGAAACTGAACTTTCCATGGTTGCTTTTGACCTTTTAACTCTCAACTATGATGTCTGCGTTTTGCTATTTTGTAAAGGGCTGTAAAGTTTTCTTTGAGATTTCTCACCGTTCCAACTCTCATAGCTGCTGTCCACATGAACATTAGGGAGCCCTCTCACTATTAGTTTTAAACCTTTCTTTCTAATATATTAGAAATTAATAATCACCTTTCTATAACACCTCAATCTTATATCAATAGTTATCTTGAAGAATTTTGATTAAAACCTGCTTGTTGTATTTATATCTAATTGATTAGAAAGAGACTTAAAAGAAATAAGTAGTTTGTATGAAATGTTCTTATCTTTAGGATAGCAAAACATGGGACCATTGTCAGCCATTTTTGCTGTATTGTCATGGGGCAGTCCTAACAAAAGATGATTACAAAATCATATGCAGTAAGTTAGTATGATAGAAGGAATAAGAAAATGAGTCAAATCTGATTTGTGTTTAAGAAATGTGTAACTTGTCATAATATCTTATTGACTGCTATTATAGGGAATATTTGTGTTGTAGTGAATAAAAGATACTTGACACAGTAAGTTCATAATGCCTAGCAGCTGAACGTAGTCCAGCAGTTAAAATCATATGACAAATTTGGTGCATATTCAGAAATAACATAAGAACAGAACTGTAGGGACAAAGTGTAGAGGGTCCAGCCAAGTGGTATAATCACTGGATTGTTAATCCAGAAACCCAGGTAATATTCTGGGGACCTGAGTTTGAATCTTGCCACGGCAGATGGTGGAATGTAAATTCCATATCAAATCTCTGGAATTAAAAGTCTAATGGTGACCATGTCTATTGTCAGAAAAAAAAAATCTTGTTCACTAATTCCCTTTTAGGGAAGAAAACTGCTACACTTACCTGGCCTGTATGTGACTCCAGATCTACAATAATGTGGTTGACTCTTCATTAACCTCTGGGAAATTAGGGATGGGCAATAAATGCTGGTGTAGCCATCCTCCTCATCCCATGGATGAATAAAAATAAGTTGGGTATATTTTATGATTGAACATGTCTTTGCTTTTTGTTTTATTTTGGTCTGGATTTGGGTAGTCCAGAAGCTTTGCTGGACTTAGTATTTTTTTTCAAATAATTGTAGTGCAGCATTTTGTTACTTCCCTGTATCTGTTCCTGTTATGAAAATCTCAAGCACCTTTTCAAAGTTGTTTTGCTTTCATTGTGAAAATATAAACCTTAGCATCAACACCTATGATTAACAGAGCAGATGTGGCTATCCGACATGTGAAGTCCCACAAGTCTCAGTTTTTGTTTATGCTTTTATTTCCTATACAGAACATATTTTAAGACTTTAAGGCTTACCATTTGCCAGTGCAAACAGATCTTTATTTTTCAATGTGAAATATTGGCTATTAGTGTGAATATTTATTTTTAAGTTTATTAAATAATCTGAGGCTATGATACAGACTTGTCAGCATAAAAACAAGTTTGATGCTATAATGTAAATTGTACATTTCTTGTTTATTCATAATGAGAATGAGGAAAAAAAAACTATGAATCTGAGATTGGTTCCCAATGTAGTATATATTTTTCTCAGTTTATTTTCAAAGAATGGCAGAGTCTTGTTAACATTTATTGCCCGTTTTTAATTATCTTGGTGGTGATGAGCCACCTTCTTGAACCACTGTAGTCCCAGTTATGTAAGAACTGCCATTCATAACACACACCATTTTGTGTCATTACCAATGAAGAGGTACATGTGGTTAAGAATGCCACTTGCATCACCTCTGCTGTACAGCAATTGTTAACCTAAATGCAGAACATAATATTGGGATGAACAGCATACTGTAATTTATTTTGTATTTCCTCAAACCTTTGAGTCTGCTTTTTTGTTCTCTCACTACCTCCCATTATGCTTTTCTCAGAAATTTACAAATAATCCTCCCAGGTTTGGGAATATTGAGATGTTTGAATTGTTCCCACAGCTGGTCTAGCAGAGCACTTGGCTAGCTCAGCATTCCTAAACTACCTGTCTTTTGAGCAGAGTCAAGTGCAACAGCCTTGACTTCAATTATATTAGGACAGTTCGCATTCATCCATGACCTTTTTCCTCATCTATACTTCAGGAGTAACATTGTAGTTTTAATTAATATTTGATTTTTCTCCGCACATTGTTGAATATTTCTGGCTATTTTGCCTCACCACACAGTTTTTTACCCTGATACATTTTTAATTTGGATCACCAAATGTTGGTTTGTCCTTGCTTGTTCCATGCACTTAACACTACTTTTATCTCGAAAGAGTTAATGGATTCATGAAAGTGTAGCTCTCTGGAACGATAGCGGCAATGAGTTGAAACTAAAACTTGTCATGTTATCCAGCAAATTAATGGTCATATCAAAAGATATTTTGGGGCGGCATGGTGGCTCAGTGGTTAGCTCTGCTGCCTCACAGCGCCAGGGTCCCAGATTCAATTCTGGCCGCGGGTGACTGTCTGTGTGGAGTTTGCGTATTTTCCCCATGTCTGCGTGGGTTTCCTCTGGGTGCTCTGGTTTCCTCCCATTGTCCAAAGATGTGCAGGTCAGGTGAATTGACCATGCTAAATTGCCCATAGTCAGAGGGACTGGGTGGGTTACTCTTTGGAGGGTCGGTGTGGACTTATTGGGTCGAAGGGCCTGTTTCCACACTGTAGGGAATCTAATCTAATCAAATATGGTAGGTTGGCTCAGTGGTTAGCACTGCTGCTTCACAGTGTCAGGGACCCGGGTTAAATTCCAGCGTCAGGCGACTGTCCGTGTGGAGTTTGCACATTCACCCAGTGTCTGCGTGGATTTCCTCTGGGTGCTCTGGTTTCCTCCCACAATCAAAAGATGTGTAGGTTAGGTACATTAGTTGGGATAAATATACAATCGTATGATAGTGGAATGGGTCTGGGTGGATTACCCTTTGGAGGGTTGGTGTGGACATGTGCCAAAGGACCCCTATCCACACGGTCAGGATTCTATGATTCTGTCAAGGTATGAGTATGTCATAGCATTGACTACATGCAGTAGCACCACTGAATCCCCTATGTTGGCAACTCTGTACAGTATTGACCAGTTAGGTTCGCTGCTATCCCTAATTCTCTCCAAAGCCATGTGATTGAAATGTCAAAATGTATAACATGTATTCCTCCCCACTCAGAGTCATAGAGATATACAACACAGAAACCGACCCTTCAGTCCAACTTATCCTACATTATCTAGTCCCATTTGCCAGCACTTGGCCCATATCCCTCAAAACCTTTCCTATTCACATACCAATCCAGATGCCTTTTCAATATTGTAATTGTATCAGCCTCCACCACTTCCTCTGGCAGCTCATTTCATACATGCACCACACACTGGATGAAAACGTTGCCCCATAGATGCCTTTTAAATGTGGGCGGCACAGTGGCACAGTGGTTAGCACTGCTGCCTCACAGCGCCAGAGACCCGGGTTCAATTCCCGCCTCAGGCGACTGACTGTGTGGAGTTTGCACGTTCTCCCCGTGTCTGCGTGGGTTTCCTCCGGGTGCTCCGGTTTCCTCCCACAGTCCAAAGATGT
The DNA here is from genome assembly GCF_037043375.1 of Chiloscyllium plagiosum. Lineage (NCBI taxonomy): Eukaryota > Metazoa > Chordata > Chondrichthyes > Orectolobiformes > Hemiscylliidae > Chiloscyllium > Chiloscyllium plagiosum. Next base: position 49,754,886 of record NW_028270148.1, on the reverse strand, counting down.
GCAGGGTCAGGTGAATTGGCCATACTAAATTGCCTGTAGTGTTAGGTAAGGGGTAAATGTAGGGGTAGGGGTACGGGTGGGTTTCGCTTCGGCGGGTCGGTGTGGACTTGTTGGGCCGAAGGGCCTGTTTCCACACTGTAATCTAATCTAATCTAAATATCTAATCTAAATCTTTTCCCTCTCACCTTAAACCTCTAGTTCTGGACTCCACCACCCTGGGGAAAAGACCTTGATTATTTATCCTATCCATGCCCCTCATGATTTTCTAAACCTCTATAAGGTCACCCCTCAGCCTCCGCTCCAGGGAAAACAGTCCCAGCCTGTTCAGCCTCTCCATATAGCTCCAACCCTGACAACATCCTTGTAAATCTTTTCTGAACCCTTTCGAATTTCGCAACATCCTTCCAATAGGAAGGAGACCAGAATTGCACACAATATTCCAGAAGTGGCTTAGCCAACGTCTTGTACAACTGCAACATGACCTCCCAATTTCTGTGCTCAATACTCTGCCCTTTCTTCCATTCGGTTTCACTTACATTTGGGAGATTACAACCTGTAAGCTTGAATGTGGATGTCTCTTCAGTCTGCTGTTGGTGATAGCCAAGAATTATCTTTTTTCCCACTTGCCAAACTAAACTATGGTTTGGTTCCTAACCCCTTGTGTCCCAGAGACTTGTGCATCTACCAAATCATTCCAGAACATTGTAGAGATTCTGTTCATTAAATTGTAAGTATTAAATCGTAATTTCTACTCTAAGGTTTAGTACCTGCTATTTCTGAATAATATTGTTGAGCCAGGAGGCCTGGTTTCAAATCCCACCTACTCCAAAGGTGCGCCACAGCACGCCTGAACATGTTGATTTGAAAAAAGAAATACCCGAGTGACACTGTTAGTTATTTGTCATTTCTGGCTGAAAAAAAAATGATGTGGCTTTGCACTTAACAGTAGGATATCCTACTGACACCAAAGTACAGTCAATGGAATTACTCTGAAGCCAAAGTATAGTTAGACTAGTTCTATAATTTGTATTTGCCTAAGTTAATTTTGTATATTTATACAGCCAGGTTATTCAATGTTCTTTCTGTCCATTCTCACTTTCACTACAATGCTCATGATGCTGCTTTACCAATATATTAGAGTGTATTATGGACTCTGACTGCAAGTATGCAATTTGTTGATATTGAACTTTAAAGAATATTATTGCACCATTTCTGCCACCTACAAACAGACCCCACCACCAGAGATATATTTCTCTCCCCACCCCTATCTGTGTTTTGGAGAGGCCATTCACTCCACAACTCCCTTGTCAGGTCCACGCCCTCCCACCAACCCATCTTCCCCTGCAATGGCAAGAAGTGCAGAACCTGTGCTCACTTCCACTCTCACCTCTGTCCAAGGCCCCAAAGGATCCTTCCATTTCCAACAGAAATTCACCTGTGCTTCATCGAATGTCCTCTTCTGCATCCGTTACACCTGATGTGGTCTCGTTTCCATTGGGGAAACAGGATGCCGACTTACAGATTGTTTAGAGAACATCTCTAGGATACCCGCACCAACCAACCCCATTGCCCTGTAGCTGAATACTTTAACTCCCCTTCCTACTGCACCAAGGACGTACAGGTCCTGGGCCTCCTCCATTGCCAAACCCTAACCACTTGAAGCCTGGAGAAAGCATGCCTCAACTTCCACCTTGGGACCCTCCAACCACATGGGATCGATGTGGATTTCACCAGTTTCCCCATTTTCACCTCCCCCACCTTATCCCAGTCCCAAATTCCCAACTTGGTACTGCCCTCTTGAACTGTCCTACCTGTCCATTTTCCTTTCCATCTATCTGCTCCACCCTCCTCTCCAACCTCTCACTTTCACGCCCCACCCCCACCCACCTCCCATTATCTCTCAGCCCCCTTGGCCCACAAGCCTCATTCCTGATGAAGAGCTTATGCCCAAAACGTTGACTCTCCTGCTCCTCAGATGCTGCCTGACCATATGTGCTTTTTCAGCAGCACTCTTTGACAATGATATGCAGTCCACACTTTCACAAAATACAGAGGAACCTTGATTATCGAGTATCATTATCCAAATATCAGATTATCCGAAGGAGATCGCGAGGTCCTGACAGAAACATTGCATCAAAGAGCTGTTTCATTACTGATCGCGCCTTTTGTTTACAATGATTAAAAATGACCTCAGCTTACTGAAATGCTGCTGAGAACAGCCCTGGACATTGTTGGGAGCCCAGGAACAGTCTCCAAATGACTGACCTCCCACCCCCTCTCTCTCTCTCTCTTTCCCCACACTTACGCTGGAGTTCTACATGGTGTTATCCTAAATCCCCATTCCCCAGATAATCTCTACAACATTGTCCTGTACAGGGCATAGTGGGAACTTGACAAAAAGTTGCAATAAAAGTCGTGTGTGTGTGTGTGTGTCTGTGTTATGTGTAGCTGTGCATATTTGCTATATGGAGACTCACCCCCCCTGCCAAAGGCAGCAGCAGTCTTAATATTGGTGCTGCCAGGGTGGGGAATGGGGAGGTATTGGACACGGGTTTTTTTTTTGGAGGGTTGCGAGGTTGTGGGGTGTCGGATGAGGTTTGGGGGGACAGATGGAGGTCGCGGTTGGATGGGGTTTGGGGACGGGGGGATGCGGAGGCTCATGCGCGGTGTGCTGATGCCTAGTGTCCTGAATGGGGAGCGGACTGACCAAGTGCTCGCTGTGTCAATCCCACTGAACTGTTTTGGTGGGGGGGGGGGGGGAGAGCATCATCAATGCTGCAGGTCCCTTACATACAAGTGTGTGTCTGCTCAGAAACAAACCCTGAGACAGAGACAGCGAGCAAGGCAGGCAGAGAGAAGAAAAAGGAAACTTTAGAAATCTCCAAGCCCTCGAGGAGAGGTATTGAATCAATTAACCAAATAATCAATTAACCGAATACAGTAGTGCGCGCCCATCTTGCTCGGACAGTTGAGGCTCCTCTGTACAGAAGTGGCCTTCCTGTGATATTTTTTATAAAATAAATTATTTAATAGTTTCCACATTGAACTCAACAGCTGTGCACTATTGTGAACCAGACTGCTTTTGCAATTTGATGGTTTCTTGGACAGCATCCCCCCTCATCCTACCACCATTACTATCCTGTCTCACTCTGAATACCAGTGCATGCTGGAGGTGTCAGGTCACTGACACAATGTTTGGAAGCACAATTTTCAAATTGTGTCAGCTACTGTTCCCACCCTCTTGAGCAATTGAAAATCCCATCTATGAACACAAGTTAACTAGATCTGTATTATTCCTTTTTGTATAAATTTAAAACGCAGAGTAATTCATTGTAGGGAATCTGGTAAGTTTTTTTGATTTTATTAATAGTTTTAAATATTTTCAATTTATTTCCAGTACAAACATAATCCTTTTATTTATGGTTGCAGATTCAGCACCTCCAGACAAACACTAATGTGGATTCCAGACTCCTTTTTCTCGAGGTAAGATTGAGTTTCAATAGATGATTTCTACTATCTGAGGTATAGAATGTAACATTACAGTTTTTAAAGCACAGATAAAAATGCTTCAATTAAAATAAAACACTAAGCTGCAGTGTGTAAATGTAATAATGATATAGAAAAGCAGCTTTAGCAGTGTTAAGTTTCAAATTTAAACTGTTTGATATGGTAAGTTTTTTTTGAGAAACTGGAATGATACTTGGGTGGCACAGTGGCTCAGTGGTTAGCACTGCTGCCTCATAGCGCCAAGGACCCAGGTTCAATTCCAGCCTCAACGGCTATCCGTGTGAAGTTTGTGCATTCTCCCTGTGTTAGTGTGGGTTTCCCCTGGGTGCTCTGGTTTCGTCCCACGACCCAAACATGTGCAGGTTAGGTGGATTAGCCATGCTAAATTGTCCATAATGTTAGGTGGATTAGTTTGAGGGAAATGGGTCTGGGTAGGTTACTCTTCGGAGGGTCGGTGTCGACTTGTTAGGTGGAAGGGCCTGTTTCTACACTGTAGGGAGTCTAATCTAATTTTAGGAAAGAGAGAAAAAATGTTTTCACTTGGGACCCATTTACATTTCCCAAAACTGAAACTGATTCCACAACTACGAAGTGAAACATTTCCTCAGTTCCCTTAGGTTGGATTGGATCAACAATTATTCCAGTTTGGGACACTTCATTAGCTGTTGATCATTTAAAAATGAAATTCTTGAAACTTCCCAGAAGTAAAAAGAGCTAATAACGTTTGAGATTTTCATTTTGTAGAGCTATGTCTGCCCACAGCGTTGGTTGTTCATTTGAAGTAGGATCTTTCACCTCTGCTTATGTGTTCTCTGAATAGCTCTATAGTCACTGCTGTCATCCAGGGTACAACCTGTAATACCAAACAGGGTAAGAAAGTGCATTTAATAAAAAGAAGTTGAGGAAAATAATTGGCCAATTTGGAGTGGTATCACACAGATTTTTATAGTGTTATACAAAGTTCTTGAATGTTGTTTCTACCACTATTAGCTTTGCTGTTGTTGTTCCCCTCTGTGTAAATCATTTCACTGTAGCACGCATGCATTTTTGTTTTCATTAATTGTGAATAAGATGATCTAGATTGGAGATATGGAGACCACAAATCTGTCGGTATTTCCTTTGTTCAAAGCTATGTGATGAGCAGTGTTGAAATAGTAAACACCAGCACACTGTCTCAGCTTACAGGCAGAATACTGCAGATGCTGGAAATCTGACATTCATACGCAATGCTGGAAATACTTGGCAGGTCTGGCAGCATTCAAGGAGCTGGATTAGTTGCCAGGCATTCCTCATTTTTGTTCAAAATTAAAAATCTCACAACTGGTTAGTAGATTTGTATGTTTTCTCTTTTTTAAGCTAGCCAATGCCCCTGTATACATTACAGATATATCTCTAATTTTGCCAGCAGGTCTAAAATCATCAATGTTGGTCTGTAACTCTCCAATTGATACTCAGCTCTAGCATTTAACCAGCATGATATGTCGACATTTAATACAATATGATAGTGTTTTGGCTTTAGTGACTCAATGATCATCATTCAGCAGAGACAGTGTACAGTATCATTTGGACAGGCACATGGAAAGGAGGTTTCAATGGTGGAGCACGTACAATTAGAAATGTACAAGAGTAATGAATTAGAGCAGTTCAGGTAATTCCAAGGTGGAGTTATAAGGAGGTTTGGCCAAGTAGGTAAATTTCAAGGTATTAAGGAATGAGAAGGCTTTAAGAGGGCTAGGGTAGGTAAATGCGTAGCTGGCAATGTTGGAGGAATTACAATTGGGGATGTGCAACAGGCCAAATTCCAAAGCAATTTCCAAGATTTTAAGGCTGCTGGAGCTGGAAGTTGGTTGATTGAGAGACGGTGGCTGGTGGCAGCAGTGCCACAGAGGGATCTGCAAACTGATGAGTTTTTAAACCAAGGTGGTGTTTGACTGGGAGCCATTGTACGTCAGAAGGCACAGTGTTGATTAAGGAACACTAGTTGCTGTTACTTAACACTTGGGGAGCAGAATTGTAGGGGGGGGGTGTTGGGGGTGCGTGCTGTATAGAATGTGTGCACCCAACAAAGAATGTCAAGTTCCTAAGTATTAGGGTGAGGGTTTCAGCAGCAGCAGGTGAGCTGAGATCGGCCTAAGTTGAGCAGTGTTCCAGAGGTGGAAACATATTATTTGTGCCAGCACACAGATCATGAGATTAGTAGCTCATCTCCGATTGTCTAATGTCTTTTGGTTCTGGCAAAGTATTGTAGACCTAAATGTAAACCTAATGTAACTCCTTCTAGATGGATGCTGCCAAAGCATTAGTGGTTCCATGATTTCCTGTTTTATTTCAAATTTCCAGCATTTGTTACATTTTGTATCCATTCTAATTGGATCTTTTCAACCAATGCTTTTGTTAAACAGTGCAAATACCAGATACGTCAAACTTTAATTGTAATCTCCTTTACAAAGTCTCTTTTTTTAGATAGACTAGCACATATTGTTCAAAATTGTGATGCAGTTTTCTGTCAAGATTGGATTGACCTCCATCTAAATTCATTAATAACTACTTCTGTTCTAGCTTGCTGAGCGGGAGAATTTCAACACTACGAGATGAAACTGGAGCAGTAAGCTGAAACTTTGTTTGATTTTTTTAAAGCAAAATGTTGTTGTGGAATGTTCTTTAATTCCTTTGAAGGGGTGTACCATATAAATAATGTCTTTTTTTAAACTGGGAAATAAATTTTAGTTACTTCAGTTGGCAGAATTGCAAATACAGAAATCGTCATTGACATTTTACTGTTTTTTGCTTTTCTTAAAGTTTTTTTTTCCCAAAACTTGAAATTAACCTTACAAGTTCCAACATTCAACTGTTTATCACTAGTATTTCTATTTCCAAGCATCTGACCACTGCTATGGAACTGATCACCAAGATCTGTTCAGTGCCCAAGGCTAACTCAGCAAATTACACTGGGGCATTTGAAATTTAAACAAAGCAATGTAACTTATTGTTCTGCTCAGTAATTTCTCCAGCTGGTATTTGCTATACAGCAGACCTCATGAATTGTTATGTTACATGCGGTTTTGTTGTTGCACAATACACTTTCTGAATCTCCTGAATTGGTAATATATAATCCTTTTCATGGCTGCTGCTAATATTTCCACATCTAAATGGCGTTCAGTTGAATTTTCCTATTGTTCCTGTATTGCATTTACGTACAGCCCCATTACAGAAGTCTCAAACCTCATGTTTCAGCAAAACCAGAATCCCTTTCCAAACTTTTTAAAAAATATTAAAGTGATTAAGATTGTTATATTATGTGCAGGTTATTAAGTTTTGTAATTTTATAAGTGTATTGAAATTTTAAAAAGCTATGGTTGTGTTGCACACGTGGCAAGGTGATTCAGTGGTGATTTAGCACTGCTGTCTCACCAAACCAGGGACCCAGGTTTGATTCTGTCTTCAGGCAACTGTTTGTGTAGAGTTTGCACATTCTCCCATGTCTGCATGGGTTTCCTCGGGGCGCTCTGGTTTCCTGACATGTTTCAAAGATGTGCAGGTTAGGTGGATTGGCCATGCTAAATTGCCCCTAATGTGCAGGTTAGGTGCGTTAGTGATGAGAAATGCAGAGTTACACGGCAAGGTGATAGGGTTGGGTGGGATGGTCTCCAGAGGGTTGGTGTGCAATTGTTCAGCTGAATAGCCTGTTTCCACATTGTAGGGATTCTATGGATGTCTGTATTGGAACTTTCCTGGGATGGCAGTCCTTACTGTTATTAACTAACACATTAGCTCCTGATACAGCTTGAAAGCCTGATTTGCTCATGAGCAAATTAAGATGGTTATGTCCTGAAAACTGGAACCACCAAGCCAATCTCCACCAATGCACTATAGCAACAAAGTGAATAGACATTATTGTAGCTCGTGCTCATGATTATGAATTACTTATCAGTAATTACTGTGGCTCATTAATTTAAGGGCATGCACTTACATTTTAGATGCTCCTTCCATTGATTTTAGCAGCAATCTCCCAGCTAATTGACAAAGGCTATATACTGCACAATGTAGTGTAATGTCTTTCAGGAAGATTAACAAGTGGGCAGCTCAATTTAAACTGGAGAATAAAAGTGGTCATTTAACTTTGTGTACTCAAATATCATCTTGCTTCTGAATTTAAGGCAAGTGCTAGGTTGTGCTTGGGATTAATTAAAAGGTATGATTTGGCACTCAGAAAACAAAGGAAAAATCAGTGTCTGCCACCTGAAATTGTTGATAGAATCATCAATTTCCACTGTTTTGTCATCTTGTATTGAGACAAGAATTCATATTGTCTTACATTTGATAAATGTGTGAAATACTGTTGAACTTTGGCAAATAGGCACATGGGACTGTTAGCAAAATTGATGGAAAAAACATCGTTAAAGCTTCTGGTCACAAGAAGACACAGCTCGCAGTGACTCCATCCTGCATGATGGATGTTACAAAATAAACCGATGGTGATATTCAAGTGCAAAGCTCTCTCCAAAGAGAAATTTCAGAAAGATATTGTTATCCACATTTGAGGTGGATGAAGGCAGTAGTAAGAAATAAATTAAATGAAGAATTTGAAACTTGAGTTACACAAAGGAAAAAGTTTTTTCACGTGGGACTTGTTCAATCTCACTTGGCAAACGTCAACATTGCAGTTATACTTTGCGGTCTTACAAATGTCATTCAGTCCTTGGATGTCCAAATAAATAAACCTCTCCAGGCCAGTATGTGAAAGTTATGGAACAATTTGATGTAGGAAGGCAAAAAATCGTTTAGGAGTCCATTTCCAGGATTTGCCACATTTTTTTGACACCGCTCTGAATTCACACTTTTTGAAGGAATCTCTTCACTCCACAGAAAGCTAATCATGTTGATTGGGATGAGACGTTTGAGCTCTTTTAGAGACCGTCAAACAATGTGCGCAGTAAAGTCTGAGAGAGTCCAAATATTTATGTCAAAAAGAGTTCAGAAAAGATTTACAAGGATGTTGCCAGGGTTGGAGGATTTAAGCTATAGGGAAAGGTTGAATAGGCTGGGGCTGTTTTCCCTGGAGCGTCAGAGGCTGAGGGGTGACTTTATAGGGAAGATACTTTGGCTATTCACCTTATCTATGTCCCTCATGATTTTATAAAGTATAACGTCACCCCTAAACCTCCTACACTGCAATGAAAAAAAAACCCAGCCTACCTAGCCAATTCTTACAATGCAAGCTCTCCAATTCCTGTGACATCCTGGTAAATCTTTTTTGAGCTCTCTCCAATTTAATAATATCCTTCCTATAGCAGGGCGACCAGCACTGAACACAGTACTCCAAAAGTGGCCTCAGCAACATCTTGTACACCCTCAACATGATGTCTCAACTCCTATATTCAGTGGTTTGAACAATGAAGGCAAGCATGACAAATACTGCCGTAACCACCCAGTCTACCTGTATTGCAACTTCTGAAAAACTATGTACTTGAACCTGGGTCTCTCTGTTTGACAACTCTATCTCGGGCCCTACCATTAACTGTACATGTCCTTCTCTTGTTCATTTTACCAGAATGCAATACTTCACATTTTGTAAATTAAACTCCATTGGTCACTCCTTAGCTCAGTAGCCTAGCTGATGAAGATCTCTTCATATGCTTAGGTAACCTTCACTGTCCATTATACTACCAATTTTAGTGTCATCTGCAAAACATACTAACCATGCCTCCTGTGTTCTCATCCAAATTGTTTATGTGGATGACAAATAACAGTGGACCTAGCACTGATCCTTGCAGCCTGTTCACAGGCCAAACAACAACCCTTTACTACCACCCTCTGTCACCCACCATCAAGCCATGCTCAAACATTTAGAAAAAGTATTCCAATAGTGGATGTTGGCTGTTATTTTCCCCTTGAATTGCATAAAGAGCAAATGCAGATGCAGTATCATGCCATTTCTCATCTTTTGTCAATACTGCATAAGCTAGTAGCGTTAAACTTGTGGCTCACAAATAGTTGACAGTTGCATGTGTATGTTCCACAGAAGTTGCATGTGCTTCAGCCCTTGAGGCAATAATATCCTGGTTTTGATTTTTACATTGAAAAACACGTGAGTAAACATTTTTTTTTCACATGTGCTTTTTGTTTATGCAGTTACCTCTACTTGTGTAAGTTACAATCCTTGTCCCACACCATTCCTGAAAGATGTTGGGCTGCGTAAAAGGAAGCTTTCCTGTAATGCAAAATCGTTATTGCAACAGGGATCCTTTACAGTGATGTACTGCCATCTGGTGACAAAAATGAGCATTTCAATTTCACCTTGTGGAATTAAAACCCAACTTCTTGCATTACTGAATTATTCTACCAGTGCAATAATATTCTGCCTGTTATGCTGCTGAGTTTCAAAGAATTCTGCAATTTTGTATCTCACCCCTAGATTGTCACAACCACTTCCTATGGAATCTAATTCACTTTATAAAGTAATATGCAGCAATTCTAAACAACTCCCTATTAAAAACGTTCTCCCCTTCTCTCCCTCAAGTTTTTTTGTTGGTTATTTTAAATCGAACATTATTTACAAACAATTTTGCCCTACCTGGCCTATTAAAGTTATTTATAATTTTGAATGCTGTATCTGTATTGGGCTCTTTGCTTCAAAGAAGGGTGGGGTGCTCTTCAGAGGGTTGGTGTGGACTGGTTATGCTAAAGGGCCTGTTTCCACACTCTAGGGCATATAATCTAAGGAAAAAAAAAATCCAATTTCTTTATTCTCTACTAGCATCCTCTGTGATTCCCTCGCTGTGTGTGTGTGTGTGTGTGTGTGTGTGTGTGTGTGTGTGTGTGTGTCCCTGTGCCTTAAGATTGAAACTTCAAATCAGTTAGCCTTATCTTCTGGTCTTCTAAATGAATTGAGCAAATACATAGATTTTCTAAATTAGTACAATAGACAGCTGAAGCCAGGCTTGTTGAAAATATATTGCATATTGGGTTTTGTACTAAGTTTTTGACGATTGTGCTGTGCTCAGGATCCCTTTAATATTCTGTAAGTTCTAAAGACAGACACAGAAGTTTTGAACTAGTGAATGAGCTTACACTACAACAACACAATTCATTACAGCAAAATGCCATCTTTGTCATTGTATAACATCTCTGTATAACTATGTTTGATTATTGCATTAGTATTTAAATGTAACAAAGTGAAATAAGACTACAGGCAAAGTTACGCATTTTTAAAAAACAGCCTGTCTATTTCCACATGTAATTGAAGCAGGAAGGTGGGAATGCTGCCAATTTTCTACAAAGAGATAGGGTAGAAGTTTAAATATGTTAGCGATTGTGTGTTTCATTGTCATTCACTATTTCAATTTTAATTCTGGCTGTTTCAGTTACCTGAGCCTTGGGAAACTCAGCAGTTTCACCAAGGTGCAAACTTGGTGCATACAAAAGGCGGATACCTAACTCCTGATTCAGCCTTCCTGAGGAGGCTCTCCAATCAACAACTTATTCAAATAATCCAGATTTTCATTATGTACTTGCCTTTACAGTTCATGAAGTCAGTATTATGTCAGTGTGTTGTAGTGCCCTCTTTTACAAGTCGAGCCTCTTCGAACAAGTTCAGTGCCTCACTTTGTCATGGTTGTTGAAGGCCCAGCAAAGTCCAACTCTCCTTTTGTCTCTCCACCTCTCTCCTGCCTTGCTTGCTTGTTTGTTTCCTTGCTTTCTTCCTTTACCTCTGCCCCATCCCCAACCCCAAAAATACTGGAGGTCAGACCTGTCAATCATTTTTATCTTCAGGGTGAGGAATTGGTCAGTGGTGACATTCAAGTAAAGAATTCTGGTGTGTAGGGGCTTCTATCTTCTGGATTCCATGTGGAATTCTGGCCCCCTCAGTCCAGTTAGGTCAATTAAGTAGCAATTCAGTCCATTCCAGCTTTCAAATATTAGAGGGTGTATTTGTAACAAAAAAAACCCAATGGATTTTTGTAGCAGTTTCTACGTTTATTGGTTGTGATGCTTGATGTGTAATTTCTCATTGACACTGACCAGTTTACATAGAATGTTTTGAATTGTTTGATATGGAGGAGCAGGTGTTGGACTGGGGTGGACAAAGTTTTTTTTAAAAAATCGCAACACCAGGTTAGGGACCAAAAGGTTTATTTGGAAGCTAGTGCTTCCAAATAAACCTGTTGGACTATAATTTCATGTTGTGATTTTTAACTTGAATCGTCTGTACACTGTTGAAACTTAATGATTTCCGACAGTGTGAAATTAGATTCTCCAGTGGCTAAATGATGTCTATTTCTGCCTGGTGTTTCTGGAGTACAATAACTTTCTTTATGGACTGCTGGATATAGGAATTAATATTTAACTGCTAGCTTGTATTTACAAGCTCTTATACCTTGAGCAGTCAGTGACTGATAGACCTGAGATGTAGATTAGTGCAAAATGAGTCCGTTCACATGCACAGTCTTTTTCTGATGCAGTTGTTGCAAGTTGACATTTCATTCTGTTTGCAGTTGTCATGTGAAGCTCTTGGAGTTTGTTCTTTCAACTTCCCTTCCTGGTCCCTCTCTTCAAATCTGCCAACATAAGCCCTTCCCTCAAAAGAAAAGCAAACTTTTAAAATGTTTGACCTCCGTTTCTTTTCCAAAGTTCTTGAGTGTATTGTCACTTCTCAAACCCATTACCCATTATTCCTAACTTCACACTTGACTTTCTCCCATCAAGCCCCAGCCACAGTACAGAAACAATTCTCATCATCATAACTTTCTGTGTGACTGTGACCAAAGGAAAACTATCTCTCGTAGTTCTTGATCTCTCTGCAGCTTTTGACATGATTGACCCCCTCGGACTCTTGATGCTCTTTCCTCTTTGATGCAGCTGAGCAGGGATTCTTGCCTCTGTCCTTCAGCCTCCCTCATGTTTCTTTTCTACATATTGTGCCTCGATGTACCATCTGACAACATAACATCAGTTTCCCACGGGCATTGATGTAACTTGTGTATCTCTAGCATCCATGCACGATATCTAAGTTGTCAGGTTGCTCGTCGGACATTCAGAACCGGGCAAGTAGAAATTTTCTCCAAACAAATATTGGGAAGATTGAATCAGTATTTTTAATCCCTACACCAAATTTCTTCCCCATCTCACTAACTCTATCCCTCATCTCTTTGACCACTTCATCCCTGTCTCAGCTCACCTGCTGAAACAATGTCCATAACATTGTTGTTTCTGTTTTTGATCATTCCAACCTGTTCCTGGTTGCCTCATGTTCTACTTTCTGCAAACTTGAGATCATTCAAAACTCTGGGGTTTACATTTTAACCTATGCAACCCTATTTAGCCATCACCCCTGTGTCTGTTAAGCTCCAATTAAACAATGCTGTGATTTTAAAATTCATGTTGTTGTTTACAAATCTTCAATTAATGATTTTAAAAATCTCACAACACCTGGTTATAGTCCAGTAGGTTTAATTGGAAGCACTAGCTTTCGGAGCACCGCTCCTTCATCAGGTGGTTGTGGAGGACACAATTGTAAGACACAGAATTTATAGCAAAAGTTTACTGTGTGGTGTAACTGAAATTTTACATTGAAAAATACCTTGATTGTTTGTTAAGTTTCTCATCTGTTAGAATAACCATGATAGTTTCACTTTCATATGTAAATCACAAAACTCAGGTCAACACATTATCAGGTCAACTTTAACAATTGGTGTCAGCTCAGACAATATATTGAAGGTGTTCACTCCCTGTGTGCTGTTGTCTGTGCCATAATGTTTAGACTGATTCTAATCTAAAAAGTGAGTTAACAGAATCTTGCATGAATTCATGCAGTTTTTGAGCAAAGTACAATGTAACTCTGCAAGTACCAATTCACCCCACAAATGTATGTGTGTGTGTGGTGTATAGTGCAATGGTGGTCACCTGTAATGTGACGTGAACCCAAGATCCCGGTTGAGGCCCTCCCTATGGGTACTGAACTTAGCTATCAGCCTCTGCTCAGCCACTTTTCGCTGCTGCCTGTCCCGAAGTCCACCTTGAAGGATGGTCACCCGAAGGTCCGAGGTCGAATATCCTGGACAGCTGAAATGTTCTCCAGCTGTGAGGGAACGCTCCTGTCTGTTGATTGTTGTGCGGTGCCCATTCATCCGTTGGCATAGCCTTTGCTCGGTTTCACCAATGTACCATGTCTCAGGGCATTCGTGCCTGCAGTGTATGAGATAGACAACATTGGCTGAGTCGCATGAGTACCTACCATGTACATGGTGGAGGTGTCCCCATGCGTAATGGTTGTATTTATGGCCACACTCTGACACATCTTGCAGAGCTTACCATGACAGGGTTGTATGGAGTTGTCGTAAAAGCTGGGCAGTTTGCTACGAACAATGATCTGTTTGAGGTTTGGTGGTTGTTTAAAGCCAAGCAGTGGGAATGTGGGGAAGGTCTTGGTGAGGTGCTCATCCTCATTGATCATGTGTTGCAGGCCGCGAAGAACATGGCATAGTTTTTCGGCTCTTGGGAAATACTGGACAATGAAGGGTACCCTGTTGGTTGCAGCTCATGTCTGTCTCCTGATGAGGTCATTACGATTCCTCGCTGTGGCACGTCTGAACTGGTGGTTGATGAGTTGAGCGTCGTACCCCGTTCTTATGAGGACATCCTTGAGTACTTCCAAGTGCCCATCGCGTTCCTCCTCATCTGAACAGATCAGGTGTATGCGTAGGGCTTGTCCATAGGGGATGGCTGTTTTAATATGTTTTGGGTGGAAGCTGGCGAAGTGTAGCATTGTGAGGTTGTCTGTGGGTTTGTTGTAGACTGTGGTGCTGAGGTGTCCATCCTTGATGGAGATGCATGTGTCCAAGAACGAGACAGATAGACAATTGGTTCAGGAGTAGGCCATTCTGCCCTTCGAGCCTGCATCACCATTCGATATGATCATGGCTGATCATCCTTAATCAATATCCTGTTCCTGCCTTATCTCCATAACTCTTGATTCCACTATCCTTGAGAGCTCTATCCAACTCTTTCTTAAATGAATCCAGAGACTGGGCCTCCACTGCCCTCTGGGGCAGAGCATTCCACACAGCCACCACTGTCTGGGTGAAGAAGTTTCTCTTCATCTCTGTCCTAAAGATAGTAGAGAGTAGTCCGTGGTGAGTTTGGTGGGATGAAACTTGTTGATATCACTGTGTAGTTTTATCAGTGACTCCTCGCCATGGGTCCAGAGGAACAAAATGTCGTCAATATACCTAGTGTATAAGGTTGGTTGGAGGTCCTGCGTCAAGAAGAAGTCTTGTTCGAACCTGTGCGTGAAAATGTTGGCATATTGGGATCCAAGTTTGGTCCCCATGGCTGTTTCATGTGTCTGGATGAACAACTGATTGTCAAAGGTGAAGATGTTGTGATCGAGGATAAAGCGGATGAGTTGTAGGACGGTGTTTGGAGATTGGCAGTTGTTGGTGTTGAGTACTGAGGCTGTTGCCGCGATGCCGTCATTGTGGGGGATGCTGGTGTAGAGTGCTGAAACATCCATTGTGACGAGGGATGTTTCCATTTGGTCCATGGGTGCTGAGTTTCTGTAAGAAATCTGCAAGTGTCGCGACAGAAGTTAGGGATCCCCTCTACAATGGGTTTCAAGATTATTTCAATTTAGCCAGAGAGGTTCTCACACAGGGTCCCATTGCCTGATTGCCCATATACCAGGATGTCCCATCCTATCATTATGATACTTTCCTGCCCACCTCCAAACTCTTTAATTCCCTTGTTGATCAAGTATCTATTCAGTCACCTGTAAGTAGAAACATAAATAGAAGTTCTTTAGAGTTCCTACTTCACTACAGTTTTTCTGTGCTGCAGTCATAGAGATTGACTGACTTCTTTGATGTAGCTTTGAATTCCAAGAGATTAATTTAAAGCAATTCTATATCAGAATTTCAAGTTGTGCTCTTTCTGCTGCTATAAACAAACTAAAATCAACATGAACTAAACATTAGTTATTTGGCAACAAATACTCTAAGCTGCAAAGCAGATGTTCCTTAATTAGTTTCTGAATATGAACAGTAATCCCGCATTTATACAATACACTGCACTAGCAGTAGTCTTGTAGTCTTTAAAGGAACCAGTGGTTTTGCTGAGCCTCAGGATCCAGAGTCTGTTGAAAATTACTTCTGTCAATCTGGTGAGCGTTCTTTATCCCTGTTGATGACAACAACAGCAACTGCTTTCTTGTTTGCTTGGATATGCATCTCTGTATCCGGGGCTCTTGAATCTGTAAGTATGCAGAGAAAAGCCCAACTGCTTCTGTCTCCATGTTCAAGTTTTAAATCTGGCACTTGGGCTTCAAGTGAACTTAACCTGGGCTAGTCCAATGGGACTAAAGTCACATCAGCTTACCACCAACCTGAGCTATTAGGAGGTTGCATGCTTCATTATAGATTGAATTAAGAGACAGTTGAGAACATAATTATCTTACAAAACATCACATTTGTAGCGTTTGATGCGACTCAATTGAGGTTGACATAACTTGTAAAACTTTGTGAAATTTAAAGCATAAACTACCTAAATTGCAAATGAGTTTTGTTTGCACTGTTGTTAGTTCAGAACACATCACAATAGAAGCATGTCTAAGATCTGCTATTGCATTGATTTCCAAGCTTTCAAGAAGGTTTTAAAAGTTTAATTGCTTCTTTTTGGTTGCAAGGACACCACTAAAACATATTTAAAAAGTTTTTGAATTTTATTTCAAATTAAAACTGACTAAACTGCCCCAATATCATTTTCTAAACTAATTTTCCTTAATTAAAAATTAGGAACACTGAAATAACTGATTAAAAATGCTTTTTTTTGTGTGTGATGATCACATTTTAGTTGCAATGAAACTGTAGCAAGTTGCCACTTCAAACTTTTTGACATGTATAGAACAATTTATTTTCAAAAACATTACGGGTAAGGTATTCAGATGGTGGGGCAGAAGTCCCATCTTCAAGAGCTGCTGGCCTTCCTGCTGTACAGCACTGTAGTTTCAGCAGCTGTAACTGCAACAGGGTATGGGCCTGGGACCACAGATAAACACTAAGTTTAAGTCCTAGACCTAAGAAACTAGTAAGTTCTGGGTGGGGAGCAAGGTGTGTGTGGGTGTTCTTGATGGAGACGCTGAGGAAAGGTAGATCAATAGTAATTGAGGGGGTACTTGATGTGGAAAGGGAACTGTTGAGGTAGGCATTTTCCGCTTCTCGCACAAATTTGAGCAGTGTGACCTGCTGAGTTTCCCACCACCCAACCTATGAACTCCTCCCTTCAGCCTCAAATTGAAGTCACCAGGCACCCCACACCTGTAAAATTGTGGACAGGACAGGGGTGAGAGATCAGGCAGTTTGTCAGGGAGTTATATTGGCAGCACCATGTGTGAACTTGCTGGTTTGTCTGGGGGGTGGAAGTGGGGAGCTGTGAGATTCTGCCCTACGTTTTCAATACAGCCTGATTGTGGTGAGCTATGGCAGAGTCTGCATTTGGGGCTACCCAAAGAAATGGGTTTGTCTGGAAACCAGAAAAAAGAAAAAGCTTCTCTAAACCGGAAATCTTTCGTGCATGTTGTGTCTGGATTGCTGATTGTGCTCAAAGTGGAAGCACGTATGTCTTTGCTTCTTCAATGGCTAATGAAGAAGCAAGTGTTGGAGTCACCTATCTGTCAAACAGGAGTGACTTTTTTTGTAAGTTTGATTCTTGTTGCTGTTTATCTTCGAGGGAACCACGATATCTTCCAGAGCTTTTAAGCTAAAGCAACGCCTTGCTTTTATGATGACAATATGGTATGTGCAGTAGATTTGCTAGCATGAGCAATCAGTGTCACATGAAATGTTTAAAATACATGCCTTTCATTGTTACTGAAATATGTATGTCTTCCATCCTATAGATATTTATTGATAGAGATCCTACAGCATTTGCACCAATTCTGAACTTTCTTCGAACAAAAGAATTAGATTTAAGGTAAGAGAAAGCTTTCCTTATCTCAAAAGTAATAATGCAAATGCTACCGTAGTTCAGCAGGTCCTGACAGAAGGATAAATTTAATTCTCCTCAAAACACAATTCAAGGGTTTATCTTGAAATGAGTCCCAGTCAGATATCTGCACACTTGAGAAGATCGGCAAAGATATTATGTGCACTTTTTAGTCATAATGAATGCAAACGTAGCATTTCATGTGTATAAAGTAAAATCTCATCAGCCCGAAATGAGATCTGTCTATTGCTCATTATTTTTGGTGACAGTGACTGAAGGATTAATGTTAGCCAAAGATTTGGCTAAGTTGATTGCAGATCTCTTCCTTGTCACTAAGATTGCCATTCTCTTTATGGTTTAAAGGTCTACACTTACACAGCCTCAAATTCTGATTCGAAATTACTGACTGGTATATGTTTGTATCCTCTAACGTGATCATGGAAGCAAGATGTTTCTTTATCTGCCATTTCTTCATTGTCTAGTATAAATTCCCAAACTCCCCAATCTTTCTTTACAGCACGAACACTCACTTTGCTCACTTCATTTTTACATATCTGTAGAAACTGTTAACTGTATTTACCTTTTAATTGACAACTACTTGCGCTCTAATTTTTTTTCTCCTGGTTAGTATTGTAGTTAGTTTTTGCCATTCTTTGTGTTGTTCAAACATCTGATCTGCTATTCAGCTTTGAACAGTTATGTGCCTTTATCACAAGCACCAGTGTTTTTTTTTGTATTTCACCCTACATTGTGATTATTGTTGGAAAGCCTGTGGACCACCCCAACTTAGTCATTATGTCATTAAAGCAGTTAATTCTAATTGATTCTTAAACATATTCTGTTGTTCTTCTTTCTTTGAACATGTCATGCCGAGTCCAGAACTGTGTATGCCTCTTAAACATTATATCAAGGTGCTGTCTGCCTGTTCTAGTAGTACCAGTAGATATCAAAGATCTATTGAAAGAATAGTCAAGTTTTCCCAAATCTTTGGCTAACATTAATCCTTCAGTCACTGTCACCAAAAATAATGAGCAATAGACAGATCTCATTTCGGGCTGATGAGATTTTACTTTATACACATGAAATGCTACGTTTGCATTCATTATGACTAAAAAGTGCACATAATATCTTTGCCGATCTTGAAAAGTCTTCTGGAGGCACCATAAAAGAACATAAGAAATAGAAGCCGGAATAGGCTATATAACTCCTTATGCTAACTGTCTTTTCATAAAATTATGGCACATCCTCAGCATTCGCTCATTTTTGTTTTTCTCCCCAACGATAGAGAAATTCTGAGATCCCCTTCAACTCTGAGTATCTATTAATCTTACCCTTGTATGTACTTAATGATTGAACATCCACAGCTATCCGAAATAGTGAATTCCTAATTTGATGCATTTCATTTTTTGACTTTTTTTTTGAAATGTTGATTAAAAATAATTGCTTGTATGTTTTCCTTATCTTGCAGGGGAGTAAACATCAATGTTCTGAGACATGAGGCAGAATTTTATGGGATTACTCCTTTAGGTAGGATGTAGGATTATCTTTTAAATGAAACTGAACAGTCTATTTTCTCTCTATTGATCTAACCCTTCGCTTTGAACCATGAATGTTACCTGAAGTACTTTTTAATAGGAAAGCAGAACGTTATTTTAGGCCTATGTCTCAATAGCATATACAGTCTGTTTACTTTTTGATGCCTATCACAGTGCTGTACTTGCATTCATCACTTTTTATGGGCCCTTCCAGTGCGTCAACTTGCAATTTGGAGCTTGGTTAATTTACAGCAATTATATTCAATTTTTTGTAAATTCATTTCCATTGTTTTATCTGGGTCTGGTCCAATGAAATAAAGGAACGTAAAAGTCAGTAATTAATAAACAACATGCATCCCTTTTGAAATGACCCAACAAGCCACTTTGATCAAGAACCATTCTTTCTTTCGTTGATTCATTCTTTCTTCATTTACTCATTCTTCACTATTACATCTGACTTAACTGAAGGACTCTTCTTCGTCGCTAAATCCCTGTATGTCTTGATTTTCTGTTTTGTGCCAAACATTTCATTTTACCTTCACCTGTTGTCAACTTACTTTAAAACCCCAAGATTATTCAAACTTGCATACTTAAATGTTCCTCCAGTTTTTGGAGAAGCCGTTCTAATAGCTTTACAAGAAAAGCTTGTCAACTGATGAGTCTAATCCCTTGCTTGCTTTCACCTTTCAATCTCTAGAATAAACACAGAAGCATTTAAAAGTCCAGTGTGATGTTTTACATCTTTTCTGTTCGCAATCAACTCCTCAACCTCATATTTTTCTTTACTATGACCTCAAATCTTGACAATTTTGGAACTTGTTTTTCTCTGTCCCTTTTTCCTGCAATCTGTGATAATGTCAACTAATCAGTTTCCTGATTTTGTTCAGCTTCCCTCTTTCAATTCTGTTGAAAACCTGTATTATATAGTTCTGAAGTTCCTTGAGTTAGTGTACTAGGCCAAACCATCTTTTACTTCATCAATGATCTTCTGTCCATTCATATGGTCAGAAGTGGGATGCTTGTTGATTGTGAAATGTTCAGCATCACTTTCAACTTTCCTGATCATGCTTCATTTGGACATGAATTAATACACAAGTGCCAGGCAATGATCACCTCAACAAAAGAGAATCTAAATGTTGCCTTTTGACATTCAAGGGTAACTCTCATCCGGACTCCGAAGAACCATCATTGTCCATCATCCACTGTGCACATGTCAGGAGTATGCTGGAATCTTCCCCTCTTGCCTGCATGAGTATATTTCCACTAGCAGTTGAGAGGCTGCACACGTTGCAGGACAAAGCAGCAGCTTGATTGGCATTGTATCCACGTGCATTCACTCTCTTTACCTCTGATGCTCAGTAGCAGCAGTGCATATAATTTACAAGATGCACGTAGAAATTCAGTAACACCACCGCCTGCATGTTCTCTTCCAAGCCACTTACCACCCTGACTGAGAAATATATTGCTGTTTCTTGACTGTTGCTGAGGCACAATCCTGAAACTCCATTGCAATTTATCCACAGCAAACAAATGCAGCAGTTCAAATAAAACGGTTCACTGACCCCATCTAATGAGCAGCCATTAGTCCAGCCAGTGACGCCTGCATTCCTTGATCCATTATGACCTTGATCCAGAACTTAATTTCTTAATTTTAAATATTATAATTTTCTATTACATAAAACATCACTTCCAAATTTGCTACCAACACTTACAAATAGACTATCCTAGTATGGATCAAAATGGTATGGCACAAGTCATCCATAGAATTGAGTCCATTCATAAAGGTTCCCTTGAAGAGAATATATTCCTGTTCAAATGTGCATTTTTTTCCTTAAATGTTTTAATCCCCTTGAGCTTTTTGGTTTTTAGTATTGAATTTTTTTTTAAAAAGGGCTTGAGATTTACTATAAACCAAGATTTAAATTTTGCTTGGATTAAATTTTTAGATTAGACTTTTTTCCCTTTCTTGGAATGTTTTTTAAATGTGCAGTTGAAGCATTGTTTTATTTTTGAGACATCCTTATTGTCACTTACCAATGTAGTTGCTTGTTTTAAATGAAAAATAAATCTATTTGTTAAATATGTTACATAAATTATTTGAAAAGGTAATTGGATGAAATCAAATGCTTTATACAAAATTATTTATGTACTTAGTTCGTCGTCTGTTGCTGTGTGAAGAACTTGAGAGATCATCTTGTGGCAGTGTCCTCTTCCACGGCTATCTGCCGCCTCCAGGTACATTTTTTTATTTTAAGCTGGAACTGAGTTTTTTCAAGAGTGTGACCATGGCTCTGCTAATACTATTCTCTTTGTACCACATCAACTTTTGACGTCTATCATTAATAAGTAATGTACCATCACTTCATAAATATACAGGCTACTAATGTTCATTATATTTTCATGTTTATTTATGCTTCATTTTGTTCTCGTGGGAAGAGTGAAAGATGATAGTGCTATCATTGTCCTTATTTTAAATCTTTATTTTGTCCATTAACACACGTCTTGCCACTGCTACCGAAAGAAAATTTGTGTCAGTCAGACTGAAAGAGCACCTGAAGTGTGTTTCAACTCCACTACTTTGCGTTAGTGTTTGACGTTTGACCACAAAGGCTTCATTATGCAGGTTTAAAAAATCAACAAAGCTAAATTTTAGGACTATATTTTAATTTGGGAAAACCTCAATGTCTAAATTCTCATCCTTTATAAATCCTGTGCTGGCCTTATCCTGTACTATTTCGAGCCTTCTCCAAGTCTTTCAAACTTCTGAAATCTCTGCACTCCTCCACTGTTGACACCTAGTTTCGTCGTTGATTGAAACGCCTCAGCCACTGCTGTCTACAAATTCAACCACCCCAGCCCTTTTAAAGCCCTCTGCCTCTCAACTTCTTTCTCCTTTTAAAGTGCTTCTTAATAACTACCTATTTGACCAATCTGTTCTGATTTGTTCCTCCTCTCACTTGGTGTCAAATTTTGATTTGGGAATAATCTTTGTAATGTTAAAGCAACTATAGAAACACAAACTGCTATTGAAGCACAAAGGCATTTCCTGCAATCATTAGTTTGAGATTAGAATCCAATCGAGTTGAAGTTTGGAAGGAATAATTTGTACCCAGACTTCACACATGATTTGAACTTTACCCATTCAATTCAGAAAGTAACTACCAGTTAACGTTAACGGGCAGATTATGGCAAGATAAAGAACATGACCAGAAGTATTGCTCCTAGTTGCATCTATTGTTCGCTAATAAGGTTTCAGGATTTTTGATGGGTTGTCTATCAGCTGCTGTTTTATCTTTGGTGATTAAAATGTAATGTTTTGATTCTGAACTCAGCTGTTGAGAATTAAGATGATTGGCCCCAAACAATCAATGACATTGAAGAATCCTTTGTCTGCCTCTATGCATGACAAAATCAATGATAAAACTTGCATCATGTTTAAGTAATGATTGTACCTGTAGATGGCAATGTGATAGAGGACTTCAATGTTAATATTATGCAAGATTCACAGCTAAGAAATCCATACACGGTTACATGGTCTGACCACTAAGTGTCACTGTGGAGTAATTTAAGTTATTAAGAATGTTATTTTAACCAATATTGCTTTCTCTCTTCCTTGCCCATGCGGTCTCCATCTTTCTATAGTTGCAGTTAGACATGTTTTACGTGGACAGCCATGGACATGGGAGTACATCATATAAAATGTTGACTGGACTTTCAAGGAGCTGTATAGTTTTTAATGAGCTACATGTGATTAGGGAGGTATGTTTGCCTGTCCCACTGACAACCCCACTTATCATTTTACATTAGAACATTTTACTTTCTGGCACCAACACCAGCAGGTTAGCAATGATGACCAGAGTTAGGAGATCAAGTGATGAGTGTCATTTTAGTGAAGCCATGCATCTTTTATCGTCATGCACTGAAAACGTGCAGGGCACTTCTGAAGAAGGGGCACTGGATCTGAAATATTAACTATTAATTTCTGTTCTTCAATGAGATTTTTCGGTAATTTCTATTTTATTTTTGAAAATATTCAACCTCTGGGATCTGATTAGGTGTTCCCTAGGACTCCGTCGGAAACTAGGGAATTGATTGCTGGGCTCCTTATTGAGATAGTTATATCATCGATAGCCTCCGGTGAGGTGCTGGAAGACTGGATGTTGGCTAACATGGTGCCACTATTTAAAGGTGGTAAGGAAAAGCCAGTGATGTTTCTATGAGCCTGACATCAGTGCTGGCCAAGTTGTTGGAGAGAATCTTGAGGGACAGGATTTATATGTATTTGGAAAGAAAAGGACTGATTAGGAATAGTTAACATGACTTTGTGCGTAAGATGAGTGTGTCTCATAATTGAACTTTTTGAAGAAGTAACGAAGAAGCTTTCTGAGGGCAGAGCGGTGGATGTGATCTATGTGGATGTCAGTAAGGCATTTGACGAGCTTCTTCATGGTAGACTGGTTAGCATGGTTAGATCACGTAGAATACAAGGAGAACTAGCCATTTGGATACAGAACTGACTCAGAGGTAGAAGACAGGGTGGTGGTGGAGGGTTGCTTTTCAGACTGGAGGCCTGTGACCAGTGGAGTGCCACAAGGATCAATGCTGGGTCCACTACTTTTCCTCATTTCTATAAATGATTTGGATGTGAACATAGGAGGTATGGTTAGTACATTTGCAGATGACCCCAAAATTGGAGGTGTAGTGGACAGTGAAGAAGGTTACCTCAAATTACAACAGGATCTTGATCAGTTGGGCTAATGGGCTTAGGAGTGGCAGATGGAGTTTAATTTAGATAAATGTGAGATGCTGCATTTTGGAAAGGCAAATCACGGCAGGACTTTTACACTTAATGGGAACGTCGTGGAGGAGTGTTGCTGAACTGAGTGCAGGTTCATAGTTCCTTGAAAGTAGAGTCACAGGTAGACAGGATAGTGAAAAAGGTGTTTGAATTCTTCCCTTTATTGATCAGAGCATAGGAGTTGGGAGGTCATGTTGTGGCTGCGCAGGCTATTGGTTACGCCACTTATGGACTATTGCGTGTAATTCTGGTCTCCATGCTATAGGAAAGATGTTGTAGAACTTGAAAAGATTTACAAGGATGCTATCAGAGTTGTAGGGTTTGAGCTATAGCGAGAGGCTGAATAGACTAGGGCTAACTTTCCTGGAGTGTTGGAGTCTTAGTTGCAACATTATAACAATTTATAAAATGATGCAGAGCGTGGATAGCGTAAATAGACAAGGTTTTTTTATCCCAGGGGTGGGGGAATCCAAAACTAGAGGGCATAGGTTGAAGATAAGGGGAAAGAATTAAAAGGATCCTAAAGGGCATTTTCACACAGCGGATGGTGCATGTCTGGAATGAGCTGCCTGGGGAAGTGGTGGATGTTGGTACAATATTTTAAAAGGCATTTGGATGGGTGGTTCGAGTGATATGGACTAAATGCTGGGAGAACACTAATTTAGAATATCTGAATTGGACCGAAGGGTCTGTTTCCATGCTGTACGTCACTCTTTTTAGTTCTGAAAATGTCCACTCCCTCCTCCATTCATGAGTATTCTCAGTCTCTGAACCTCAGTGTTCAACTCCAATCATTCTGAAACCCCCTTCCTGACTGCAACAGTGCTCAGCCTCCCTCTTTCAGCCTGACATTATTGGCCACTCTTGTATCTCAAATGCTGTCAGTCTTCCTTTCTTCACACCCCAAACACCTGAAGAAGCCTGAGGAATGCCATAGCTATCCCAGATAGGGAAGTCTTTGCGTTTTAAGGCAAGGAAAACACCTAGAGCACAATGAGTGGGGTAAGGGGCGGTGGTCATGTGGAAGGTAGACAATGACATCTTCTGGGTGTCTCTTGTGTATGTATGTATCCTGAATGTTGTGTAGTCCCCTTCCTGCCATTTCTTTCTTGGGCCAGTAAATATGGCCTGCTCACTCACTCATTCGCGCTAGCTATATTTTTTGGGTGGGTAGCTTTATTATTTAAGTCAATAGGCTTCTTACAAGCCTGAAAAACCCTTGATCTGTTTAATTGTATGTGACGGATAGCTTCACATTGAGGCTCACAAACTGTGCATATAAAATCGAACTAGGAAGTGGGCACAGAAGTGCTGGGCTTGCTGTTGGGCCTGTTTTACATGCCACTGCCACCACTACCATCACTGCCCCTCACCCAATCCCCAGGGGTCAGAACACAGAATTTGCCCTTCCAGTCTTTAATGAGATGTACAAGAGTATATTTTGTCAATTAAAATGTTATAAAGTTCAAATTTATTTCAAAGTGTGCTGCGTCCAAGTATCGGGAAAATGTTGGAACGAGGAACACTTGTCAGCAGTTTAGGTGATTCTAAATACAGTGTTAGATAGAATGTAAGGTGCTTGGAAAGTGACACTGATTGTGACTATTCTTTGAAGGAAAAGAACAGAGTAGTGGAGAACCTAGACAAAACTAACTGAATTTCTGTGGCAAATGCTGGAAAGCACAATGGCTCAGACAGCATCCATGGAGGGACAGCAAGCTAAGGTTTCAAGTCTAGATAACTTCGTCAGAGCTCCGTACAGATTCTAGGATCTGCAGAAAATTGCTCCTCTATTGTATCTGGTGAGCCTGAATGCTCTCTTCAGGCTATTTTCTACTTTCGTATTAGGAGAATGTTTTCATATTCTACCTTTTTATATAGCTAAAGAATGATGTGTTTAAATCTCCTAGCTATTCCCAGTAGAAAAGGAAGTATTGGAGTTCCCGGACCCTCACAGGAGAGTAAAGCTGGACAGAGCACAGCAGAAGGTACAAGTCGCTCAAATACAGCTCCTTCTGTGTCGGCTGGAGTCATCTCAACCGAAGGGTCTGCCAGATTAGGTGAGAGAGCTGTTTACTTTTTCTTCTAAAACACACGTGCAAATGCTTATCCGTTAATAGCCTGGCTAAACGCTTATGATTGCACCACTCCGTCATCTGCTTTTCAATCATATGTTTCCTTTCTTTGATTTGGACATTATTTGATCAGAAGTTGCTTTCAATAAATTATTAAATGCTCATAATATAGCTCACATTATTAACCATGTTGTTCCTTAAATCATACTTACCCTCTTTGTAAAGAAAAATGTTAATTTCAAGAATATGTTTGAAAATAAATCACAGTGCGTCATCGCAATGCCAGTACAGCAAAACTTGCTTGCAGTGAATGGGTGACTGGAAGACTGCTGTCCATGATTCTGTGGGATGCATTGCCAGTGATGAGGCTTTCTGTTGCTGATATGTGCTGCACTGAAAAATTTTTTGCATAGCACCAAATTATAGAAATTTATTGATATAATTATCATTATGCATGATTGTTGTAGATGGAATTGGGATGTCATGAAGTCTTGGTCATATAAGACGACTATACTATTAAGAATTGATTAACATGCACTCATGAGGCTCATCTCTGCAGAGCTACCAGATTACAAAATCTGACCTGTCGATCAATCAGTGATGCATAAGGGTATCAAGGCCTTTTCATGTTTGGAGGACTCTCTTTTGTACTTAACAGGCTTTGAAATTGTCTGTACCCATGAGAGAAGTTGGAAAATATCCAGGTGATTTTCATTCTCTGGGCGAGCATAACATTTAATCAGTAACAGTCTCTGGATTCGTGAGCATTGTTCTTGTTTTGAACACAATCAAGGAGTAAAATTTTAACACTGCTGAAGTGGCATCAGATGAAAAGTATGGTTGGGAATATGAATATTACATAGTGTTCTTCAGAGTATATCACATTAGTTCTGATTCACTAGGTGATTAATTCTGGATTGAAGAACACAATGTTTTGATTGTGAAGACCTGCTTTGTCTTACTGCCAACTATCTGTTTTCCCCTATGGACTAAATGGTTGAAAATTGTTGCTAAAGTTTCCTTATAGAATAATGCACGTTACAGTCAGTGATTTCATTGCAAGTAGTTTTTACTCATTGTGGTATTGTAATGATGCTTATACATTTCACAAAATTAAACTACATTTTGAAGGAAATTAATTTTATAATTTTGTCTTTTGCATATTTTGTTGCCAGGCACAGTGGTGGACCCTCGGAAAGTTCTTATAGTAGCTGGTCATCACAACTGGATTGTTGTAGCTTATGCACACTTCGTGGTTTGTTACAGGTACCAGAGACTCATTGCAATTTATTATATTATCCCGTAAATAGGGGTCAAAAGTCAACTTGCTAAAATACAACAGAACTTTGGTGTTTACAGGACAGCCCAGTAAAGTGCTACCTTGAGAGTTTCAAATGTAAATGTGAGTAGAAAACGCATTTGACTTTCCTGATGAGAACTCTGATGTTGTCTGAATCTCTGCATATCTTTTAAAAGTGCTACTAAATACCTCAGCGTATAATATGAGGCAGAATGTTGAGGTTTTGAGCAGGTCCACTAACAAGCTGCCAGCTATTTTGGTTTATAATTGTTCTTGTTGATCTTCTCATGGAGTATTTTGTGCTGTTTACTATGTTAAAGGCATTACGTGATTGCAGGTTGTATATAGATGTACAAATGCAAAGAAAAACTTGAAAGGTTAGGTTATTTCTGTTAACATTCTATTATAGAGATATGATAGAATTTAAAATCATAAAAAAAGGGGCAGGATAGATGGACAGTCTCCATTAGTTAACCCTGGAATGAACAGCTGAATGCACAACAACCCTTTGAAAAATATTAAAACTGAGGACAAAACAAAATTCTTCAGTCACCGTTGAGGTTAAATTCATATCCAGAATTAATAATAGGTACCGAACTTATGTCAGCTTTCAAGATTAGATTGAATAGGTATATTGAACGGATGGGAGAGCAAGACTACCATAGGAAATGTATTGATTGATTTATTAAAAAGTTGCTTGAAGTAGATTGATCATCATGTGGAAAAGGGGGCAACTTAATATCTCAACAGGACCTTTGCAACCACTAGGTTTCCTGTCATTTTATCTTTTTTTATATTGTTGATGGCTAATTTCTAATGATTTATCTGGGAGCTTGCATACCATTCCATCATTAATGTAAATGAGTGATCCAAGAGTTTTGTATAAAAGTATTTAAAGCGCAAATGGAATTTTGCCCTTCTAATTTCTTGAGTATTCTCATTGTCACTATTTTCAAATAGAGACTTTGTAAACATGTCACCTCAACAACAAAAAAAATGTAGCTTATCCCTGCTGTACAAGACATCTTATCATACTGAGCATCACTGTTCTTCCAACCCTTGTATTATTGTGATTCAGCCTAGGAAACCAGCTTCTGGCAATGTCAGCAGATGTCACCACCAGCTCATTTTTGTTCTCAACTCATGGTAACATTCCATTTTAGCATATACTCCACTTGTACAGTTTTCAGTCCTTTTCTACATGAATCCAATCCTCATTCCTTTTATAGCTGTCTTAAGACACTATCCATTCACGTTTCAACAAATAATCAACAAATAATCAACACTTCTATGTTTCAGCATCTCAATAGTCTCAAACTCAACTCTACCTGGCACTTTTTTTCTGTCGTACACCTCTGGTACAGTCATGTCCACAGTCTTTATTTCTTCCAAAATACACCAATCAAACCTTACACCATGGCCAGCTATTTTGACTGATATATTAACACACATGTAGAATCTACTAACATTAGGAAAACACTGGAAACCCAATCATATGATGATAAGATTTCATTTGGGTGATTGTGTTTACATGATTACCCAGTGTGCTGCAGTGCCGTATGTGTTATAACTGTTGACAAAACAACGGCTCATCAAAATCCACACCAATACTCCAAAGGGCATTCCACCCAGCTTCAGTTCCCTACCCTATCCCTGCAACATTTATCAAGGCTAATCTACCTAGCTTGCACGTCCCAAAACACTCTGGACAATTTTGCATGGCCAATCCGCCTACCATGCACAACTGTGCTGTGTGAGAGGAAATTGGAGCAGACCCACGCAGACATGGGCAGAATGTGCAAACTCCACATAGACCGTTGTCCGAGGGTGAATTGAACCCGGGTCACTGGTGCTGTGAGGTATCAGTGCTAGTCACTGAGCCACTTTGCCATCTCTGACAGACTGCCTTTGGCAAGTCTCATGTTCAATTGTTTCCTTTGTCTTTTGGTATTTAAAAAAGTTTACTTCTGTTTTAATTCCTGTCAGTTTAAATTTTAAGTGGTGGTTTTCTGTCTCAGTATAAAAAGGATGAAAGCCTACGATCTAAGAGACAGAAAGGCAGTAGTCGCATGTGGCCCATACAATTCTAGAATAAATAGCCATTTTTTTTTTTAAGACCAGAGGTTGCATAAATGAAATAAATCTCATGCAGCACCTGGGGAAAAATGAAACCAAGCATTGATAATAGCATCAAAATAATGTAGGTAACCAGACATGCTGTAAATTACACTTGTACAGTGATTTTTAAATCTACTGTCTATATATTTTTTGACCGTTTGCTGGCAACTCTAGCATGTGCAAAGTGATGAATTCAAGAATTCCATGGAATGTGATTTTTTTTTTTGTGACTTTTTTTTGAAGGTTAAAATATGTGTGTATATGAATAAAAGTTCTTTTTTCACCAACACTGCAGGTGGAAAAATCAAGCACAGTTATTAAGTTCTTGCAGCTTATCTGTCATTGAAGATTTTGACTAATACTGAGCAAGAACTTTAATATTATGAAACTAAGAGTTTGTTTTCTCAAGGAATACTCTGGAAATCCAGAAATATTACTCTACACATCAAATTTACATTGCATCAGAACTATTTCTTAATTTTCAATAAAATGTCTGCTCGAAGCTCCGTTGCGGATGTTGCAGAGAATTATTTTTTTGATTTGTCGTGCTTGTTGCTTTCATTTAATGCTTTTGACTTTTGTTACACTTCTGGTTTTTATATGTATTTCCACATCGTGAAATTGAAGCTTAAAACCATTTTACTTGATTTCATCTTATCCGATAACATGTTGGTATTAATTCTTGCCCTTTGGTCACTAAAGAACCCAGTTCAAAATGCAGTTGCATAAATTAAGGCAAAAGATTCAGATGTTGGCCCAGAAGGGAGGGTAGGTGGGAAATCATCAGCTTTTAACACTCCCATTAAATTTTATGGTATTCATCATTAGTTGTAACTACAGTGGATATTTTAACTGAGCAAAAACACATGCGTTTTGTGTCAGCTGGGCTTTAAAGTTTTGAAAATCAGAATCCAGTTTCCAATCTTGCTTCCTGCTTTAATTGTAGTAGGAAAGTGATCAGCCTCTATTCCAAAGTGGCCAGTTGGCACTTCAAGTCTGGTAATGAAACTGAGCTTTATAGTTGTTCAACCTTTGAAATTTAACAGATGGAGTGTGCCAGACCCAAGAGATAATTAACTTAGCACCTATGTGCTGGATTCAGCTGCTTCTCCAGATAGATCTCTTCATCTGGTACAACCCCTTCTGTTATCTGATCATCTTCCCAGACCTTTAACTTGTCACCATGACCCCTGGATCCTGATCCTGTCTTTTATACCTGTCCTGGGCCTCTGAAGTTCAAATCCCTTTCTCAAGCCTCAAGGACATTTTGAAAAAAAAATCATTAAATTCCTGCATGGTACAAGAATTAAAAGTGTTGGGTGATAAAAGCCACTTGAGTTAGTACTGCGGTTGCTAATAAGTTAATGTCTCGTCAGATTTTAAACAATTAACCTAAAGGGGGCCAGTTGTAGAATGCAGCCCTTTATTAGAGGCTAGCAATTGTTGACCATTCTGTTAAAATTTATTGACATACGAATTGCTAGAAACTGGTGAAGTCCATTAATAATAAATCCTTCAATCCCCACTTCCTCTAGAAACGAACTTCTTTAACGTAGCTTATTTTCAAATACTTTTTTTTAAAAAAAGTGTTACTTTATTTTGTTTTTCCCTCTTCTGTTAAATTTATAATTTATGTCCTATGGTGTTTGAAAAACGTTCGCTATAAGTTTGCATTAACTTTTATCAGTTCCCTAGGTCATCTTTCAAACTTCATTCAGGGCTTCATCTTGAACTCTTTTAGAATAAAAATTAGCTCAACTTTGTTAGATTACTATTCTCAAAATTATACATATGAAAATCCTCAGTACTAATGGTTATTCCAACATGTTCTGTTTTCAAAAACATAGTGTGCATTGTGTTAATTGCTCAATAAGGTTTCTTGTTTCTTTCTAGAATTAAAGAGTCCTCTGGATGGCAGCAGGTATTTACGAGTCCGTATTTAGACTGGACAATAGAGCGAGTAGCAGTTAATGCTAAAGTTGTTGGAGGACCTTTTGGTGATAAAGACAAGATGGTAGCTGTGGCATCTGAGAGTAGTATAATCCTGTGGAGCATTCAGGATGGAGGAAGTGGCAATGAAATAGGTATGTATTGCAAGTTTCTGGAATAAAACAACATTCTTTTATCATCTAAAATGAGGAAAAGGCAGTTTAAAATTGGTTCTAAGCTCAGAGTTGAACGAATGGAACAGTCTCTTCAATCGCTTTGGAAATGATGTAGGTTTAGTCTCCACTTGAGAGCTGAGTAGTTTAATTTACTGACCTTCAGCATTAACTTACTAACTTTTCAGTACTGGTTGAGGAAAGTTCAGTCTGAATAATGGAAATAATTTCTGAATCAAGCCACATATCTATTTGTATCATTATGCTAGTGATCTTACTGGTGGCCCTACATTGAACTCCCACCACCACCGCCACCGCCAAGACATTATCCATGCCTTTATTACCTTAGGATTCATTCTTTTCAGTCTTTTTTTTTCACAAATTCCAACTGAAGATTGTTTTTGTACCTTGTGAAAAGTCTGTGTTGCCATCAGCCTCTGTCATAGGGATATGACAAAAAAGTAGCATATGCTGTTTATTAATAACTTGAGCTTGTTCTGCTATTCAATTAGGTCAAGGTGAATCTTTACTGCCACTACTTCTAACTGCCATTTCTCCATGTTTCTTAATATCTTTACTTAATAAAAATCTATCAGTTTTAGTCTTGAAACTTTTCAATTAGCCCAACATTTGGGAATACTGTTTCAGATTTCCACTAAATTTTGTGTGAAAAATTGCAATCTGGTGTCACCTTTAGATGGTCTAGCTCTGGGTTCTTAATGGGAAACATTTGCCTTCAGCCGAAGCTGGGTTTTCTTGGACATAAAGTATGACCGTTAACATGTGAGTACAATTGGGAAAACAAATGGAGTGCTGGATTTTGTTAAGAAGGGTTCAAGTGCAGTTTTGGTTATTTTACACAAGGAAGAATATACTTTCACAAGAGGGAATGCAGTAAAGATTTACTAGATCAGTTCCTAGGATGAGGGGATTCTTCTATGAGAAGAGATTGAGTAGATGAGATCTATCTTTGCTAGAGTTTACATGAATGGGAGGTTTAAAAATGGGAGTATTAAATTCCTAAGGGTAGATGTTGAACAAAATATTTCCCTTGTTTGGGTCGCATTCTTAAAATTAGTGGTCAGCCAATTATGACTTAAGAGAACAGTGAATCCTTGGAATTGTTTACCCTATATGCTCTGAATGCTCAAACATTGTGTATGTTAGACAGAGTTAATAGTTTTTTTGGATACAAGGAAAATTTAAGGAGGATAGTGCTCAAAGAATTATTGCACCATGGTTTTGTGCAATTTATTCTTGGGTTCATCTTCTGACCAATTAATACAGCATTGGTGGTAAAGCTATTAGCTGTCATTGTCATATACTTGGGCATAGTTTTCTAGTAACCACTTGTTAGTTTTCTCCAAAACAAAAACATTCTAATTTTTGGGTTTCAACTTTGGTCCTGTCATTTAACTTACTTTATAAATTGAGATTTTTGTGAATAAATTGTTGGGATTTTGTCATGATTCAGTTGACATAGAACTGGCATTAATCGGGAAGCACTAGATTTAATATAATTTGGTATGAGATTGTCTGGTTATTGAATCCTCTCCTATCCATATTCTAAGAGATACGGTTGACAGAAAATGAATTGGACCAGTCATATATACATACTGTGGCTGCAAGAGCAATTCAGGGGTTAAAAATCATGCAGCGAGTAACTCACCTCCTGTCTCCTTATTGTCTGTCCACTGTAAGGCACAAGACAGAAGTGTAATGGACTCAAAGTCAATATCACCCAGGTAAAACTGTCTGGTTAAATGTCATCCCATCCTATCTTAAACATTCACTCC
Source organism: Chiloscyllium plagiosum (assembly GCF_037043375.1). Lineage (NCBI taxonomy): Eukaryota > Metazoa > Chordata > Chondrichthyes > Orectolobiformes > Hemiscylliidae > Chiloscyllium > Chiloscyllium plagiosum. Next base: position 49,721,678 of record NW_028270148.1, on the reverse strand, counting down.
CTCCAACACAATAGGACAGCACTGTGTCTGAGCTACAAGGAGCACTGCAGTAACTTACCCAGACTCCTTCAATAACAACTTGCAAACCTGCAACCTCTATCACTTAGAATGAGATGGCAGATGCACAGGAACACTCACCTGCAACTTCCCTTCCAAGTCACTAACCATCTTGACTTGGAGCTATATTGTCATTCCTTCACAATTGCAGGGTCAAAATCTTGAAACTCCCTTACTAACAAGCAACCCAAGGATTGCAGTGGGCCAAGAAGGCAGCTCGGTACCATCTTTTTGAGGGCAAGGGCTATGCATTTAATTCTGACCCAGTCACTGATGCTGCATCCTGTGAACAAATGCAAAAAAAGTGGCACAGTACTGCACCTAGAGCACAAGACACCCCTAGGTTTGACTGAGTGAATTCAGTAAGCTGCTCCTCCTGAGGTGGCTATAAAGGTGTTACAATTGAGCCAGCCACTGGTTAAGGAAGAGGAAATATTAGCTGATTCTCATCCTGCCCAGTAATCTGTACTGTAGTTTGCCTGCAAGGAATGTCTTCTCGGGGCAGTAATAGACGTGGCTGTGATATGCTAGGGAGGAGCTATTGCATATGTGATAATCTGGTAGATTGTTCAGATAGTTAGTATTTCAATTACTAGTTAAGTATGTCTTGAGGCATTCTTTTCCTTGACTTCATTTTGATGAAAGCTTATAAACAGAAAGTGCTGGAAAAGCTCAAGCCTTCTGGCCTGTTTTGTCTTTCTAGCACTTTCTATTCATATTTCAGGTTTACAGCAGCTGCACTACTTTGTCTTTGTGAAGTTTCTAGCAATTTCCTCCTTTTAATTTAAGGTTCCTTGAGAGAGATGTTTCTGAAAATCCCTGATTTTGCATTTTTCATATCTATTGTTTCTTTGTTATAAGCTGCATAGTAGATTTCTACAGGGAGAAAGCTAGCAAATAAGCAGATTTATATGTCAACCCAAATCTATTTCAGAATAGCTTCTAATGCATATTTTGAAAATAAATTAAAGCAAGTGATCACCATTACTGTGGCTGCCTGTAAGGCTGTCAGTCCTTTGCTGGGCTTGGGAGATGGTTCCTCTCCCCAGGTGAATTTATTACAAGTTACCAGTTGTCAACATACAATTGGAAAAAGGGGGTTTAATATGCACAACAGATGTTTATGTAAATTGTAGCATTATTTAATTGACATGAATATTTATGACACTTGACGCGCATGGGGCTGAAGGTGGAATTAAACTTAGTGGATTCTGTTCTGAAAATATTTTTGCTTCTGAGAGATTGAACCCTCCTAAAAGTGATTTTCAAACACTTCTTCCAACTTGACTCTAAAGTATCCATAATATTTCCTTGTTTAGATTTTTTTTTCTCATTGTAATGAAGTGTAGCCTGCTTAACTTGTCATTGATAATAGAGAGACATTGCCATGTAGACACTGAATTTCACAGAGTTGGGAATGGGGAGAAATTCCAACTAGCTTTTAAACACCCCAAAAATTGTGGAAGTTTTCTATGTTACTTTTAGTTATACATCTTATCAAGTATTGAAATGGATTTATGTCCAAAATGTGCATACATGATTCCAAGAGCCATCATTCCTAACAAAGATTTACATAATTTAATGAACTTAGATCTGCAGCTGTAGTAGCATCAATGGTTTGAAATCAGAATACGATGTTGCATATGAACGTTTCTCCAATGCAGCGATATTTCTCATGAAACGTATAATTAAGGTGAAGCTGTGGAAAGTCCAAATGCATTTGTGACACTTGCTTATTCTGAGGTCAAGATATTCTTCACTAACTGTAGTTAACAGTAGCACTAAATCCCACTAAAGGAACAAATAGAAACAGCAACCTATTTCCAGATCTTCACCACCAATGTAACTGTATAATTGTTCTAAGAGTTTATAGAAATTACACATCAGGTTGTTTTGTTTACGTATTTCCCTGTTTTGTATTTAATTCAATGACCTCTGCTCACACTTTGCTCCCTACTTCCCACAATTCATATTAAAAAGGGGAAATTTGCTGTTTGTTCCTTGATAGCAAAATCATAAAGTCATTGTGGCTTGTACTGTCCCACCTTATCATGGATAGTGGGATGTATCAGGCAACTGGCACTTTTTGCCAGTTATCAATTGCGAAGTTTGCTGGCTATTTTGGCAGTTCAGGGCTTACTATTTTAAAAGCTTTGCTGATTTCAGCCACAATTAGATCTTCAAGCCGTTTAAATCGACTGTTTGTACTCAACAGCTGAGAGGCGCTGATTGTGCAGCCACATTTTGTGTTCAGAGGTCAAATAATTTTACTGGTCAGTGCATATACCTTCCAATTTCTCACGAGAATATGGTCTGTTATGTCGTGAGAACTGAATTTGTGTTTAAAATTCTTTGCTATCAAGTAGGAATTGGAGGGAATCTACCATTCACAATAGTAATTTAGAATTTCACAGATTGTAAATGACATTTTTAAATTACATTTTAACAATGTCAGGAAGTCTCAACAAATACATGAAATAACTTTGATTTTTACACTTCTGAATTTTGTTCTAATTCAGACCAACTCAGATGGTGTGAATGTTTTGCAATAAGTGGCTAAGGTTCCTGTATGAAATTCTGTTTTATATTAGACATTTGTCAACGGAGCTAAGTGAGCCATCAGTTAATGAAACATTTCACTTTTTTAATAGTTGTATATATTGAAGCATCAAACTTCAATCTTTGGTTGCAAGTGATAATGAAAACTTAGCAATTAAGATGTTGTGGACTTAAGACTGGCGTAACGATTTGTGAAATAGCCTTGTGTGTTTCAGTGACTCCATATAACTGAGTTAACTGGCTAACACACCATTGTAAAGCATTTAAAATTTTTCTACTAATAGAGGACTGAATCTCTAGTTTCATCATCTGCATTCATTCTTTCAAATGTTCTACTTACTTACTTTTGCTCCAACTGGTGGCCATTCCTGGTTTGAACAGTGTCTAAAGTCTGATACATCTTTAATACCCTTCCAAAATCGCGTGTATCAGACCCATGTAGATCGGTAAGTAAAATTTTCAGAATTGTAATTAAGTTACGTCAATGGCAGTCACTTGAAGCAAGCATTACATTGTGTTTTTATCACAGCAAAGATTGTATTTGAATTCTGCTTCATCTTGTGCCAGAGAAATTACTGGCATGGTAAGCATTCTTTTTTCAACATATGCACGTCTTCTTCAATTCTGTGTAATTAGATATGAGTGAGGATGAAGGAATCTTTGTCTGAAAATTTAACATATTTGATCTACACAACATTTGATTTTGTTTCCTATATATACACTGAGTTGAAATGATGACAATATTTCAATGTTCACAAAAAGGGATTGTAGAAACATAGTACTAGATCACTGGTTTCAATATCTGTTTTATTTCAATTTACAAGGGGCACATGGCTTACGAAAAAAAAATCCAAATTTGAGAGTATTAGTTAAATGGTATGCAGATGATGAGAGCACTTCTCTGTCAACTGTATCATGGCAGTATCAAAACTGAATTCAAAAGACGACTTGCCCTTTTATATCCAGTGTTGCCACATGAGTAGGAGCAGTACTTAAAATTCTAAGGAATAATCAAGCCAATACAATCTATTCTTAACTTTTAATCACATTGAAATTTTTTGATTAAAAAAGATAACCATCAGGTCAGGGCCAAAGGCCCTTCCAAACCTTGCTGAAGGTTAAAAGAAAATAATTTCCACAACATTAATGTGTACTGAAATCTATAGTAGTGGTAAACCAAGCTCAAAAATAGAAAAAAAAATATAAATTTTCTATAATACTGTAAACAAATCATCATTTTGTTGGATAGAACATTGAGCGTGGCTGACAAAAGAATTTTGTTTGAGCTTTTTGTCTTGCATTCAATCAGGGCAATTTGCAAGAATTATCAAGGTAAAGGGAAAACACAGTTGGCAGTGAAAAACTTAACCTGTTAGATGATGACTGACATCTTGGAAGTTAATTTTCAGTCATCTTGTAGCTAGTGCATTCTCTGGCAATGCCTGTACTGATCAGAGTTCACTGCCAACGGATCCACATTTTCCTCTTAAGTAATTTGAATATGTTTTGCCATTACTTTGGTAATACTTGTAATTTGTCCTAATAAGTGGAAGATAAAAATCTTCAACAAAATATTTTTCTTTCAGCAATAATGCTGCTAGTTAATGGCACTTGAATTCACTGAAGTGTGTAAGTTCACTTTGATTTGCAACCATTTCTATCTGCTTCCTTTCAAAGTGCCCATTTTGCTATGGTACATTATGACCACACTGCTTACAAATAAAGGACTCCTACAAGTTGATGTATTTTTTAAAAATGTTAAAAGCTACTGTAATCCTGCAAGCCCTTCTATGAGGGGAGCACTTAGCAAATACTTGGATAAGATTATCTATGCTGAGAGGAGCAGTAACCCACATTCCACCATTACAGTAGGAACTTATGCACTTTCTGAATTTTATTTGCGATCCCTTGACACTAAGCATTTGAAGGTCACTATTAAATGACTCAAATTTCAAGAGATGGAAACTGCTCTTATCTGTCAAGTATAAACAAATTTATGCAAACACCTTCCAAATCTCTACAATGTGTTCATTGGCAAGTTGTATTTATTATTGCCTACCTCCTGTGGTTTCACACCTTTCATATTACTTAAAGGAAACATTAACTTCCATTTTCCTCAGGGTACTTTCGCTAACCCTCCATGCACCACCCTCAGGGCAATACTCCTGTCATTCTTCGTGAAATACTTTATTTTTCTGGCAGCTTTCATGGCTGCTTTAACTAAGCAGGAGAGACACTTCAAATATGGAAGGAGTTGACATGCTGTTGTGGATAATTTTCACTGTGTGTCCTCCCTCTGGAGTAATCTGCCCGCTGTGCATTTGTTTTCTGTGTTCCATTGTAGCTCTGTACACATCAATTGAAAAGAAAATGTACAGTGGCATTGCTTGTAAACCTGTTGTTGTTTCTGAATCCAGCATTGGAAGCCTCAAATGTGCAGGTTGATGGTGGTTCTTTTGTAGAAGAGTAAAATAAACAGCAATCACTGGCAAATATTTGTTGTTACACCTAATCCATACTTTTAAGAAAACTTGTGATTTATCATATTTTTAAAAAAACTTAATTGAATTTTTTTTGGGGGGGACAGGGGAAGGGTGTGTGGCGGGAGGTGGTGAAGATCTTTGTTACATAATACCCCATGACCTTGGGATCAATAAAAGTTCCTATTTATTGATAGAGTTGTCAGTTTTCAGATGAGTGACTTGTTATGAAATGTAACAAAATTTGTAACAATAAATTGTTTCTGCTGCTCTGTGTTGTAGGTGTGTTTAGTCTTGGAGTTCCAGTGGATGCACTCTTCTTTATTGGGAATCAGCTGGTTGCAACCAGTCATACTGGAAAAGTAGGAGTGTGGAATGCAGTCACTCAACACTGGCAGGTGAGCTAATACCTTTATGAAATGTAATAAAAAATGAATTTGCTACTTTTTAAAATTTCTGATGCTATGCAGTTGATATACAATATGGTGGCCATATCTATTTTGCTGGTGCCTCACATTCATAATTTGCAAATGCAGTACAGAACTGAGTGAATTATTTTCAGTATCTGTGATCATTCATTTTATAAATATGAAAGTTTCAGGATAATCTTCAGGGAATTATGTTCACAAATGGTCATACAACAGGTGATAAATTTGTCATGCTTAGCAAACGAGTAATTTTGTTGATACTGCTACCAAGTTCCTGTATTCCTTCATGTGTTAAGATATGCAAACTCCAGCCACAGAGGAAGTTGTGGGTAGGTCAAATGTTTCTATTTATAACATTGAAAATGTTGTCAAATACAAAACAGTTGATTCAGTGACTAAACATTGAACTGAAATACTGCAGCCAGAACAAAACTTGTTTTTTTTTATTTGTTGCATTACTTGTTCAGATGATTAAACTGCAAGTCAACTATCTAGAATTTATATTTGTTCTTTTAAAATATTTGCTCTCACCTGTCAATGAAGCTTTGCGCTAGTTTGGGGAATAGGCCCAATGGAATAAAAATGAAAATTGTAGCCAGCAAGATCCAATTAAAAATCCATGTTTGCTTTTTGAAGGTAAATGCCTGCATATGTAGACAAATTATAATTTTCAATCTTCAAACTTCAATTTAGATATTTATCAACCATTGGAAAAGATGGAAACGGATAACTGTTAAGAATCTATTAAGTAAAAGAAAACCCAATTGGGGCACAGAGTCTGTGGGCAAGTGATGGAATGGTGCCGCGCCCAGTTCTTTGGTTGACGCATGGCTAAATGATCATGCAGCTGCGTCAAGTAAGATTAAGTGTGAGCCAGTCAGCTCCTCTGTTAGATAATTGGGTGTCTGTGCTTCAGTTTCATTTGCTCCACTCTGGTTTAGATCCCTTGATACACTTACCCATCAAAGACCTTAACAATCTAATTTTGCACACTTCAGTGACCCCAGTAATCGCAAACATTTGGATAAGTTTCAAATCTCCACCGTCCTTCATTTCTACTCCGAAACAGTGTACCTGTTATTTTAAGATTACGCTACCTTGTTTTTGATTTGTCATCAACTGTCAAAGATGACATATATTTTTGATTTACACTAACAAAGGAAACCAGTGCCTTGAGTTTGTAATATGAATGCTCCTTACGTTAAGGACACAGATCACTGCCTCAACCTTCTAAACTCAAGGTAATGGAACCATATTGTAATCTGTCCTTGTGATATAATCATTCAAATCCTAATGTAATTGTAGAGAATTTGTGCTATACCCACTCCAGGCCAGTGCAACTTTCTTGCTATTTTGAGCTCAAAATTGAAGGCAATACTAAAGGTGGAGCCTGAGCAAGTGTCATGTTCCAATTTTTATTGAATTCCAGGCACCTCAAATTAAAATGCAGTATATTATTTATTGCTTTTATTACTCTTTCTTTTCTGTGTACCTAGGGACCTAATTCCCCATGGTCCTCCACAGCTCACTGCTTTGCACCATTAAGAATGCATTCAGCTTGTCTTTCTTAGGACGACCCTGTATTTCCCTCACTGAACTTAATTTGCCTTAAATTTACTCATCACTTAGTCCGTTTTATTCTGTTTGAAGCTTCCTGTTCCTGTTTGTGTAACTTTTGCCTCCAAATGTGGTCACATCTGAAAGTTGGTATTTATAACTTTCTTTTATTTTGATCAGCTTATGACTATTTAAATATTCACTGTATAATAAATTCTAGTAACTTCATGCACCTAGTATTGAACTGACTGGTCTATAGTTAATATAATTTTCCTTGCTTCTTAAATAATTCAGTGATATTTGCCAATCCAAAGCCACAATTTATGATTCTAGAGAATTTTGAGAAATTATCCAAAATTGCTTTATCTACTGCTTTTAATGATCTGAGATAGAAATCTTCAGGCCCTGGAAATTTCTCTATCTTAAGACATCTTATTTTCTCCATTGAATTTTTATTATTATTTCGACTATTATCTATATTAGACTATTATCTCTATATTATCTATCATCATATATAAAATGTGATATCTAAGTTTGATACTGCCTCTTATCTTATTTACTACACTTGGTTGCTAATTGTGCAAATGAGGTATTTACTTTTTAGATGTCTTTCCGAGTTTTCAATCCTATCAAACATTTCCCTCTGTTGCTTTGCATGTTACCCAAAATCTGTTCAGCCCTTTTTACTGTGAGCAATTCCATTTTAATTCCTTCAACGTTTGCCTCTTGTAAAGTATTAAGTTGGTTTGAGACTCTTCATACCCCCACATGAGACCAAAAGATGGAAGAGAATAAGTAGGCCATTCAGCTCAGAAACTCTGTTCAACCATTCAGAGATATCATGGCTAATATGATAATCCCCAGCTCTACTTTCCAGTTTTTGTCTGAAAGCCTTGATTCACTTCCGTAAAAAAAAATCTCTCCATCACAGCCTAGAATATATATAATGGCCCAACCTCGGCAGCCCCTTCTAGTAAAGAATTCCACAGATTAAGTATCTTCTGAGAAAAGAAATTTCTCCTGTTCTGTTTTGAATGGGCAACCTGTTATTCTGAGATTACAAAATTCTCCCTCCTGTGGAATCTACTTCTCCACATCCATCCTGTCAATTCCCCCAAGAACTTTGCATGGTTCAATAAGGTCACCACTCATTCTTCTCAATTCCAATAAGTACAGCCCCCCACCCCTCCCCATCTACTGCTCCTCTTGAAACAGTACTTCCATACCTGGAATCAGCCTAGTGAGCCTTCTCTGTACTGCCTTGGATAAGAGGCCCAAAAGCTGTTCACAGTATTCCGTAAGACCAAAAGACTTAGGAGTGGAAGTAAAGCCATTCAGTCGATCAAGTCCACTCTGCTATTTAATCGCAGCTGATGGACATTTCAACTCTACTTACTCACACTCTCCCCTTATCCCTTAATTCCTTGCAAGATCAAGAATTTATCTGCCTTTAAGACATTTAATGTCCCAGCCTCCACTGCTCTCCATGGCAATGAATTCCACAGACCACCACTCTCTGGCTGAGGAAATGTCTCCTCAATTCCATTCTAAATTGACTCCCTCTAATTCTAAGGCTGTGCCCACGGGTCCTCGTCTCCCACCTAATGGAAACAACTTCCCAGAATCCACCCTTCCTAAGCTATACATTATCTTGTAAGTTTCTATTTGATCTCCCCTCAACCTTCTAAAATCTAATGAATACAATCCCAGGATCCTCAGTCGTTCCAAGGATCATCTGTGTGAATCTCCGCTGGACACGTTCCAGTGCCAGTATGTCTTTGCTGAGGTGTGGGGTCCAAAATTGAACACAGTATTCTAAATTGGGCCTAACTAGAGCTTTATAAAGTCTCAGAAGCACATCGCTGCTTTTATATTCCAGCCCTCTTGAGATAAATGACATCATTATATTCGCTTTCTTAATGACGGACTCAACCTGCAAGTTAACCTTTAGAGAATCCTGGACTGATACTCCCAGATCCCTTTGTACTTTTGGCTTTGTGAATTTTCTCACCGTTCAGAAAAATAATCTATGCCTGTACTCTTTTTTTTCAAAGTGCAAGATCTCACATTTGCTCATGTTGAATTTCATCAGCCCTTTCCTGGAACACCCTCCTAAACTGTCTAAATATTTCTGCAGCCTCCCCACCTCCTCAGAACTACCTGCCTGTCCACCTAACTTCATATCATCAGCAAACATGAATGCATGAAGCATTAGACATAAGATGGATGAGCTTGAGGCTCTTTTGGAAATTGGCAGATACGATATTGTGGGGATAACTGAGACGTGGCTTCAAGTGGACAGGGCCTGGGAAATGAATATTCAAGGATACACGTGTTATCGTAAGGACAGACTGACGGGCAGAGGGGGTTGGACTGAGGTGGACAAAGTTTTAAAAAAATCACACAATGCCAGGTTATAGTCCAACAGGTTTATTTGAAAGTACTAGCTTTCAGACAGCGCTGCTCCTTCATTAGACACAGAATTTATAGCAAAAGATTACAGTGTCATGCAACTGAAACAATATATTGAACAAAACTAAATTGCTGTTAAGTTTTATTTAAAAGTAGTAGATTTCAGAGCTCAATAATACATTTGAATGTTAAGTGTTTCTTAAAGTTCTGCTATTACATTCTTTGTTGCAGACCGTAGCATTTTTCCATTGACAAATGTTATGCTAACTGGTCCGTGGTTAACTGTTTTCTGTCTCCTTCACTCCATGACCCCATTACCAGTGCAGCCATGAACTGAAACCCATTGCACCAACACTAATTTTGGTCAAGTATTTAATTCCTTGACTTTATTTACCCTATGCCAGTATGCCTGTGGCTCAGGTAGTAATCCAAAGATTATTAGTTTAGTTCCTTTTTAGTTTAGCTCCTGTTTGTTCAAAATCTTCGAATGGAGTGGCCTTTCTGGTCCTACCAATGTTGTTGGTGCCAACATGGATGCTGATTACTAGATCCCTCCTTTCCCTCCAAATTCCTCTCCAGCTTGGAGTAGATGTCCTGAACTCTTGAATTAGGGAAGCAACACAGCCTTCCGGAGTCCTGCTCACAGCTGCAGAGAACAAAATCTAGATCCCTATTGTATTCTGTACCATTGCTAACTTTCTGTTTCCACTCCTCGCAGCTCCCAGTCCCAAGGTGCCATGATCAGTTTGTTCATCTCATTACTGTTCTCTCTCCTCGCAGTTTGCATGAACTTCATAATTGTTGGACAATTGCAACAGCCAAGGCTCCTCAGTGTAAATCCCTGGGTCCTCAAGTGCAGTCGCACCTTTCTGTCTCGGGCAACTCAAAACTGACCTGTGATCGGAACGGTGTGATCACTCTGGAGCAAAGTGCCCAGGTGACTTTCCCCCTGTCTGATGTCACACAATGCCTCTAAATCAGATTCCATCGCCTCAATTGAATTGGAGTAATTGCAAATTCAGTGTAAACTGGTGACCATTTGTAAGATGTTTCTTATTGTTGGATTGTTAACTAATCATATTGTGTTACTTGTGGCTAAATCTACTTAACCTGTTGTTCCTCCGTTTTAAAATATTACTGTTTCCTGCTGCTCATCTCTGTATCTGTGCATCTTATTAAGAAGACTATATATTACTCTTAGAGTCATAGAGTCACTTACTACAATCTTTCATCTTTTTTGGTCTTTAACTATTTCCAGACTTGCAACCGCTTAAAATAAGAATGTGCCAAACAAAAGGGTCCCACAACAAATGCATCTTTTCAATCTAGCAATTGCTTTCCACATAATAGCATTTGTTCTATGTGGACTTCCCACCAAGAAAAAGTTCTCTCTCAAACTACAGCTCATCTCCTAGGATATAAGGAATTCTGCAGGAATTTCCATCTAATAGAACCACTCCATATTACACCATAAATCAGATTATTTTATTTAATGTGGGGATAAGGAACTGATTCAGAGACTGAAATATTAGCCTGGCAGTTGTTTTACTGCTGACATGATTAATTGTCATGTAATATATGACATGAAATTCATCTTTTACTGGGGTTGAGAGTGAATCAAAAAAACTCTGGTGCAGTCCGTTTCTAGTTACAAGTGCTGTACAAATTGACAGATTCTATTTGCATGAATTGTTGTATTTGATCAGTAAGAACTGTAACATTATGTTTTTAAGCTCTTATTTGTCAGATTTTCTGAACTGACATTAATTTTTTTGTAACTGAGACTAAGGTTTCATTGCAACAATCTTTTTTTTTAAAGAATGTCATCTTAACTAGGGGAAAATATCAATAATTGTATCAAGATCCATGTTTCCTTAAAATTCTCTTGAAATGTACAGGTGCAGGAGGTTGTTCCTATCACCAGCTGCGACACTGCAGGAACATTCCTTCTGCTGGGCTGTAACAATGGATCGATATATTATATAGGTAAGAAACCGTCATCAGCCATTGATAAATATTTTACCTGAAGTTGTGGGTAGGAGACTGCAGAGGCTTTTATTAAAAGAAAGGTAAAAGTCAAGCATCTGTAAAGATTATGAAAGCATCAAGAAATATAAAAACTAATGAGGTGCTGAAAAGAGAATGTTAAAAGAGATATCCAAGTTTAAAGCCGAAGTTTTCCTAAATAAGATGATTCAGAATAGTTTGGTAGAATGTGTTGTAGTAATGATCAATATTAGATTTGCAACATCACAATGAACATCTCACATCCAGGAAACGTTGCTTTTTTTTCATGTACTTGGTGAAAGATTGTAAACAATTGACTTATTTGCTCTTTTAAATTACCTATCATTAGGGCCCTTTGAGGTCAATAGTAGAGGTTACAGTATAAGTATTGCCGGGACTTGCCAAAGATGCTGAAGTTCCATCTGTATAGGTGTTCTGTGCCTTCTGTCTAATTGTAGCAGTAAAGTTGCTGTTTCATCTGAATATTATTTGTGGTTTCAAGAATACCCATTACCTACAAATTTACTTGGCAGTGTAATGACACCCACCTTAGCTTGTTTCTGACCTTGTATTTTTGTCTTGTCAATGACTTGACTCATTTCTGTTTGTATCCGACTGCTAAGATTGGCATTTAGCTTTTGTGAATAAGGTTTATAATGTATTATTACTGGAGAACTTGCTTTAGGAAGCATCCTGCTTTGGAAGGATGTTATTAAACTGGAAAGGATACAAAAACTATTTACAAGGATGTTACAGACACTAGAGGGTTTGAGTTATATGAAGAGGCTGGATAGTCTGACTTTTTTCCCCAGGAGCGTAGGAGGCTGAGAGGTTTATACAATCGTGAGGGGGATAAATGAAATGAATGGTCAAAGTATTTCCAAAACTAGAGTGCGTAGGTTAAGGTGAGAGGGACAAGATTTAAGAGACCTGAAGGGTGACTTTATCATACAGAGGGTGGTGTGTGTATATAGGTCGAGCTGTCAGAGGGTGTGAGGTAAGTGTAATTATAATATTAAAAAATATATTTGAGCAGGTACATGGACGGGAAAGACAGAGGGATATGAGCCAAATGCAGGCAAATGGGACTATTTCAGTTTAGGAAACCTGATCAGCATGGATGAATTGGGCCAAAGGGTCTGTTTCTGTGCTGTATGACTCTATAACATGGTTATAATATAGAGTTTAATGGTTTTTTTTTGTTCTGTGAAGGTGTCTTTGTTTTATTGGGGTCCAAAACGTTTTTAGCATTTGTGTTAAACCAGAATTTAAAGTAAAACATGTGACTTAAGCTAACAGCTACCTGGTGAGATAATTACTGAACTGTTTATTCAGTTGATTTTTTTTATGGCCCAGACAGAGAGGGAGAGATTTACCAGGATGTTGCAGGGTATGGAAGGTTTAAGTTATAAAGAAAGACTGGATAGGTTAGGACTTTTTACACTGGATCGTAGGAGGTTGAGAGGTGACCTTATAGAAGTTTATAAAATCATGAGGGGTATGGATAGGATTAGTGGTAGTTGTCTTTTCTCTAGAATGTGGATTTCTAGACTAGGGAGCACAAGTTTGAGGAGAGAGATTTAAAAAAGAAGGGGCTTTTTTTTTCACATAGTGGTTCGCATGTTGAATGAACTTCCTGAGGAACTGGTGGATGTGGGGCACAATTATAGCATTTAAAAGACATTTGGATAAGTACGTGAATTGGACGACTTTGGAGGGATATGGGCCAGGAAGAAGCAGATGGAACTATCTTAGTTTGGGATTATGCTTGGCATGGACTGGTTGAACCGAAGGGTCTGTTTTTGTGCTATATGAGCAGGTCCAGTTCAAAAGGAACAATTCATACCACCAAATATGTTGCTTACCAGCCTAAAGCAGTCAAAGTCAAGGAAAAAAAGTTTTATTTTTCCCCTTTTTGAGATTCATGAGAAGTTCGTGAGTTAACCTATGTCTGTGTATCTTGGGGAGGGACACAGAAAATCACATTTGGTAAAATTGCAGAAAATCATTGAAACGAAATCATCAATTGATTTCGCTGTATCTTATTCCAAACTATTCCACACTGTAAGTTTAAAATACTACATCTACTCCAAATTTGGATTGTGTTTTATTTTTCATACGTAAAGTATTGTACGTTAATTATTAATAAGAGTGACCTTGCACTGTATTCTAGACATGCAGAAGTTCCCATTAAGGATGAAGGATAATGATCTTCTGGTTACGGAGCTTTATCATGATCCATCAAATGATGCCATCACTGCATTAAGTGTGTACCTCACTCCAAAGACAAGTATGTACGTTGTCAATAACCAATATAGTCTGCTAATTAAAATTTCTATATGCTAAGCGATTGAACATTTGTTCAGTTCAGATTATCAGACAAAACCTCAGACAGTATAAGAGGCTCCAGTGGATACATAACTTTCCTAAGCAATAAATGATGTTATGGAAATTGGAATGCTGATGGGATGAATCTAGAATGGCAGAAAAGAGAAATGGTGAGGGTAGATTGAATTGTATTGGTCAGCTGCCATCAAGGTTGCGGAAAAAAAATCCTAAGATTCAAAGTTTGGGTGAAGATTTGTAGCTCGGGTGCTCGTTGTTGTGGTTCTGTTCGCGGAGCTGGAAATTTTTGTTGCAAACGTTTCGTCCCCTATCTAGGTGACATCCTCAGTGCTTGGGAGCCTCCTGTGAAGCGCTTCTGTGGTGTTTCCTCCGGCATTTATAGTGGCCTGTCCCTGCCGCTTCCGGTTGTCAGTTTCAGCTGTCCGCTGTAGTGGCCGGTATATTGGGTCCAGGTCGATGTGTTTGTTGATGGAGTTTGTGGATGAGTGCCATGCTTCTAGGAATTCCCTGGCTGTTCTTTGTTTGGCTTGCCCTATAATGGTAGTGTTGTCCCAGTCGAATTCATGTTGCTTGTCGTCTGCGTGTGTGGCTACTAAGGATAGCTGGTCGTGGCGTTTCGTGGCTAGTTGATGTTCATGGGTGCGGATCGTTAGCTGTCTTCCTGTTTGTCCTATATAGTGTTTTGTGCAGTCCTTGCATGGGATTTTGTACACTACATTAGTTTTGCTCATGCTGGGTATCGGCTCCTTCGTTCTGGTGAGTTGTTGTCTGAGGACCCAAAGGACTAGCCACACTACCATACATCAGGAGCATTTCAGAACTGACAGCCAGACTACTGCGACCACTAGGACTTATAACAGCACACAAACCAACAGCCACCCTCAGACAACAACTCACCAGAACGAAGGACCCGATACCCAGCATGAGCAAAACTAATGTAGTGTACAAAATCCCATGCAAGGACTGCACAAAACACTAAATGGGACAAACAGGAAGACAGCTAACGATCCGCATCCATGAACATCAACTAGCCACGAAACGCCACGACCAGCTATCCTTAGTAGCCACACACGCAGAAGACAAGCAACATGAATTCGACTGGGACAACACTACCATTATAGGGCAAGCCAAACAAAGAACAGCCAGGGAATTCCTAGAAGCATGGCACTCATCCACAAACTCCATCAACAAACACATCGACCTGGACCCAATATACCGGCCACTACAGCGGACAGCTGAAACTGACAACCGGAAGCGGCAGGGACAGGCCACTATAAATGCCGGAGGAAACACCACAGAAGCGCTTCACAGGAGGCTCCCAAGCACTGAGGATGTCACCTAGACAGGGGACGAAACGTTTACAATAAATATATACAGCTCGGCGAACAGAACCACAACAAAATCCTAAGATCCCGTATAAGCTGCAGTGTTAATAGAAGTAAAGCTATTGTGTTTGCTGCATTCTTGACTTTAAAATCAGTCACAATTCCAGCTCCTAATCCTTACCCATTCTGCTCCTTTAAAGAAAATGTGTGTGTTGGTGTGGACAAAGCTGGGCTCAACTGTAATATACTTAATAAACAAAACACTTTCCACTACTCACTATCTAGGGTTACTTGGGTTGTCAGAGTATTGAAGCTATACCCCAGCATGTCAGTTGCCTAATGTAAAAAGGGGAAGGAAGATATCTGTTCTGTCTAAACATATATTACATTTGGAGACTTCAGTTAATGTATGATTGTTAAATATATTTTGCTCATTTATAGGCGTCAGTGGCAATTGGATTGAGATTGCATATGGAACCAGTTCTGGTGCAGTGCGTGTAATAGTCCAACATCCTGAAACTGTAGGGTCAGGTCCCCAACTCTTCCAGACCTTCACAGTTCACCGAAGCCCAGTAACTAAAATCATGCTGTCTGAAAAATATCTGGTGTCTGGTAAGCTTGTGAATTTAATTTAGATTTGAGAGAGTTTTTTTTAATGTTTTTATTAATTTGTGCTGTACTGATTTCTTCCCAATTAAATTTTACAGTCCTTCTTTTATATATTAGTTTAGGATTGGTAGCTTGTCTGTGCTTTTAAATTTTCAGTTGTTCCCCATTACAAATGATACAAAATATGTGATATCCTGATGGGAAAACAAATGAGAAAACCTAATTCCATAGAAAATAGGATGGTGAGAAATCAAGTGAAGATCATAATCAGATACTTTAGGGAATGGAGTATTCTCTTAGTTGGACTAGCCAGCTCCCCCCATCCCCAACATATGCCACATGTGTCCATATCTATTAATATCTTCTCTTTTCAGAAGTGCATCAATCTAATTTACTTGAAATATCTGATGTTATCCACTTTGGTGATCTCCTCTAGCATTATGGCCATACCCATGCAGGTTCATTAATTCATTTAGGTTTCAGGCAGATACCCCCAAACAGTTAAGCTCCTAACTGAGGAAGGATGAATTGGCTCCTTTTTTTTATTCATCTATCCCCTCGGTCACAACAAAGTTAATTTAAAAGAATTCTCTCCGTTGTGGTTACCTTTCTCCTAAAATACATGCCCATTTGGATCTAGAAGGAGCCAATTAACCAGGCTTCCTTGTGTTAACAAAGGTTGAGTTTATTAATTATTAAACGGCAAAAGGATTAGTAATACTATTCATACAGGTTAGAAATAAGGTGCGACTCCAAAAAGATGGAAATTAAAACCTATCTGAATTGTTCACGAAATGTAGATAGTTCAATGTTCTAGCCATTGCAGTGGTGGCTACTGACATTGTTGACCTTGGTAGATGTGAGCAGTCACTTTCACAATCCTTAGTTTTGCAGATTAGTTGCGATTATGCAGTTCTGAGTTATTTCGACTATGATTGATTGAATTCCAGCATTCAGAGTGAGAATGAATCCTTTTGTCCTATTTATTTTTGTCTGGTTTGTAGCACTGGAAGTGAGAGAGATTAGCTGCAATACAAGGGTGTCTAGGGGAGGGTCCTTCAACCCTGACCTTCAAAGCATGCTCACGCTCAAATCCAGGCTGTTACACAATTTCATGTTCATTCCTATAAGCACACTCTACTCGGATTGAAACTTTTTTTTTAACCCTTGACTTGTGTATTCTTCAAAAGTGAAAAATAACAAAATGTGTCTGTAGTTTGAGAGAATCTACTGGGCATGGTTTGCTATTGAGCAGAGAGTCATCAGGCCCTTGTTATCTTTGTAGTGGCAAGAGATTACAGTCCAGTCTGTTTCAGACTTGCCTCTTCGTCCATTTGAAGGGCTGCAGTTTAAAGTTCCCTTTGCATCTGCAGCTGTGATATTCTGTGGATCACTTGCTCCAGCCAACCAGTTAATTTACATTGTCAGCTATTTTTGGCTGTGATGGCTTTCTTTTAAAAACCATTTTTGAATTGCAAGGTAAAAACGTTCACAGTACTTTGGGATTCTGATCCACGATTGTGACATTTATGACTTAATTCCACCACTCCAGTGACCTTCAAATAAGAAGATCAGTTCCTTTTTGTTTTTGCTTCAAACCCTATGTTTTTCCCACGTTTGAACCCGCTATTCACTTGAATCCTGTTACATAGATCAGTGATGTCAGCGATCTTCATAAACTACAAATACTACGATATTCCTTCCATTGTGTTACTGTGAGAGTTACCCATTTTTATGCTTTTATACTAATGAAAATTCTATATATCAAAATTGTAAATGGGTTATGATTTAAGCTTTGGAGAGGAGTTGCTGTGTTTGTTATTTGACAGGTGTGTATTTATAGTGCATTTGAAAAAAAAATCTATTTTGCAAGAAATATTGACCAGAGGCATTTTTCACTTATACGTCCGAGTTGGTACACTTACTTTCTTTGTAAATTGGGTTTGTTCTCTTCTGATTGCTAATATGAACTATATGAAAGGCATGCAGTTTTGTTCTTATACTGGCCTTTGTGTTTACATTTAATAAATATTGCATATCCATATATTTCTCTATATTCACAGAATGAATCACAATATTTTTGCCTTCCTGTTTTGCTTCTGAATTTTGGAAATGACTTGATATGATTTAATCCTGCAGTGTGTGCTGATAATAACCATGTGAGAACTTGGACAGTCACTCGTTTCAGAGGCATGATCTCCACTCAGCCAGGTTCTACTCCACTAGCTTCATTCAAAATACTTTCATTAGAGGAGACAGAGAGTCATGGAAGCTATGCAGCTGGAAATGATATAGGTAAATACTCATGTTTTAAGGTAAAACTATTTAATTAAAAATACTAGGAAATATAACTGAAAGTATCACATGTGTTATTTAGAGATGCTAATTTCCAGTATTTTGTAATACTTAGTATCATCTTGCTTCCCCACTCTTTGTCTTGCTTACAACATTGGGATTCTTCCTTTACAGCAAAAACCTGAAATAAGCATTTTTAGAATGTTTTTGTCAAATCATTTATTAAATTGTCAAAAATGAATTAAAATTGAACTCAGTTTTTTAGTGGATGTAAAGCTATAGAAGTTACTGTATTTTGCTAATGGGTCATTTCTTTCAAAAGGCCTTAAGATATTCTGACATAGCAAGTCAAAATGGAAGTTCAGCAGGAGAACAGTGTGAGTTTGTGTTGGTAGCGTTGTGCTGATGGCTTCACTTTCCACCTGATTTTTATCACAAAGTACAAAATTCATTATAAATCAAAACATTGTTCATTTGGTTCACACAGTGATCAACAGACACAAAGAAAACTTAGATGTGTTAATTGTGCAAACACCCTGTATTTAAAAATCTGTCAGATGCAGTGTCTGTCTGATTGGGAATCCTAAATATTTGAATTTAGATGAGTTACATAGCATTCCTTGTGTTCGTTTGTGTTTTGACCTTTGGAAATAGTATGATTATTTTCACACTGCATGAATTAACTATTAATCAACAAGTTAAACTGTTAAGAGCTGACTTTGTTATATTTTGAATTTTACACTCCTGTTCAAAAAATGTTTGCAAGAATAAGCTCCTCAATTACAGATCGGACGTTTTAAGTTCAGTAGGGGGGAAGCTTCTAGAAAGGTTTTTGAGACAGAATTAGTTGTCACATGGAAAAAAAAAGTGGGCTATTTAAGAAACTAGCATGGAGCATAAAATGGAAATTGGAGTCCTAGAGATGTATAGCACAGAAACAGACTCTCAGGTCCAACTCCTCCATGCCGACCAGATATCTGAATCTAATCTAGTCTTGTTTGCCAAACTTTGGCCCATATCCCTCCAAACCCTTCCTATTCATATACTCATCCAGATGCCTTTTAAATGGTATAATTATATCAGCCTCAAACACTTCCTCTGGCAGCCCAATCTGTATATGCACCACCCTCTGCTTGAAAAAGTTGCCCCTTAGGTCCCTTTTAAATCTTTCCCCTCTCATTCTAAACCTGTGTCCTCTAGTTTTCAACTCCCCTCTTTCGGTGAAATGTCCTTGACTATTCACTTTATCTGTGCACTTCATAATTTTATAAACTTCTATGAGGTCACCCCTCAGCTTCTGAGGTTCCAGGGAGAATAGGCCCAGCCTTTTCAGCCTCTCCCTATAGCTCAAATCTTCCAACCCTGGCAACATTGTTGTCAATCACTTGAGTCATTTCAAGTTTAACAACCTCTTCCGTATAGCAGGGAGACCAGAATTGAACTCAGTATTTGAAAAATGGCCAGACCAATGTCCTACAAGGCCGCAACATGACTAACCAGCTTCAATACTCTATACACTGATCAATAAAGGCAAGCATAACAAACACCTTCATTATCCTGTCTACTTTCATGGAACTGTGAACCTTCACTCCAAGGTATCTCTGTTCAGCAACACTCCCTAGGACCGTACCATTAAGAATGTAAGTCCTGCCCTCCCAAAATGTAGCACCATACATTTATCTTGAATAAACTCCATCTGCCATTGCTCAGCCCATTGACCCCTCTGAGGACAACTTATGTGTCCACTACACCACCAATTGTGCTTAATTTATTGGAGGCTTCTGGAGTGGTGACAGAATGTGTATATGGACTTCCATACAGAATCCAATAGCATACTTGTGACGAAAGTTAAAAGTAGCAAAGTGTATCCAAAATCATCTGCGTAATGATAATTAGATATATTTTGGGCTCTAGGAACTATCATGGTGTGCAAGAATGATTTCAAGAGACATCAGTTATGAAGATAGATTCGAGATCGTAGAATCATAGATGTTGGACTCTTATCCTTGGAGAGAAGAAGCCAAGTGATCTGAGAAGTTTTCAAAATCATTACCGGACTAGAGAGAGTAAATAGGAAGAAACTGTGCCCTCATAAGTATTAAGAACATGAGTGCTCAGATCTAAAGTGAATTAAAAAATAAGCGGATGTAATATGAGAGAACCTTTTCACACGTGGTTCGGGACTGGAATGCACTGCCTGGATGTTTGGCAGAGGCAGGTTCAATTGAGGAATTGAAGAGGACTTTGGATGATTATTTTTCTAATCAATTATGCAAGACTGAGAAAAGGCAGGACAATAGTACTAAGTCCTGGTGCTTAGTTGGATGGCTGGTACAGACACAGTGGGTTGAATGGCCTAGGTCTATGCTATAATATTTCAGTGATTCTGTTCACTTATAACGCTGAGTTTTTCATTTATTTTTGTGCATTTTAATAGGACCGTTTGGGGAGAGAGATGACCAACAGGTTTTCATCCAGAAAGTTGTTCCAGTTACTAACAAGTTGTTTGTTCGCTTCTCCTCTACAGGGAAAAGGTAAAATATTCACCCTTTTGTTTTCATTTATCATTGGGAATGATTATAGTTAACTTCTAATTATATTATACTTTCTGCTTGTTTGGTATTTTTGATTCCAGGATTTGTGAGATCCAGGCAGTAGATGGCATGACAATAACTGCATTTACTGTGAGGGAATGTGAAGGTTCGAGTCGAATGGGTTCTCGACCAAGGAGGTATCTCTTCACAGGCCATGGAAATGGAAGCATTCAGATGTGGGACTTGACGACTGCTATGGACATGGTAAACAAAAAGGAAGAGAAGGGTGAGTTTAAAAAGTCTGTTGCAACTCTGAACAGAATCATTGCAGTTTAGAGATGCATTATCTTTCTTTTAATATGTTTTACTAATGGTGCCTGGTGAGATCAGGGCTCTTTCTAAGGTTAAATTTTATAATTAACGTCAAAAACCATAATTTCTTGTATTGCTTGTACAGATACCTTTAAATGAAAGATGAAAAATTGAGTGTATTTTGAAATAGCTGTATATTTAACAACCTGTTTAAACACTCTGAAAAATGTAGTGGATAGCTCATGTTAAAATAACAAGTTGTAATGTACTTGTGTTCTTCACAGATGACTGTGGAGGCCAACTCATTGAGTGTATTTGATACAGAGATAAGTAAATTCTGGTTCAAAGTTACAGGAAGAAAGCAGGGTTAAGAAACATATCGGCCATGACTGAACGGCAGAGTAGTCCTGAATGGCCTATTTCAGCTCCCATGTCTTATGTTTTATGGCTTATTGTATTCAGTTTGTAATCTGGATATTAAATTCTTTTCTGTTAGTCAATATTTAACTTCAGGAACTAAGGTGTTAAGGTATCTGAAATTACAAAGAAATTCTGATGTTGCTCAGTCTAAATAATTTTATTTTTAAACATCAAATTTCTACAAATGTGATTTTTTTGTCAAACTTTGCAGTTTTTACCTACCAGCAAGCTCCAGGGATGTTCTACAAAAAAGAGCAAATATTTCTTCAATATTAGGGTGATTAGCTGATATCCAGTGACATAGCTGATATTCTAACAACCTTTGAAGATTTATTGACAAACATCAATGCATGCTGGGTCTAGGTCATTATCTGAACGATTGACATGTATTGGATGAATGATGCAGTTCTGTGCAATGATTTAACTACTATATTCAAAGCACTAGAGTTTTGGGCAATTAGAACAACTCAAGTGTAATTTAGAAATAGTGGACAGAGCTTAACTAAAGGATTCCTCGCACTTCCAGTTTTTCCTGCCGTGGCTATGGGGTGTAGGTGTGAGGAGCAATGGGGAGCATATGCGAGGCTGAGATGCCCTGGAGAGTGCAATAGGATTTGAATTGGTATTGTGTGGCTATTATCTTATCAGACCGTAGGGCTGTTGTCTTATTAGAGATAGACGATTGATGATTTAATCGGAGGGCCACCATACCTCACATAAGGGGAGAGGCTGAGAAAGGCAGTCCTTCATGATAACACCATCTGGTGCGGGAATTGAATCCACGCCATTGGCATCACACTGCTTCGCAAGCAAACTGAGCTAAACCAACCTCATACTTGAATTGGTATTGGTATAAGGGGAAATGTGAGGTAGTTGGGAGAGTATTGAGAGGATGTGAAGTGTGATGGCTGGACAGCCTAAAATCTTCTAACGTTGGCAGCACTGAAACAAAGTCCCATAGTACTGAGCTAGGTATCTAATCAGCCCCCGCCCAATACTTGTCTGTCTCAGGTGCTGGTGATGCTCTGACTCCCCCTTGCACATGTGCACACAAACAGCTCCTTCCCCTTGAACCTGGAGCAAACATTGTGTGTACCATGACACTTTACACCAAGGCTGGTCCAGTGAATCAAGACATTTTCTAACTCAAGCTACTTGCTCTGGCAGCCAAAATTAAATAGGGAATGTCAGATCGTTTGGGGAAGTTCAGTTTTTGATTTAAAAAAAAATAGCTATTACTGAGTTCCATTTCATGTATTAGATATTGTCCAGTGAGACACTATTAGGACAAATGGATCTCCATAAGGAATTACAAGATGTAATGCAATTGTGGTTCTAGAAGAATTGTAAGTGACAAGCTCGGACTTTGGATACTTTATGGTTTCGAAAAATCTGAACTGGATTATACTACCATTTGGCAACAATTGGTAATTATAGCATTTTAATGTGGAAAATGATACAAATGCACTATAGACTATTTAGTGTGATTTGGCATTATGTACAAACATGTATGTACTTGGGTACACAAGTGTCAATCTGTTATGGGTATTGCTGGATTAATTTTAATGGCAGTCTTTACTATAGTTCATTGCCCTGTATATAATCGTTATGTAAGTGCAGTGATCTTAAAATCTTTCCGCTGTTCGCGATACATCTACATCTCTATAATCATAGCTGAAGTAAATACAAATAATAGTATCGCATTAAAGTTTGAACTCGAGCTAAAAGTGAGGCAGGACATGCAGTTGTGAAATTGTCTATTTCGGTGCCATATTCATAACAACAAATAACTAATTTAATCCACTGCTGGTGAAAGGGTATATGTGGTTCACAACATAATTGATTTCTTTCAGATGTTGGAGGCCCCACGGAAGAAGAGCTGCTGAAGTTGCTGGATCAGTGTGATCTGAGCACATCCCGCTGTGCTACTCCCAACATCAGTCCAGCTGCCTCATTAGTACAGCATACTAAACTGCGGGAGTCAAACTCAAGGTAATGGTTATCAAACAGACTATTTTATTTGCTATCTTTTAACAGCAAGAGAAGTCCCAGCAGTTAGTGTAGATGCAGCTTTTCTTGATTCTTTTTGAAGATTTTTTTTATCATGTAAAAAGTGCTGTCACAGCATTTATTACAGGTTTTTTGATTAATTGTGAAACGTATTTTTATTTGGACATTTCCCTCTCATATTGGTGTGGGTCCCTGCTTTCTGTTTAAAATGAGTTCTTGCCTAATACTGTCAAAATTGACCTTCCTCCAATTCATAATTTTAACTTTTAGATCTGGTCTGTCCTTTTCCATCACTATTTTGAAACTAATAGAGTTATGATCCCTGGCCCAAAAGTGCTTTCTCACTGATACCTTCATCACTTGCCCTACCTTATTTCCCAAGGGTAGGTCAAGATTTGCTCCTACTCCTGTATTGAATCAGAAAATTTTCTTGTACATACTTAACAAATTACTCTCCATCCCAATCTTTAATACAGTGGCAGTGCCAGCCTATGTTTGGAAAGTTAAAATCCCCTACCGTTACTACCCTACTATTCTTACAGATAACGGAGATTTTCTTCCAAAATTGCTTCTCAATTTCCTACTGACTATTGGGGAGACTACAGTACAATTTCAATAAGGTGACCGTCCCTTTCTTATTTTTCAGTTGCACCCAAATAACATCCCTGGATGTACTGCCAGGAATATCCTCCCTTAGGACAGGGTAATTTATCCCTAATGAAAAATGCCACTCCCCCTCGTCTCTTGCCCCCTTTTTATTGTTCTTCTAGCATCCATACCCCCGGAATATTAAGCCACCGGTCCTGTCCATCCCTGAGGCATGTTTCTGTATCCCAGACCCATGTTCCCAACCATTTCCTGAGTTCATCTGCCTTCCCTGTTAGGCCTCTTCCGTTGAAATAAATACAGCTTAATTTATCAATCCTACCTTGTTCTCTGCTTTGTTTCTGCCAACCCTGAATGTTTGTTTGATTTGCTCCCTTTCCCAGCTGTACCAGTCTTAGACTGATCTCCTTGCTCACTCTCCCTCCCCCCACCCCCCCCACCCACCCACACCTGTGCACACACCCACCTCTAACGTCGCAATCCTGCCGAGGTGTTCTAGCTTATCACCCTGCCGATAGAGTGGTCCCGGTCCGGTTCCAATGCAATCCGTCGTTCACATGCCGGTCACGTCTACCTCAGAGGTCATTCCGATGATCCAGAACTGTGAATCCATCTCCCCTATACTAACTCCTCAGCCATGCATTCATCTGCCCTATTCTATTCCTACTCTCACTAGCTAGTGGTGCGGGGAGTAATCCCATTATTACTACTCTGGATGACCTACTTTTTAAATTCCTGTCTAATTTCCCATCGCCTTTCCTCAGAGCCTCGTCCTTTCTCCTTCCTATGTTGTTAGTTCCAATGTGTACAATGACCTCCTGCTGGTCCTGCTCCCCTTTTGAGAATATTCTCTACCCTGTCAGAGATATCTTTGGTCCTGGCACCAGGGAAGCAACATGCCATTCTGAAAGCTTGTTGTTGAAGGCAGTAAAATCTGTTATCTTCCATGGCCAACATATCCTAGAATGAAACTTGAACCCAGAGCTTCTAGATTCAGAAGAAGTCTGCTATGCACTGAGCCATGGACATTCTGTAATTGAGTAAAAATTGACAGCAACCTAATAACAAAAAACTGATTTTAATTGACATTTTATTGGTAATGTTTTTAACACTCACCATTTTAATTTTACTCAGTAAAAATCTGATTTTCTTGTATCCTTCCTCAGTCTTCAGCTTCAAACTACTGATACTCTTCATGAAACTGCAACATATGGTTCTGTTAGACCATATAGGGAGAGCCCACTGCTTGCAAGAGCAAGGCGTACAGAAAGCTTTCACAGTTATCGAGACTTCCAGCCATTTACATTCAGTAAAAACGTATTGGATAAAGGAGGCATTGCTTCTGAGTGTGATTCTTCAATACAGACAGAAGGTGAGCTAAAAGGAAAGAAATTTGGAGCCACTGAATGTAGCACTAATGACAGGAAGAGTCAGGTGACTGACACACGAGCAAGAAGTCTGGATGGGGCGCCAGAGATTCTGAAAGCAAGTGAGAGTCTGGCTGACTTCAAGAAAAAGGGGCAGGATGAAGACACTGACAAAATTGAAAACAAGAAGAAAAATACTTTTGAAGGAGGGTTTCTCAGCAGGAAAAAGACTGTTGTAGCTCAGCCGTTGGCATCCTGCCCAAATGGTCCTGAAATGGGCAATGAGCCACATGGTGCACCCTCACAATCACCAACAAAAGGAGCCACTTCTCCTCGCCACAAGAAGGTTGAAGTTTCCTGTCAGGACCACAGTTTGTGAGTCACTACAAAGAGCTTGGATTTTAATTGATAGAAACCATATAATGCTACAGTATTCACATGCAAATAATTTGTTACACTAACTTCTATTTCCAGTTCAAAGAATTACTACAATTTTTTTGTCAGTATTAATTGTTTTTTAATATTTTTATTTTGTTGCATTACAGCATTTTAGTATACACTAAGCACCAGCATAAGCATTGTTATGAAAACTGACACAAGGTGTCTGCTCCCTAATAACTGAGCCTGTTGAAATTTATTTTTATTTGTCAATGCCTCAATTATCTGGCTTCTGTTGTAATACGCACTAATTTTTATATACTATTTGTGCAGCAAATTTTCAGTCTTGTAGGTATATTGAAGTTATAAAATCCCATTCTAATGGTTTTTATTCATTGTTTGTTTGATCTGGAGGGCTTCAAAATGCATTTATTCAAATACACATGGGCAAAAACTTAAGACTTGATCGAGAGATATTGAAGCAAAAAAAAGCAACTATCTATAGAATACATTACCTAAAAGATTTCCAAGTCAAAAATGCTACAAACGTGAATGAGTTATCTTGCATAGCAAAAAGATCACTTAAGTGAAATATTTAATGCAGCATTGCTTTTATTGAATGACCTATATTTAATTATAGAATGAGTGGTACAGACTTATTAACTCATCATAGAGCTTATTTTTTATTTGCCTGCAGCATACTGTCTCATGCTGACTGAATTAGCAATAACACCAGTGGAATTTATATGAAGGCATTTTGGATGAGTTATAGCTGTAGACAATTTTCTTAAATACAACATTGTACTGAGAGTATAGAATAAAACCAACTGGAGATCTTAACCAAATAATATATGGTTTGACAGCATCAGCAACTGTAACTAACCTAACAATGGGGAGAAAATAACTCATTTGTAGAGACATTACTTGTACTTAGACTTTCCCAATCAATATGGTTAGTATGAAGGTGTTTTTGGTACAAGTCCAAATGGGAACTTCTCATTTCCATCATTCAAATGAAACCTCATCTTTCTTCTTAGGAGGATGATTGCTGTGCAATCTGTACAGTGCATGAAAAAATGTCCAGCATACCATTTGCACAAGACAAACGATGGAATAACTTTTTAAAAAAAAAAATGGTTAATATACCTTTCAAAATTTAGACACTTAAGTCAAACTTGATAGATACTTAATAGCCCTGCTTACTACAAGCTTTGTGTTGGTCCCTGGTATTTAGTTGAGACTAAACAATTATTTAGTTGGTATGATCAGAGAGCCCAATACATTTGAAAAGTAGAGGATAAAATTTGAACCATTTCATCAAATACCCCTACCAGTTACTTGAACTCAAAACACAATACTAGCCAATTAACCATCCACTCATGATACCATTTTATCCTGTTTGATCATTTCAAAAAATGGCGATTCTTGTGGTGCAGTGATAGTGTCCCTACCTTTTGAAGTGGAAGACTTAGGAGTCAAGTTCCACCTGCTCCAGAAGTGCTCTGAACACATTGATTAGAAAACACTGATGTGACAAAATATCCAAAATTACTGTTTCATGTAAATAAATCCTTTTTTTTGTTTGCTTGGAGATGGGTTGAGATCAGGACAACAGATAATAACAATCCATTGCATGTAAAACTGAAACATTTTGTACTGCACCTGAACGGGCTAGACTGTTTGTGTACGTACGGCAAAATGAGCCTTTTGGCAGAGTTCTGCTTCTCTGCTATTCCAGAGTAAGCAGCCAAAGTCTCAGCAAGGAAGCTGATCAGTTTTACCTTATCAAAGTCTGCATAGACAATGATTTTTACATACTTAAAAACTATTTGGGCAGTTCTGCCTCTTTGAGTGTTCTCACTTCCAAGTTTTATCATCATCCTGCTAACTTTCTAATATCACAACCAAAGTGGGAATTCCATTTCTCAAGTGGGTTTGGCATCTCTGTTAGAAAATACCATAAGAAATAATTGCTGGTAACCAAAAGTTCCTGCGGTGCAATTTAGTACTTCAGATGTGAACTAAGAATGTTTTGGTGTGTCTGCCTATGAATTGTTCTATGACACCAATGATTGATTAATCAACATTTTCAAAAGCAGTTTGCACAGCTCTGCACCGAAGAACTTAGTTCACATGAGATTGTGTAACTACAGAATTTTGTAGCTATTGCACTCCATATCTTGTTTCACTGTAACAGATTCTAATGATCAATTAAAAATAACTTGTTAAACAATAATGTATGTGGATTTTAATTCATTATTGCCAATGTGCGCGCACTTCTGAAACTCTTCCTGATATCGTATTCACTTATGGTCCCTAAAATTTCCTGTGTCAAAATTTCTACAATGTAAATGAGAATGTTCTCAGGGAAAAGAAAACTATTTCTCTATTTTGATTTTTCAATGACCATTAGCCACTCTTGCAGTTTATGAAACAGGGCAGCTAATTTGCACACATCAAGGAGTCACAGGTTGACTGACATTGTAGCAGTGTGAATGTAATTCAAGATGCAAATCCATTAAAAAATTGCAGAGAAAATCCTAGTCTGTCAAGCCACTTCTAGCAATGTCCCAGTCAGGTACTGCATAAACATTCTATTGATACATCTTATTGGAAGGGGGGATGTTTGGAAATCTTTGTGCAGCCTTTCAGGGCAATGATCTGAGCTCCAGGGGAATGTGGTAATGGCTGAGGCTCCCTAATTCCAGTTCTAATGAGATCCACCTACTATAATTTTAATTCATTTCATTTTTCCAAAAGGCAATAACTCAATAACAATAAGAACAGAATGTTGGAGAAACTCAGCAAACCAGGCATAATCTGAGGAGAAAGAGTTAATGCTTTGTACAATATAATGCTTTAGAACGAAAGGGAACTAGAAAATAATGGTTTTGTTTTTGCTGTTGACAAAGTGGGAGGAAGAGCAAGTGGAACAAAGGGTGAAGGTGCCAAGAGCCAAAGGTATAGGGAATGCTAGTGGTACAGAGGAGTGACAAAGCAGCAGAGTAGGTGTTAATTGCCAGGAGTAATACTAGAAAAACTACTGAAAACAAACCCTTGTATATTGGACACGAGGAGAGGATTGGAGAAGGAGTATAAAAATGAAGAAATGAGTTCATGGTCTGAAGTTGTGGAACTCAATGTTGATTGAGTCCTGAAGTCCATAAAGTATCCAAATGGAATATGAGGTGCTGAACCTTGACTTTCTGAAACACTTCAGCGCACGAGGTCTTGGTCATTTTTGGTTTAGGCATTTATTAGCTTTCAGGGTACAACAATGAGTCAACAAAGTTCAAACCATGAACACCTTCATTTTGATTGTATCCCCCGTTTCCTGCAACACCCCCCACCACCACCACACAGACGCAAGCTCTGCTGTTGACATGGTGTTTTCTCAACGGAGCTGACCTATTTTCTGTCATTGTTTTGGTTCTGCTGGAAATGGTGGTTAGTTATGCATTGAAGATTGATAGTATGCCAGATGAGAACATGTGGCACCTAATTGTGTTTCTGGAATGGGTGGGAATAAAGTACTGAAAAATGGTATGAATGTGGGTCTTGTCAACTATGCTGGTGTTCAAACCTTTCTCACTCGTCTCTTCATCTTCTCTGTTAGGATAATGTTATCTTCCCTATTAATGTCTCCAATGTGTCTTCCTTATCTTAAGTTTTGTTCAGTGTATGAAGTATTAATTGTGATTTATTCAATAAAATGCTTGGTAATTAAACAGTTTTTTTACTTCAACAATCAATAAAACTGCCTATGGACGTGAACTATGTATTGTGCCCTTTTGAAGTGAAATCCATAGATAAGACTTTAATTTTTGAGAAAGAACTGGTGGCAGTTGGAGTGCTAGTCAATTGGCCTGCTTTTTACTTAGTGTCAAGCTTCTTACTTAGGACTCGAACAGGAATTGGGCATTATTCCATATGATGTAGACATTTAGGGGAGTAATGAAATTAGTTACTTACACAAGAATATCCATTCTGTAGCCTGTTGTTGTAACCACAGAATTTCCATGGTTAGTGAAAATTTCTAGTCTGCTAACCCCTACGATGTTGTTGATGCAGGATTCATCCTTGGTCATAGAGTCATAGCGATACCTCTTATGCTCACATCCAAATCATTTATGTAAATGACAAAAAGTAGAGGTCCCAGCACCGATCCTTGTGGCACTCCACTGGTCACAGGCCTCCAGTCTGAAAAACAACCCTCCACCACCACCCTCTGTCTTCTACCTTTTGAGGCAGTTCTGTATCCAAATGGCTAGTTCTCCCTGTATTCCATGAGATCTAACCTTGCTAATCAGTCTCCCATGGGGAACCTTGTCGAACGCCTTACTGAAGTCCATATCGATCACATCTACTGCTCTGCTTGGTAATGCCATTGAATATAAAGTAAGGTGTTAGATTCATTGCAAATTATCACAGCAATGCCTGTTTGATTAGCTTCACATTGAGTAGTTTAATTATTCACTCCCTCCACCAGTGGTGCATAAGCGTGTATCAACATGATGCATTGCAGTAATTCTGTAAAGCTCCTTCAACCACACTTCTCGCATGTTGCAGGCACATGGGTGTGCCATCACCTGTAAGTTTTCCAAATTACGAAGTTGCAGTTCATGATCCTACTCTAATTAGAGTTTTAGAAATTAAACTTTAACTCTGGAAATGGGATAAAACAAATGAAACATCCCGAGGTCTCTTACACTTGAATGATCAGAGTCACAATACTTAGAGGTTAGCAGCTGGCAAGGTGGGAACAACTTTGGAAATAAAGCATTTGTAAATTCTGAAAGACTGAAACCTATTTACTTTATTAGATCAAAGAAGAAATTGTGGAATGCATTACCTAAAATCAAATTAAGAATAGCTCAGTGAAGGTTATGCTATCATAGTGATGGTTCGAGCTGAAGGTTCTTTGGTTTCAAATTATCTGTGGTTAAGTGAGCAAGTAATTTCACTTTGGAGTTGGGAGACTGTAGCTCACGTTATGAGTGCAGGCAGTTGGGACTTAGATGTCCCAGTTAGTGGTGCTTCACTGCCAAGGGGAAAGGTTAGGACCAAGGTGGTTTTGTACTAGAATATAAACAAAGATGGCAGTTTTGCTTGTTTTAATGATAAAAGTTTATTAACACCAGAAATTGATTGACAAGGGAGAAACAAAAACCCACACTATTCTTTTATAACACACATCCAAAGATTTTAAACAGTAAAAATGATCCATACAGAAGCAATTATCTGATACAGTTTCCAACTGTTGTTGCAATTCCAAGACCACCCAGTACTGCTCTCTAGCAGGATCCAGCCAGCTCATTTGTGAGAGATTTTGCTGTTTGTTTCAAGCCCATTGAAGTGTTAAATTTCAAATCATCTGCTGGACCTATAAATATCACATTCTTAACTATTATGCTCCTGACTTTGATTCCATCCAGTGATATCCTATCTTTCCAGCTTCAATTCATTTTTTTTTCTCTTAAGCTTCACAAAAACTATTGTTCTATCGATTGTATCTCAATGCTCAGGCCTGCGATTAAGAATAACTTATTCCAAGATATTTTCATAACTTTAAAGTCTTTATAAATGCTGCTTAGCACGTTATCAAATGTTTTCTCATCACTCCAGAGCTTAATACATGCTTCTTATTGAACAACTCCCTATCACAGTCTGACCGATTGACTCTGACTCTGCAAAGTTCTCCCCCGACCCCTCGAGCTAGTTCCCCAGGAAAACTATACAACTTATGCTTGATTGGAATTATGGATATTATAGTATTTTCCCCCTCAAAAACACAACTACAAGCACACGTCCAACATACAACTCCCAGAAGTCAAATTCACAGTAAATGAAGTATGTGTATATATACCCATTCCATCGGACCTGGCTTGAAACTATATACCCTTCGTTTACTGCAACTGGGACAAAATCCTAATAAACCCTCGATCCAATCTCACCATGTAGGCACTTATACAACAGAGGTCAACAATTCAAGGTCATTCATCATATCTCTAGGGCAATTAAGGAGGATCTGCAGTAAATGGCATTACTGTTGATATCTGCATTCTATCACCAAATAAGCTTTTGCATAAAATGCAGTGTGTCTGCTAAGTGTAAAGGTAGCTTTTCCATCTCCACAAAGACTGGTAGCTGGTCAGAAAGCCTCAAAACAAATCTCAGGGAGAATAATAAATTCTTTGAATTTGTATTCTGAAAAGGTGATACCCGAATTTTAAAATGGACAGACCACAAAAGAAAACATCATTTTTATGTTCAATTTATCAAACAATTCAGGAACTTATATTTTGGCCAAGTCACCCACTACACATCTAAACTCTAGTGGAAACAAGTCTATTCAAAATAATATAATCCACTCTTGGTGGGTCTTAATCTAGTACCCCTCTCAACTGCTTCCAAATAAGGAGATCAAAATAGCACATGGTATTCGAGGCGTAGTCTCACCAATAGTCTGAATAACAGAAGCATAGCATCTTTTTATCTTCCTTTCCTTTTGTACTAAATATTATTTCATAAGCCTTCTGAATGGTGTGCTGTTTCTGCAAACTAATGTTCTGTGACCTGTGCTGTAGAATACCTAAATCCCTCTGCACCACAGTCATTTCCTGTTTAAGTAATATTATTTTTATTCTTGCCAATGTAAACAACTTTGCATTTTCCCATGTCTTACTCCTCCTGCCAGATTTCTGCTGAGGAGTACGACATGGACTCCACTTACACTTCTCATTGCCAAGGAAAGGCTGCCAGCGTCATCAAAGACCTCTCCCACCCTGCTAATGTGTTCCATCAGGCTGAAGGTACAGAAGCTTGAACTAACACACCAACAGGTTCAAGAACAATTTCTGCCATGCCCTTATTAGATTAACAAATAACTTCAAATAACATTGATCTGTTAATGTTGATTGCTTTGTGCACTTCCTGTGCAGTGTAATCTGCATGCCTCATTGTCTAAGCATCCCATGCTCTGTATGTCCTTACAATGATCTATCTGTCTGTACTGCTAGCAAACAAAGCTTTTCATTGTATTTATGTACATATGACTACAATAAATCAAGCAATACAGATCAAGGAGGAATTAGGGATGGACAATAAATGCTGGCCCAGTCAGCAACAACCATACCTAAAAAACACTTTTTAAAAAATAATCTACCTCCTCGTTAACATTTTAGTAATTCTTTGTTGTCAGTGTTTCTTACAAATAATTTTTAACATTCACCGCCTGGAGAACAGTAACAGGATGTAATCAGCAAGGTGTTTTCTTGCTCTTGTATAATCTGATACCGTAAAATATTGTGGATCTAGAGTCCATTTTGATGTTCCCAGAGACTCCCACCAGGACCTACTCAGGAATGGTGAAGGAGGAGTCTTGTATATTCAAACCTATAAATCTGACAGTATCACTGTGGTGTTTAATTAGTTTGAGGAAGATTTCCAAACTTTGGCGCAGGATGTCTTTTGTAGAAATATCTTGATTCGATGTGCCAGTGCCTAGTTGTCTGTTAGGTTTTATTCGATAAATGGCTGGTTTGCTAGGCCACTTAGAGTCATAGAGATGTACAGCATGGAAACAGACCCTTCGGTCCAACCCCTCCATGCTGACCAGATATCCCAACCCAATCTAGTCCCACCTGCCAGCACCTGGCCCTTATCTCTCCAAACCCTTCCTATTCATATACCCATCCAAATGCCTCTTAAATGTTGCAATTGTACCAGCCTCCACCACTTCCTCTGGCAGGTCATTCCATACACAAACCACCCTCTGTGTGAAAAGGTTGCCCCATAGGTCTCTTTTATATCTTTCCCCTCTCACCCTAAACCTATGCCCTCTAGTTCTGGACTCCCTGACCCCAGGGAAAAGACTTTGTCTATTTACCCTATCCGTGCCCCTCATAATTTTGTAAACCACTATAAGGTCAGCCTCTGACCCTCCAGGGAAAACAACCCTAGCCTCTTCAGCCTCTCCCTATAGCTCAAATCCTCTAACCCTGGCAACATCCTTGTACAAAGTTAAAAATCACACAACACCAGGTTATAGTCTAACAGGTTTAATTGGAAGTACACTAGCTTTCGGAGCTAGTGATTTTTAACTTTGTACACCCCAGTTCAATACTGGCATCTCCAAATCATAACATCCTTGTAAATCTTTTCTGAACCCTTTCAAGTTTCACAACATCTTTCCGATAGGAAGGAGACCAGAATTGCATGCAATATTCCAACAGTGGCCTAACCAATGTCCTGTACAGCCGCAACATGACCTCCCAACTCTTGTACTCCATACTCTGACCAATAAAGGAAAGCATACCAAACGCTGCCTTCACTATTCTATTTACCTGCGACTGCACTTTCAAGGAACTATAAACCTGATTTCCAAGGTCTCTTTGTTCAGCAACACTCCCTCGGACCTTACTATTAAATGTATAAGTCCTGCTAAGATTTGCTTTCCCAAAATGCAGCACCTCTCATTTATCTGAATTAAACTCCATCTGCCACTTCTCAGCCCATTGGCCCATCTGGTCAAGATCCTGTTGTAATCTGAGGTAACCCTCTTCACTGTTCACTACACCTCCAATTTTGGTGTCATCTGCAAACTTACTAACTGTACCTCTTATGCTCACATCCAAATCATTTATGTAAATAACAAAAAGTAGAGGACCCAGCACCGATCCTTGTGGCACTCCACTGGTCACAGGCCTCCAGTCTGAAAAACAACCCTCCACCACCACCCTCTGTCTTCTACCTTTGAGCACTTCAAAGCAGTGTGAAGAAATACCCATATTACTGGGGA
Organism: Chiloscyllium plagiosum; assembly: GCF_037043375.1. Classification (NCBI taxonomy): domain Eukaryota; kingdom Metazoa; phylum Chordata; class Chondrichthyes; order Orectolobiformes; family Hemiscylliidae; genus Chiloscyllium; species Chiloscyllium plagiosum. The sequence goes on along the minus strand of NW_028270148.1, from coordinate 49,687,176 downwards.
TCTGAAGTAATGTATAGACCATGTAAAGGCTGCATATTTCCTTCCCTAACCGCCATTAGTGAGCCAGATGGGTGTTTACAATAACTTAGTAATGTGATGACCACCATTTCTGAAATTAGTTTTAATGCCAGATTTACTTTATTAGTTGAGTATAAATTCCCTAGCTCCCATGGTAAGAATTGTTAACATGTCCCTCAATCACAAGTCCAGGCCTTGGGATAACTAGTCCTGTAACTTTAAACAATAAGCTGCCATATCCACATTTGATGCATAAAATGATCTTAGTGATATCCGACTGTGGATATGGTAGCCTTCTCCATATCCATCTCTCTCTGTCATCCAACCACTCTTATTCTTTTCCACCTTATTTGTTCCTCCTACCTCTTCTAGCCCCAAAAATCAAATGACACCAAAGAACAAAATTGTTTATGGTGAAGACAAGAACAATGCAGCTCTATGTGGTTACTATAAGTAAACTTTTGGGCCACTAGTAATTTTAACCTGCAACCTCAGAAGACTAAGTAACCAGCAATAACCTCTTCGGATTGGTGAGCCCTATAAATCCAATGTCTGAAGGCTCCTATTGGCAAAAGGATTTGCTGTCCCAGTTTGTCACTTCATGGGTAAATTTTCAGGACAACCCAATTTTCCAACTAAACAATCATAGAATCATTTTTTAAAGTACTATAATGATTGTTTATATTAATGTTGGTCTGTGCCTATGCTATCCTGACAATCTGGTCCAATATGCCATACTAAAGGCATCTTGTCTATAAGCAATTTAATTTCTAGGCCTGCAAATTTAAATATGCAAACTAAACATTTGTTGAAATACTGAATTTTGCACAGAAGTATGTACCAAACTGAACAGATTTGACACTTCAGATGTATTTTGTTTAAGACACTTAGACATAATTACAAAAAAAAAACTGATGGACAAAACACACTGCTTTAGAAATTATTTTGAATACCTGCATTTTATCTTTTGTTTTCACTCTGAGGTGCTTATAGCCATATTCTGAGCTTTCGACTGCCCATATATTCACTGTTACTCTTGATATTGCTTTTAGAAAACAGAGTTACTAATACAATTGAAAAGACTCTGAAATAATCACAGTTTAAACCTAAGTAATATGGACAATGCCATTCCCTATTTGCAGAAGTAGACTTTTTAACAAATTGCCATAATTATTGAAGCTGCATTAATTGACAAGTCAATCCATAACTTAGTTATCTTTATAATCATTTTATAACTATTTATCCTATTTATCATTTGGAAGGTTTGTATCAGATTTGAACATTAAATATCAACAATTCCAAGAACCATTCTCCACTTTTAGAATGCCTTTCATTCATGTTCATATGCTTTGCTCAGAGGTGGATATTTAGTTAATTAGCATGCTCATTTATCAAACAGTTAACTAATGAACAGTCCAATATGGCCTTTTGTTTTTACTGATTAGGAACAACACCTCATGACTGTCAAACATCATCATATTTCTGCACTTTCCAAAGTTTGGGGTCATTAATAGTCCCCACATTTGATATTCCAAAGTCCATCTTATTCATCAGTAATTAAGTATGTAGATTGATAGCTTTATAACCATTTGAACTGGGTACCTTTGAATCGACAAGTCAGTTACAGCTTTGTCACATGATCAGCAGTGAAAGGACTGTCCAATTGTGTGAAAACAATGGCCCACATTGAATGTAGAATACGCTTTTTTTCCCCCCACAAGTACGTGGAGCAAACGGACTTAACATGATCCTGTCTATTGAGCATGTGTTACTACCAATAATCTGTTGAGAGTGCTTCGGAGTGAGAACAGGTAACTTTAAGTTGCAACATCGCTTGGCAAAATAGCATTAGACCTCTAACTCTACCTGCATATATAATTACCTCCCTTTCTTTTGGTGAGCTTTCCAGAAACTGGCTGAATTATGAGTCGGAGGTTTATCACTGACTCATATAATGTTGGCCCAATGTTAAGCTGACTTCTTTATGATCTTTTTATCTTCTCAGAAAATTTACCTCATTCTCTTTCAAATACTGCACTTTTTTGTGTTGTAGATTGACTGTAGGCTTTGAAGTACACTGATGAAATTTGTAAGTGCAAACCCACACAAAGTAATGAAATCTATATATTGTCTGGTTAAATACTTTTCTCATTTCAGAAACCTGGTGCAGCATAAGTGTGCATTGTTTAAGTTCTTTTTTAAAATATCTTGGTTCCAATAATTGCATGAGTATACTGTTTCATTTAAATTTCAGTCTATAGGGAGTTAACAATACCCATGGCTCTCATTACAAATTATTCATATACAGCACTTGTCAGATTGCTTTTGTTGCTCATGTTGCTTGCTCATCAACATCCTCCTTATGGGCATGGGGTGACCTGATTTTCTTTATAAACTAGTAACACCCTGAGAGTTTTCTCACATGATGAGGCCATTGTTCTCCATTCTAATTTAATGCAAAAAGTTCCAAAACTAAACCTCAAAAACATGTACCTGTATACTGATTATCAGTTATTAAGTGTGATTTACATGTTCTGAGACTCACACCATGTTCATATTTCACAGTTAGACTGTAGACCTGACAAGCTAAACTACAACAATTCCTCTTAGGAAATAAAAGCATAACATCACAGAATCCAGTAGCTACTTTGTTTTAAAAGATTTGTTTTGTGTTAATCACTTGGGAATAAAGCCTGAATATGTTTCAGTTAATTTGTATACAGCACATGAAGAGTCAGCAAGTTTTTGAAGATAAAATATAAATGCAGTAGTCACCACTGACAGTATGATGTACAATTGTGTGGGTAATTCTTCACATTAATAAAGGAACCCACCCAAAATTTTACCCCTTCAATTTGTTGAGCATTTTAGTATCTTAAAATGAGAAATTTTGACTTGTTAGCATAAGTGTCTCACAAACAAGCTGCGTTAATAAGGTTCAATCAATGTTGCTTTTCTTATGGCAAGATGAATTAAAAGATATAAGTGACTAGATGATAAATAGTGAGATATTATCAAAGAGGTTCTCTGTTCTGTTTTCATTTCATTTTCCTTACTGTTCACTGTTTCTAAAACCCCACCATAAAGAGGATCACACAGTTGTTGGTGCTAAAACCGAGCACTGCTGTGTCTGAACATAGGTACTCCTCTAATAAGACAACGAACTCCAGATGCTTAAGATCTGAAACAATAGCAGAAATTGCTGGAAAAAAACTCAGCAGGCCTATCAGCATCTGTGGAGAAAAAGCGAAGTCTTTGTTCGAGTCTGGTAAGCCTTCATTAGAACGCTCTAGGTAGTTCCTATTGTTTGCAACTTCAAATTGAAAAATAGCATGTACAATTTGAATGAAAGTGTTCACGGTGCCATATGAATAAAACTTTCTCGGTCCCTGTTCCATTGGCAAGGCCTGGAAGTTGGGGGTGATGATAGGTGCAATGCCTGCAATTTTCTTTCCATAAATATCAGTGGAAAATTGCTAACAAGGCAATTGTGATTTACCAGGAAGCATACTGCTTTCAAGGATCAGACAATCTGACACTGTCTTTAATAAAGGATTATGTCATTTGTACCTGCTCTTAGAAATAAGACTTCATGGAATGTGCAAACATCTAACAGAGCTGTTGACAGTTTGTACAATGAGTAATTTGTTTATATATCATGGTTTGAATTTGGAAAATATATGAACTTTAAGTACTTGTATTAATATCTTGTCAGAAAGTATGAATATACTTCAGACAAGATTGAATAAATACATTCAACATCAGTTGCTACTAACATAGGGCCCTCTGCTGGACAGTAGATTTATCACATTATGAACTGTGACTTTGAAAAGTTCTCCAGAATGAAAGTTATGTAAACGCAACCCAAATGAAAATGCAAAAGGATTCTCATAATGGTGACCAGCAACTAAATATCTTTGACTTACTAAATATACATCACTAACTCATTTATTTATGAACATGTTTTGAAACCTAGAAATAAATATGCTTCAAAAAGTAAAATAAAAACAAAATAGTATAAAAACTGTGACTTTTCCACTCTCTCTGTAGTTCCAAAGAAATTCCATGTGAACTCTGTTTCTCCCTCCACAGCTGCTGCCAGATCTGTTGAGCTTCTCCAGCACTTTCAGCTTTGTGAAAATTCTTGTTACAGCTGAGTGTCTGTGAATATTGTGTGCTCCTTTGTAACTGAACTAAAACCTTTAATTGACTCAAATAGTTCTTCATCATCTGGGTACTGGAAAAGAAATAAAATCACATTAGATAAGCATTATCCATTTACAACAACTATAAATTCTTGTACATGTGCTTAGTCAAATTATATGGATAGTCTAGTTTCATTGAATTCAATCATGTAATTACACAGTATTTTCTCTATTCAGACATTGATTACTGTGCAAATACATAAATATACAGCATAAAAACAGGCCATTCAGCCCAAACTGTCCATACAAGCATTAATGCTTCTTCCAAGTCTCCTTGCATCTTTCCTTAATGAAATTTATCATAGTAACCCTTTATTCCTTTGCTCCCCATATACCTGTCTTGCTTTTCCTTAAATTTATCTACACTATTCATTCAACTGTCCCCTTGGGGAGCAATGTCCGTGATGTCAGCACTTTATAGATAAAGAAATTTATTCTGAATTCCCTTTTGGAGTTCTTAAAGATCTCATGTGTTTGGCCTCTTGTCATGCGCTACCCCGACTAGGAAACATTTTCAAATTTGACTATTCTTAGATTTCATGATGAATTTGCTGAATTAGTAAGGTTTTCATCTTTTTATATGTACTTAATCACTTCTCGTATAATCATGATTTATATTGGATTCCAGATTAATCAAATTCAACTCTGAAATGCGACTAAATCAATGATTACTTTACGAAAAAGAGTGAAACTGATTAATGACTAATGCAAACGAAACCAAAAACAAACTTTCAGCCACTTTTATAGCATTCCAATTTTCTTTTCTACTGACTTGGATGGAAAAGTGAACTGGGCTCAATGATAAAAGATGGGATGCTGATTCCCTGTTATCCCAACATGCAGTGATGGCTCTGACCAATATTATCCCCTAAGCTTTTTATAAATTTCAACACCATACATGTTCATGACTTAATTACCATTCCACTGTCACGACCATGTCCAAGAGAGTCCCAAACTGAGTCTTCAATGAGGGATTTTCTGTCATGGGTATCAATTAGCTGACTGACACTGCGGTGCAGAGAAGTCTGAGAACAGGCGTCACTTAGCTGACTCTGGCTTGGCACACAAAGCACTGAGATGTTGGAATTACTGATTTGAGCTCCACGTTCTGTGATTTTTGTGTCAGTTAGTCCCTTAAAATCAAAACAATGAATAATTATGATTACTAATTCCTGATACCATTTACTAATGCCACACTGATTGAAGAGCCGCATGCACAGCTCAAAACTGGAGCAAAGCTGAACACAAACTTATTTCCAATACACCAAACCCTTCACACATTTATAGCAGTGTTAGATAATAAATAGCACACCAGTTTATCATATTTGTTATTAATTAATGCCTGGTTATTTTTAAGGGTTCATTACAAAGAATGGTAAATAATATGAAGTGTAACCACTTGTAATTTACTAATTTGTTGAATAAAATTGTTGGTCACCTTTCTAACGGCTTATCAAATTTATGTACTTTCAAAAAGCATTTAGGTTTAGAAAATGCCTTTGGCACCCAGTGGCTGTTACCCTCTGGCATTGCCAAACTGTCTCTTCCCAAGGGATAAAGCAGCACAATATTCATGGCTGACAATAGTGATGGCACTGTATGCTGCCCGAATTGCTTTGCTCTTCCAGCACCACTGATCCAGAATTATTAGGTAGGAGGTCACTTTGTTAGCCACCTCGGACACTTCATTCACAGAACTCCAATAGAATGTGTGAGAAAGAGGTGAAGGCAGAGGACCTGAAGGCATTGTTGACTGTTAATACCATTCGTAGTACTACATCTATACCACATACTAGCTGTACGTATCCTTCCTGCAGATAGCACAGCTGTGTTACTGCTTTCCACATATATTTGCCTCGAATTATAGCTTTGGTATAATCCAGTGGCAGAAAACTGGCTGCTGTGAAGCATAACCAGCCTGGTACCCTTCAGTTGCTCCTTGATTAAAGGATAATTAAAGAATAATTTCACTTGGTTAATCTGTTGAATCAATGTAGTAGACATTTCCAAAATACTGGGCCAAATTGCTTGGGACCATGCATTCTGAGCAATTGGCAGTGATTTGACGAAGAGATTAAGAGTCAACAAAATCACAATTTCAACACACAGCAAGATATCTTTGTATATAAGTATTTTATTTCACTTTGTAAGAAAACACCAACCTCTAGAAATCATGAGTACTGCAATCCATTTCATGTGGAGCAGTTTATTATTATGGAGTCAACTCTAGCAAATAGTGTGGGCAAATAATTATACCATTGGAACCTAATTTACCTATCGTAATTCATAAACTACTCATCCCAAATGAAACAGCAGGAAAATTAAGTTAGACATTAAGATGGCAGAGATATGGTGTAATAGATTAGTATAAATGTTTACAGCCAACCTATACTGGTTACACATAGGTGTAACCAAGCAGAAAGTTTGCTTCATGTTTATTCCGTTATAAAAACTGAACTTGTGTGAAGGCAGGCACAAGTGTGATACAGGGAAGTATGCATGCCAAGCAAAACATTTCTAAATCAGATATTTAAAAATACAATGGAAGACATTTTTTGCTGTTCAGACAGATCTTAGAGGCTGTGAAATTAAATCCAGGATTTCAACACTCTTGCTTTTCGATCAGGTAACTATGATATTAGTTTATGTTTCAATTTACCACTATTACCACCTGTTATTGCTTTTTCATTGATTTGCTATGCTGCTGTCAGGTTTTAAATATCCGTGGTAAATTCAAAGATTAGCTGATTTGCTTTTCGATGGTCAAAGGTCCCATTTGCCTCCTTCAAGTACCACCTTCCTACAGCCATGGGAGAACTTTTATACACTTGAACTGACTTTCTTTGCTTTATTAGGTGTATGAGTCTGAAGTGGTTAACACGAAGGTGGTGAGTCACTGACTTAAATACTTACGTTGAGGGTCGGTGCCCTCCATTTTTGTTTCAGCAGCAGGAAGAGCGGGAGCGTTGACCGGGGGCTGATGGGAAGGTGAGTCACTGATTTAAATACTTACCTCGTGAATAGGCAGAGTGCACGCTGAGCAGGAGCGGACACGGGACTGCTGAATAGTTAGGTAATATATTAGGGTGGTTGTGTTATCCAAAACACTATTCAGGTAGTGTCTCCCACCCATCCTCCTCCTTTAACCAAAAAAAAAGTTCTGTATGCCGGATTGGTAAGAAAACTAGATTTTAAAAAAATCTTTATTTTTCTACAGTCTATTTGGGAATTTAGTATAGTGGGAATGGAGGTGAGGGTAGTTGATTGTTCCTCCTGCAGAATGTGGGAGGTAACAGTCACCACTAGTGTCCCTGCTGACTGCATCTGTGGGAAGTGCATTCAACTCCAGCTCCTCAAAAACCGCATTAGGGAACTGGAGCTGGATGACCTTTGGATCATTTGGGAGGTGGAAGGGGTTATAGAGAGGAATTACAGGGAGGTAGTCTCACCTCAGGTACAAGAAAAAGGCAGATGGGATGGAAAGCGAACTGGCAGGCAATGCAGGGAATCCCTGTGGCCGTTCCCCTCAACAGCAAGTATTCCGTTTTGGATGCTGTTGGG